>NC_136912.1:81028200-81613200 GCF_949606895.1 Notothenia rossii | reverse complement strand
GTCTTTTTGTAATTGAAGTGGGCCTCTAAAAGCCCCCTGCCATATGGACCCCAGCAGCCTTGAATGTCTGTCTGTCTATCCGTCAATTTATTTTAATTGCCCAGAGCCCGGATTTTGTGCCGTGACTATCTATCGAGTGGTTTCTCTATAGGTTAAATACATTAATAAGTAATAAGGTTTGGGACATCATGGATCCCTAACCATGATTTTGAACAGATAATGCTGAGCTGGGCTGAGAACAGGTAGAGTGTGGAGGCTAAAGGCTCTATTGTCTGGCTGTAACTTTCCCTTTCCTGAAACTGTCGTGGTCATCTCCATTTTAAATTAGATTGCAAATATTTGTATCAACCTTTTGTTGTTTCATAAAGGTGGTATATGAAGAATGAAATCTGTATCTGAAAGGTACTATCGAATTCCCCCCACATTAGGTGCTTCCCCTTTATGAAACAACTCTTTGTAATGTTGCTGAAATTGTTAAACTACAATTAGGTTTTGTTTTGTTTGCACTATGAATGAAGTTATTGTTATGTGTCATAAAGTGAATCCCCTTGTTTTCTATAAAGTTTTGCAGCCAGATCTCTGGGATACGTGTGCTGCAAAATGTGAAATTCGTTTTTTTTGGTTAGAGTCTGCCAATGTTCACAGCAGTGATTGTATTAATTATGGCAATTACACTAATGCCTTAAATAAACATGTTAATAATTTGTTTCAACGTGTTCTCCTTCTGCTCAGCTCTTATTTATTTCCTTCAATATGCATCATAATTGATGAGGTTTTTGTGAATCTGTTGTCATGATGAAGCGGATGTTTGCATTTCCTTGTATCATCTGGTGATTTTGGCAATAAAGAAAGTGGAACTAATTCCACATGACCACAGGACTTTTACAAGAAGCTCCTTTGAAGGAATGTAAATGGCTAAAATGAAAATGTATTGTACGCCAAGGTTGAACTGATATTTGCATTGACATGACCATGTTTTAAGCTTTTTATGGAAGCTCATTTCTCTATGCCTGTCTCCTGGCTGGTTCATTACTGGTGCTTTTAGTTGCTGAAGAAGCGAAGTCCATTTGCACAGAGGAGGTCTAACAAGTCAAGTTATTACAGCAGCCAAGTGTGAGATTAATTAACTCGGTGGCGATTAAGAATGCAGGTCCGACGAGAATCTCAGTGGCTAGGGGAGGAGGGAGCGATAGAAAGACACACAGATAGTGTGAGAGAAAGCCACTCCAACAAACCAAAGTGATTAATCACATGCAGCCACAAAAACACATATGCTTAAATAATAAGGATCTCTTAACTGCACCTAATGATGCCTTATAACAAATAAACACATTTATCTGCATCCAACCGCTACAGAATTAGAATACAAGCTTGGTGCCCAAAATAAACATTGGAACCCTTTGTTATCAGTCTGCAGCTGTTTGTCACCTTAGACAATTAACTGTCGCTCACAACGAGAAAAAAGCAGAAAGAAATAAGATTGTATCACTATCTCATGCAAGAGGGCAATAATGCTGCCAAGGTTTTGCAGCCTGGAAACTTGACTTCAAGGCTCCAAAGCTGGATAGTTATTATTGTAATAGCCGTCAAACACACCTTAGGAGGAGAACAAAAATAGCAAAGAATGGGAGTGGTAGCCATGTTTAACGAAGAGACTCCGTCATAAAGGAAGAGACAAAAGAGAAACATTGAGGAAGGAAGAAAGGATTATTGAAGGAAAGAGAAAAAGAAAGGACAAAACCACACCAGACAATCTGCCCAGTTTACCTTCTAAACAGCATCTAGTGTTTTAGTGCATCTGGGCCATTGTTCCTCTTCCTGTTTGTATTTGCAATGTTGCATGCTACATTGGGATTGAAATTGTTTTACATAAATCGCCACTCCCCAACTCCTTTGTGTAGATATCTGCGCTTTTATGTGATCTTTGTGTAAATGGATTTGGTGGCTGTAACAGAAAGGGTGTGTGCGTGTGAGAGTGTCTCAGTCACTCAGGCCCGCAGAGCCCTGACCTGGCAGGTTGCATTCCTGAGTTTAACTACCCTAACCTCCCTTTTGTTCTCTGTGTCTTTGACCTGAATGGCTAATGTCTGGGCAAGCAGGTAAACTGTAACAAGCCCTCTGTCTACTTAACAAGCTGATGTGAAGAGCTGGAGTCTGCCCGCAGGGTCTGCTCGTCACCAGGTCCCCCTTATCTTTCCTTTTCAAACGAGAGGACAGGGGAGTGGGGGTGCGATGATGTGTATGTGTGATGGGGTAGAGTATAATTACTCATCTGCTAAAATTCCCCATCTGCCATTTTTTTCTCTTTTCTTTCTTTCCGCCCTCCTCTTTTTCTTTCTTTCAGGTAAATGAGGGCATACCTGGGAAATTAACATGACTGGCGGTGATAATTGACTTCATAATTACCCTGCAACATCGTCATAAATCATAAGCAGTTGCTCAATGAGCCAAAAGACAGCTTTTATTATATCTAGCTTGAATCCATGCTAATAGGGCAGTCCCCAGCTCCTATTTTGGTTATGTTTTTTGTTTATTCTGTCCGTACAAGTTTCCGAGGAGAAGCAGAAAAGAAACAAGCAGACCTCAAGACTTTTGATCTTTACCACCACAGTATTTTTTAAACTGTTTTAAAGTAATTGGAAGCCACTGGCATGCGGAAAATGCGGACCGCATTGGTGCTTTGCCGCTCTCTGCAGACGCACAGGCAGCTGTTCCGGGTGTAACAGGAAGTAACTATCTTTAATTAGATTCAACACGATCATTACATGCTGCACTGGAAGTGCATTGTAAGGTGATCTGATTTGTTGGCAGATGACTGTATTAGGAGAGACTGTATTAAGCGAAACAATGGTAGAGAGAGAGAGAGAGAGAGAGAGAGAGAGAGAGAGAGAGAGAGAGAGAGAGAGAGAGAGAGAGAGAGAGAGAGAGAGAGATAGAGAGAGAGAGAGGGAGAGGACGAGGGCATGTGTTTGTGAGAGAGCCTCAGTGGCTATTGAAACAGAAAGGCAAAGCTGGGTGCTAAGCCCTTTTCTTTTGGTGCTCAGCCATTCAAAAAGCCACAGCTTTTATTCAATACTGGTTCCAGCTCTTTCTAGGTTACACCCCCAGTGAACAAACAGGATTTGTGTGTCTGTGTGTGCACGTCTATATGTGTGACTCTTAATAACATGTGTCAGTCTCTATTTGTATGCTTGTTGCTGTTATTATTGTTTAAATATTGTATTATGCATAATGTGTATGCATTAGCATTAGGTAAGTGTACAGTTTGAGTTTGTGTTCTCATGTGATTGAGCTCTGTTTGTTGAGTCAGCCATTGCTGACACAAGGAATTGCTTGAAACCTGCTATTAGAGCTGTGAGGTAACTGCTTACACACAATCCGACTGCACAGGCAGCACAATAGCCATCCTCCTACTGAACAAAAGCCTGTGTATGTGTGTGTGTATGTGTGCATGTTTATGCTCCTAGTACCCATGAGACGCTCAGATAATCACCAGCTACAGCCCAAACAACCAAATACTCATTTATGTACACAGGTGAGTGTGTGAACACATACACAAAAACCTCTTCTTCTCAGCACCCGTGGAATCCATTGAAATTCACACACTACTCCTCAAGGACAAGTTGCTGCTATCACATTTTCATATGTTTGGTCCGGGAATCTGTTCTGTTATCTTCAATGCAGTCTGTTGCCAGAGCTATCGACTTGTTATGAATGGATGTATGGCAAGCCATTTGAGTATTTATCCCATATCCTAGATATCAGACGGCAGCGGCCTACACTAGTTGGCTCTTTGATTTCACTTGTTAGATATATGGTCACACTAGTTTGGCACTCTGCTTTACTAGTTCAATAAAATATTGTACTAGTCACTCTTTTTATGCAACTAGTGGCACTTTTGTCTGACTAGTTACCACATAAGCCTTACTAGTGACCCCAGGAGCAGCACTAGATAGCACCAAAGTACCAACATGTAAGCTTTTTGATTAACTAGTGGCCATCTGACCATACTAGTGACACTACAAGTCTTACAAGTTAACTAGTGTGCTGCAAAAGCTCTGACATGTTAACTAGTTACAAAAAAGAAGCAGAACTTTTTAACTAGTGGCATACATTTCTCTGCGATAGTTAACTAGTAGCACCCAGAATCACTCATAGTTAACTAGTATGTCAAAAGAGGTGTCAACTAGTTAACCAGAGAAACCTTTGCCTTTACTAGTTAACTAGTGAGTGATTCTGGGTGCTACTAGTTAACTAATGCAGAAAAATGTATGCCACTAGTTAAAAAGTTCTGCTTCTTTTTTGTAACTAGTTAACATGTCAGAGCTTTTGCAGCGCACTATTTAACTTGTAAGACTTTTAGTGTCACTACTATGGTCAGAGGGCCACTAGTTAATCAAAAGCTTACATGTTGGTACTTTGGTGCTACTAGTGCTGCTCCTGGGGTCACTAGTAAGGCTTATGTGGTAACTAGTTAGACAAAAGTGCCACTAGTTTCTGAAAAAGAGTGACTAGTACAATGTTTTATTTAACTAGTAAAGCAGAGTGCCAAACTAGTGTGACCATATGTCTAACAAGTGAAATCAAAGAGCCAACTAGTGTAGGCCGCTGCCGTCTGATATCAAGGACATGGAATACATACTCAAATGGCTTGCCATATTATGGATGCCCTGGTTGGCACAGGGGCAAAGGAGAGGAGAGGAGTAGGAACAGGACTGAAGAGGAGAAGAGCAGAGAAAAGGACAGCAGTGAAGGAGACGATGGCTCCCTGGGCTGCAGTAAGGCAATGAGCAAAAACAGTTCCCATCAGGCTGCGTGTTAAACACAGACACTTCAGGCAGACACACAAACATGCACAGGATATTGCAGACATACACACACAGACACACACATTCACAAAGACACACAGTGTCTAAAGGCCACTGCATGCCAGCATGCCAAAAACACAGTGGCAATGAAAGAAGCACAGGGGCTGTGGGGAATACAAGAGAGCATGTACCAGCTCTCCATCCTCTCTTCTCCCTCCCTTTCTCTCCTCTGTGTTCTCTCCTCCCTCCTCACCCCCCTCTTTGTTACCTTTCTGGCCGACTTGCCTTTCATTCCCATCTCTTTCTCTGCTTTCCTCCCTCCCTTTCGCTTTTAATATATCTTCTTTTCCTTTGCACAATCTCTGGCCCCCCTTTCCCTCTCTCTGTTTTTCCATAACGTCTGGTCTACCCCTCCGTCTCTCTTTCTCTTTTTGCTGAAATCTACAGAGACTTGCAGGCAACGTTGGTATAAATGAGTGTGCACTGAAAGATTTTTTTTTTTTATCACAAGCAGCCACACCCAAAGCTGGGAATCTCTCTCTCTCTCTCTCTCTCTCTCTCTCTCTCTCTCTCTCTCTCTCTCTCTCTCTCTCTCTCTCTCTCTCTCTCTCTCTCTCTCTCTCTCTCTCTCTCTCTCTCTCTCTCTCTCTCTCTCTTTCATCTGGCCTCTCCCTTGCTTATCTCGGCAAATAAACCCATATTCAATACTTCTTTCCTTTGTGCTGGGCCTTTGTAAGGCTGGAAAGTAATGCATTGACAATGCAGGAGACTGTTGGCACACATCCTATTATTGTCTTCTCATTCATTGCCTTTGTGTATCTCACATGGATGTTCCAACATTTTAATTTAACTGCTCAAGAGATGAAATACATTCTGAGCGAATATAGGTTCATTCTCTCTCAAATATATTTTAACAGTCTATTTATTGGCATCCACTGCCCTTGTGTTCAAACGGTGTGTTAGTTTCAGCGAGGTCTCTAAGCCCAATTCCTCTTTCCTGAGAAGTCTTTGCTCTCACAAAAGGATGTCAAGTCTTTAGCAATGTTACTACTGACTGAAGTAAATGTAAAACATAAGGTTGTTAATTGTGAATACCCTGCAGTCTGGATAGGCTAAATGTGACTTTGATGAAGTTAGCGAGTTCTGACACTCGCCTGTCACGATGTTAGCCTGCACCACTAATACCCAAAATCCCTCAGAGAGGCAGAGGCGCCAGGTGAATTTCTGCTCACAGACAGACTAACGTAATGCTGGGACACTGCCATGCTTTATAAAAAACGGAAAGAAAAACAAGATAGATAGTTGATTCTTGATTGTGTATACACAAGTGTGTAAGCCTGCTTCTCAAACCTGCATTCCTCCCTTTGATCCAATTTAATTTGGTTTCTTTTTTTTAGGAGCCTAACATTTAAATGAGACTGTTGAGAAAGAATGAAGCCTATTTCAAGACTAATTAAATCATAATCTATCTTTCCCTCTTCGCATTTGACCTTTCAGGCACTTCATATGTATTAGTCTCTGGCTACCTCACATGATTATTATCAGTATTGCAAGCTATGCAGCACCGTTTGTTCATTAGCCTTATCCGTGGAGGAGTCATCTGAGCAGTCCGCAGGTTTGGGCAGACTGAGTAGAAAATCAAAGAATATCGGCACTACTTTATCTCATTGAGTAAATGACTCCACCGCCTCCCTTTTATGTCTTTCTCTTTCTAGATGAACATATAATGAGGCAATTGTTGAACATCAATATCACTGCTTTATGTAAATGCCAAAGAACATGGAATATGAGATGGATAGATAAAGAGACATGTACTGTATCTGTTTTAGAAGATGTGTAAGAATATTTGACGTCATGCAGGCTGCATGCAGAAATTGTATTGGGAAATTCAAGTTATTTTTGAACTGCTGGAATAACTAAACAGGCTGCTAGACGAAAGACGATTTCAGATTTAAAACATATATATATAATTTCCCCTTTATCCATATGTTTCAGTAAATCTGCAATCTTCTGCAATGTCTTCCAGCAATCCTTTGTGTGCCCACAAACAATCAAAGGAAAGTAGTATTGCAGAGGTAAAAAACTGAAAGTACAGTTTTTACAGTAGATGCTATAAATAGGTGTGGTTGAAAGGAAGGTAATTGACACACACACACACACACACACACACACACACACACACACACACACACACACACACACACACACACACACACACACACACACACACACACACACACACACACACACACACACACACACACACACACACACACACACACACACACACACACACACGCACACGCACACACAAACACACACACACAACATTACTCTGTCTGGCTTCCTTTTCACTCTGACTACAAATATGTACACGCGCAAATACCCACAAAACCTGACTAGGAGATCTGTATTTCCATATGCAGATCCTCCGGGCAAAAACAAACCTGCGTGCTTGTTTTTGTCTTTTCCAGACACAGTTGGCTGAGTCATTTTCCAGGAAATCAGATCATGGCATCGTTGTGTCTCATGCCGAGGTCCATGTAAAAACCTGTGCCTTGACTCAGAAATCTAATTGTTTTTTGCTCAGTCTTACATTTTTTAGTGACAGCATTCAATATAAAATTGTATTGGCGGAAAAAATAAATATATAACCCTGAATGGAATATGAACTGTAAAGCATATAGAGGAGAGGTGTGGTGAATTTCCAGGAAAAGTTGTAAAGGGAAAAGCCACTTCATTTATGGTAAAGGTTGAGGCAATAGTTTCCGTGTCAGGTGATGTAAACATCCTCTGTCCATACAGAAATCTGGTTCTGTGCCTGTTTCCTGGTGGTGGTTAAAAACAGGCAGAGCTGATTCTTTTAACATAATCATATGCAAATTTGGAACATGATTTTCCTAAATGAAATGTGAGAGGTCAATGTGATATCAAATCTCATGAAATTATTTCTACAATGAGGCAATACTTGGGAGATTATTACTCAAGTCTGATTTACTTTAGGCCTCTTTGAATAGTATACCAAAAGGGAATAGGTAGCTTGCAATGACAAAATCCTTGTTTAATGTAATTGTAGAAGTTATATTTCCACTTCACATGGCGTCAGCACCAAGTATGTGGCCCTCTGTGTTCCATTGAGAGGTAAAGCACCGGCAGCTCTAATTAGACTTCACATGACAAGGCCAAAGATGTTTGTGTCGTAAACCAGCAGGGTCTGGAATGACTCCTTGAGAATAATATTTCAGTGGGGAATGAAGCCCAGCTAAATTCACTTCACCTAGGGGGCATGCCTGTAAAAAAACAAAACATAGGCGGTTCGGTTTTCCCAGACAAAGGCACAGAACTCTGTTATTAAGTGACCAGAGTCTGCATCGGCAGTTTTGTGTGAGCAGCACACACGCAGGAAGATAAATGTTGAGTAAATGATCAGGGAATGACACAAAGATAAATGTGGAATGTTATGGGCAGTGAACAAAAGCTTTCACAGTCACTTCTGAGAGCAAAATGTTAAGTGTATCTCTCACAGGATGGGAAATGAAGCGGTAAGTAAAAGGTGGCAGGTTCAAAGCTGGCTCAAGTATTGTGATGGAAACACCACGTCAGTCAGTTTTTAGTCAAACTCCTTTTCTAAGCGAAGCTGCTGTGCTGTTAACATCGGCTCGGAGAAGCAAACAAGCAAACAACATAATATTTTGCTTATTAGATCGTTTACTAACAGGAGAAGCAAATATGGCACTCCTAACTGAATGCACGCACAAACTATCACACCAAGGTTTAATGAAACCTTTCCAGAATCAAAGATTTGTTTTTAGGTAGCCGAAAGTCCTTGTGTCAGAGAGCAAGTAGCCAATAAAGCAAGTGCTAATGGCTAAACCCCAGCCGTGAATGTGTGTGTTTGTGCGTGTATGTGTTATGTTGTCAGTGCTGTTGATGAAGGGGTTGTGACTTATTCAATAGCGACCGAACACAGAGCCATTCAATGAACCCATGGGACAATGCAGACAGCTGTGAATGCCGGGTCTTGGGCAGGGTGAGGGGTTGGGTGGTTAACTAGGAAGTTGGGGAATAGAAGAGAGAGAATGTGCACATTCACACACGTATTTGCACACAAAAAGAGATTGGGGACGCTGTAGTTTGTGAATGTTATCTTTTAGTATGTTTATTAGGGCCAGTTAGAAAATGTAGCTTCCTGTATTAACTCAAACTGGGTGAAACAGTGAGATAGGCTTGAATTCCTATTTACATAAAAATTGACTAATCCAAAGAGGTAAAGGGTAAAGGCCACTGTGACAATGCAGTGAACCAAGCAGAAGCTCCGGCTTTAACCTCTTGCATTAACCCATACATGGATGACTCAGGCACACGTACATCACTCATATTTAAGACGTCAGCTTTTTATAGATCATGCATACGTATAAGCACACAGTCATTCAAACACATAAGCTGACACACATGCATTTACACACACACACACAAAGGTACACCTGGTTTTGTAGACAGCTGCCCTTAGGGCTACCTGTTCGTCAGATCCTTTGTGCTTTGTAATTAGGTGAGTTAGTGACAGAAGGGGATAGGGAGGGGAAGAGAGAGGGAGAGAGAGAAAGATGGGGAATGTGAAAGAAAAAAAGGGGGGTAAAGACAAAGAGGCCCAGTCCATCGCCAGTACAGGAACTAGACTAGACTGCATTAGCCCTTGCAAAAGGCAATACACTCCTCGTTTGCAGCACAACACACACACACACACACTTACACACAAAGCAAGGAAAAGCAGCCGCACTACCTCGCAGTCTCTTCTTACTGAGATCAAAGCTCTTTTTCCAATTTCAACTGCTCTGCTGTGGTACCTCAAAGCCTCTGTCAGAAAAGGACAGTATTGCGTTTGTTTTTGTTTATTTATCACAAGTCCTAGAGTCGCTGGTTAAATGCTTTTCAGAAATTGCCTCCGCATCATGGGCCAGGCAGACGGACAACGAAATAATTGTATGGTTGCAACTCAAATAGTATTCAGCCCCGAGGTATCTTTTGATGAGGTGAAAATAATTGAGAGGCGGGGACACAGCGACCAATGCAAGGGGCAAAGACTTGCGTTCATTAGAATTACCCATGGAGTGATACAAGACTCAGACTGGGATTAAGAAGGGGAAGAGTCTGGAGAGAAAAACAGATGGAAAAACAGAAAAAGAAAGATCTGTTAGAAGAGAGTTAATTTCCGAGGCATCAGAGTCTTAACCCTGTTGGCGCCCTCACAGGACAAACCTATTGTTTGACAGCCATTGTGGGATGACTGACAGTGAGTGGTGGTAGGAAGAAGTTTGTGTGTATGTGTGTGTGCTGATGGGGAGGGGGTTAGGGGGTTTGTCATGGCAGGAGAGTCCGTTCAGGAATTCCATAGAGAAATCACCTCCTTGTCCTGTCCATGAAGCAGCAACCAATTATCTTGTGTGTGTGTGTGTGTGTGTGTGTGTGTGTGTGTGTGTGTGTGTGCTTAAGGGGAGGTCTCACCATAAAATGGAGGGGACTTCTCCTAATCATCGCACTCTGGCCCAGCACAAAGGCAAAAAACGGCTTCTTGGACAATTTAAATTTGAATAGAATCTCTCCTCCTGCTCTCTTTTTTTGTGTCTCTCTACCCCTTTCTCTGCCTCTGCTTCACGTTGGATGACAAAAGCGGGTCAACAAAGATAGCACTGAAAGCAATCAGGCTAATAGCGCTAATAAGTTGAGCGTGAGGTCCACGCTCTCAATGTTGACACATTTCACTGTTTCTGTGGCTAAACAGCGACTCAAGTGTTTGGCAACCAGGCCACATAGTATTTTAATGGAATGGCTACCCCATGCCAGGTTGCCATGTGTTTGGTCTGTTTGACGGTAGAAGAATACAACAAAAGCGACTCGGAGAATAGGTGGGGAGCAGATAATTAACTAGTGGAGAAGCCTGAAGGGAAGGATTTTCCGGGAAGGAGTCATTAGGGGGTTTGAAGTTTCTTGAGTTTTTTTATTACTTTTTCTGGCTGAAAAAAAAAAACCCTGCTGTCATCATGTTTCATTAATTCAGCGGTTAATGCTTGCGTGAGAAGAAGCCATTTTCTTGTGTGTTTATAGAATGAAACCGAGCTAACAGGAAGCTATTAAGTGAGCTTTTCGTTAACAATTCAGACATTGCACTGCAACTCTGTAACTCTCATATCTCCAAGGTTGTTGAGACATTACTTTTAGCTGTGCTTAGATCATCTTTCTTTTGTCATCTGACGGGTCCATACTAACAAAGACGAGCATGTTTAAAAAGCTGAAGGTAGTCGCAGCAAGATCCAAGCTTAATCCCTCACCTGTCTGCTCCTTTGCGACCCAAGGATTTAGCCCTGTGAAACGTCTACACATTCCTCTCTCTCAACAATAGCCTTTTTTCCCCCCCTTCCTCTTTTGGTATTTTTTCCCCTCCTTTTAAGAAGTCTACTTGTTTGAACAAAGAAATATTTTAAGAGGCTTGTAACTGTGGGTGCTGTGTGTTTCTGTGCGTGTGCGTGTGTGTTGGATGCGGCCATAGGGACGAATGCTAGAGTGCCCTCCCCTGTTATTAGGCCTGCCCTGTCATTACGGGATTAAAGTGTAGGGGTTGGGTTTGCGTATATGTGTGTGTGTGTTTGTGTTTGTGTGTGCATGTACTTATGTATTTGCCTGCAAATACAAATACAAATACAAATACTCAAAGACTGCTTGTATTTCTGCAATTTTTCTCACACAAGCACAATTTGCAGAAAAAACAAAACCCTACCATTTTCTCCCCATGTTCGTTAGGATTATCCCAGGTGCATTTGACCTCGATCATAAATAACACTTTACTAAAGCAATCCTCAGGTTAGTCAAACAGAGACTCTTTAATTGAATAGTCTTCATAAGTGGTAGGAGGTTGAAAAACATTCCCCTGTTCACCACATGTCACATCCATCGCAACACAGCAGGAAAACACAGGCAAAGATATAGAGACAGGAAAAGAAGGAGGGAAGAGGAAGAGGAAAAAGACAAATGAAAAGGGGTCAAACCTATCCCTTCTGAGTAGAGGGAAGAAAGAGAAAGTAGTTGGAAAAGTGAGTGATAAAAGGGGGTATGAAGAGAAGGAGATTGAGAAAGTGAAACGGTTGGGAATTAGATCCATCGTTTGACAAGGATGATGAGAAGAAGATTGAAAATAAATGAGAAAGAAGTTAAACTTTGTGCAAGCAAGATGGATTAAACCGCCTGTGTGTCCTGAGCCAGCGGTACCTCCCACATCTGCATGCTTTATTCTCACTCACTGTGTGTGTGTGTGTGTGTGTGTGTGTGTGTGTGTGTGTGTGTGTGTGTGTGGGTGGGTGTGGGTGGGTGGGGGGGGCAGGCTGTTTTGCTAATTAGTCTCCGCACAGTATGTTTGTGTGTGTGTGTGTGTGTGTGTGTGTGTGTGTGTGTGTGTGTGTGTGTGTGTGTGTGTGTGTGTGTGTGTGTGTGTGTGTGTGTGTGTGTGTGTGTTCCGCAGTACATTTGCATGTCCGTTTGTCTGATTTACTCAGTTTGGTCATTTTCCCTCTCCAACCTCGAATATTTCCATCTCTCATTTTACACTTGCCGGATTTTAAAGGGGGAAGTGAAATGAATCGAGCCAAAAGGCAAGAGAGATAACTTTCTTTGTACGAGGGAGGCTCTAAGTCACACAATGGCTATTTCTCCCTCAACTTGTTCTTCTGGTTGTCTATCTGTCTATTTTCCTTTTCTATCTCTCTCTCTCTCTCGCGACTGGGCACATTAGGCAAGCCGCCAGCATGGTCTTACAAGCTTTCAGAGGTTGTTTGCTTTAGAAAACACACCTTTCTCTCTTTAATCAGTTTTACTCTGCCTCTCTGTCAGCCTTTATCATCCATATAGCACGGGTTTGGCTATTTGGCTCACAGAAATGGTTGCTTTGTGCGTGGGCATATAGCACATTATTTTCTGGTTTGTATTGTGTATTATTGTGCATGTGTGAGTGCGTGTTTGTTTTCTGTGTCTGTGAAGGTGTCTGAATTTGCTGCACGGTCATGAATATTACAGTGAGCTTCTATTGCCTGATGCGTTATTCACACACACACACACACACACACACACACACACACACACACACACACACACACACACACACACTGTGCGGAGACTAATTAGCAAAACAGCCTGCCCCCCCCCCACACACCCCCACACACACACACCCCCACACCCCCCCACACACACACACACACACACACACACACACACACACACACACACACACACACACACACACACACACACACACACACACACACACACACACACACACACACACACACACACACACACACACACACACACAGGCCAGGTTAAGTCCTGGTCATTCACTGCTTGAGCTCTGGCCCATTGACTCTGGATTGGTGCTCCACTTTGGGCACAATACAGAGCTTTGCAACACATACACACACACAGGCACATACCCATAGGTTTAACAATGCAGATGCATCGAGAAGGGAAGGGTTACTGCTGCACATGCACTCCCGAATGATCCACTTTCTAAACCACTGAGTCAGACTGCATGTGTTTGTATGTATGTGTGTATACCCCCCTTTCTGCTTTCTTGTTTTTTCTCTGTCATCCCTGTCTCCCCCTCTTTGACTGTCCCCTTATGTCATTGTTTCACTGTGTTGTCATTTTCGGCAAGGTCAGCTCTAATGAAAGGGCAACACACCATACACACAGCCCAGTCATAATAATAAACACCAGGCAGCGGAGGTGTATCATTTCCAACACACCAGCTCACTTACCTGCGTAGCTGTCGTTAACAGGTCCCAGATAACACACTGTCATTGTGTGAGTCAGGGGAAGTCCTGCAGCTAATATGCACTGACACTGTTTCTGAGATGAAAACACTAGTCGGCCCCTATTTGCTCAAGAGACAAATGTGGATCATTGAGTTTGGTTACAAAGAGAAATTGGAAAAACAGACTGAATTCATGATTTTTAAGAGAGCCACACAGCACAGAAAGATAATCAGACACTGACAGGTGAAAAAGGGAACCTATTGAGAGAAAGGTGGTGAGCTTGATTCGACTCTGAAATCCTGTGAGTGCATGATATTCACTTTGGCTCCCATTGCCACTCCCAGAGAAACAGTTCTCGCTGTGTGAACGGGCTCACAGTGGAGCTACCAGACCATTTTGCCTGAGGGCAACAAGCCAGAGCTACATTCGAAATCTGATTGTATGTGTTTTTTCTGCGAAGAAAGATATTTCCCTTCGGCAGAAACTCTCCTTGGAGTTATGTTTTCTAAATGGTGTAATAGCCACATACAAATGTCAGAGACAATGTCACTCTAAACACAAGGTGGTGGAATTTGATGGGAATTCCCAGTTGTAGTGCCTTGTCGACATAATTCACAAGGGGTCTCTGAGTTCAAGAGTATTTGCGTTTTGTCACTGCCGGTGCTTCTGAATGCAGCAGTGGTGGCAGCAGGTATTTGGAGGAGGGTTGGTGAAATCCTAGGGTTTATTCTTTTATGTTGCTCCAAAATCCCTTTTCCTGTCAGCTTACCAGGAGGAAAAAAATCAAAGAAGAATGAGGGAGACAGAGGCAGAGAGTAGCAAAGTGGGCTGAGATACCTTTTATGCCTTTATTGATAGTGATAGGAGAAAGACAGTGAAGGTGGGATAGAGAGTAGTGGAATGAGATGCATTTGCTCACATGTATTATGCACCCTAAACTCTTGGCTATCGGGTCGCCCAAAGGCTGAAAGCCTTCTTTAGATGCATCCCCTGCAACTGAGGTGGGAAAAATAAGACAGTTCACACTTCCTTCCATGAGCAGGGAAGTTTCAAACTTTTTGCCATGCCGTTTCATCATCTTTTACTATCTTGTACAACAGCACAGCGGTAGAGATAATAACGGTGGCAGTATACTGCGCCGTGAGCGCCAAGTAGTAAAAGACTCGACATTTATAGTGTTCCTTCTCTGCTCTCACAAAGCCGTTGTCTTCGCCAGTAGAAACATGATGGTGGAAAGTTGAAAAAAGAATAGGAATTTGCTGAAAAGATCACTGTCCACTATTTTGTGTGTATTGTGTACGTTGTGTGTGCTTCTCTTTGTGCCAAGAGACAGGCATAAAAGTAAGGTTTACTTGAAGTGTGTATGTGTTCAAGTATTGACAGAAAGGGAATCTAACTGAAGTGTATTGACCTTTGTTCCGCTTAAGAGCTCCTCTTTTGTGACACCTAACTTTATAACAACCCCTCTCCATTCAACCCTTCTGTTGGGCTATATATCTTGTGAAGTTTTACAACCTGTACTGGCTGTATGTGTGTGGGTGTTATTGAGTGTGTGTGTATGTGTATGTGTGTGTGTGTGTGTGTGTGTGTGTGTGTGTGTGTGTGTGTGTGTGTGTGTGTGTGTGTGTGTGACTGTGCCCTGTGGGAAGCGGAACCGTTGCTCAGCAAGACTCGCTGTTGTTTCCTTCCCCTGTATAAAAGCAAACGTCTAATTGAGACTAATTAGCCAGACAAGGAGAAACAATAACATGTCACAGAACACCTCGCAGATCACCCACCAAGACCTCCCTCACACACTGTCTTTAGGTCTTCTTGTCACACACAGACATACCGTACTTCTTGGTGTAATTAGGACTAAAATTACTGTAAGCCCGCGCTTTCTGTCATTCAGTTATTCACCCAGTTATCTGAGAGCAGCTTTGGTCAAAGCCTCTTATCTCTTCAGCGGTTCGTTTGAGAAGCTTTATGACATTGTTGTAAAACTATTGAAAGTTCTATTGATCTTCTCTGTCACCCTGTTCCTCTTTGTCTGACCTGGTTGTTATCTTTCTGCTTCCGTTCACAGAGACGCTGATGGATACGAAGTGGGCGACGACAGAATTAGCCTGGACTGCACACCCTGAGACCGGGGTAAGTTCATATACTTGTTTATGCGAGGACAGTAACCTTGACTCTATACTTGTATCCAAGGGGTTTATTCAGTGTTGAGTGCAAAGGCTTCTGAATATAGTATGTTTGCATGCTCTTCGGAAGTGTAATAGTCCTCGACACCTTCATCGGTAAGTCTTTTAACAGGATATGTTTTGAAATTCAAAAAGGAGGCGCTTTTTAGTGAGCAGAAAAGGTACACTGCAATCCAATTTCACTCACCCGCCCAGTCACAGATGGTCATTCGCCTTGCCCTTGTGCACTTCAAACATGTGGAAACGCCAGGTTCCTCATAAACTAACCTTTAAAAAATAAAATATGTCTGGTCGTTGACCCATTTCACACCCTGGCATCCAAATCTACCACACACAAAGTGCCAGTGACAGCCCCATCTTGCTTTCCTATGTGGTCTCCACAATGGCCTAAAGAGGAGCAAAAAGAGTCTTGACCCTTCTCAGCTATACTTCAAAGACCCACAGTGCTCCTCCCCTTGCCTTTGTGTGGCCTTCTGACTTGGCCCTTGTGTTTTGAAAGGTGGGCCCCTTTTTTTATACTTTGTTAGTACCACAACGCACTTGCAGGGACATTCTACTCCAGCTGTTCGAAATCGCCGACCCTCCTTATTATCCCCTTCCTTTGCTTCTGAGTAACTAAGCACTAATGAAGCCAGACACACTAGCCACCTCAGCTGCAACAATCATTAGGAGAAACGCCCTCCAAGCTTTTGCTGCTCTCCTTCCCTCTTACCATCCCGTCCATCTCCCTTTACCTCCCTCTGCCCTCCTCCTCATCGTTAAGCTACTATAAGGCAGAGATGCTCCCAACGGTCCTGTGCAGAATGGCAGAGAACCAAAATACGCCTCCCCATTTCTTTTCCAAGTAATCCTGCAACAGATGCCCCTTTTCAATATATATAAATACAGTGTAGAGCCTTCTGCACCCCAGATTTCCCAAATCACCAACAGAAAGAATGGAGATGTGTTTCTCTCCTGTTCTCTTTTTGTAGCAGAATTTGCAGCCAATGATGGTTGATCCTGAGGCATCTTTCAACCCTGTATTCCCTCCTTTTATGTTTGTCTCAAAGAATAAATATAAACTCCCTTTTCTTTCTGACGTCTTTCACAAAGTATTGTGTCTGTGTTTATGTGCTTTTGAGGCCTCGCAACACAAGCATCAGAGCCTATTTTTAAATGTTTTAATTCAGTTGCTCAAAGGCTACATACTGGGAAACCTGGAAGGGTACGCAGTGATACTGATATTAAATAGAATACACAGACTTGTCCATGTAGAGAGAGGGAGACAGCATAAAGGAGAAAGTCTAAAAGTCTCTCCCAGGGATGCTGTGCTTATCACAGTGTTGCACAACACATACAGAACAAGCACCAGACATAAAGCTACACATATGAAACATTAACTGTGGACAGGGAATCCAGAGACCAATGGCATATAATCACTACTGTTAATGCCACCACTCTTGGTATAAATAGGGTGTAGAGAGGCATTGCCGAATAGTTATCTGTAAAAGCAAGGCAATGCCTTCACATACCATGTTATGAGTGTGAGTGTTTTTACAAGTATTCTCTTTAGTTTTTCACCTCTGAGTCTGCATTTCGGTATGAGGATTTCACTGCCTCACTGTCTGCATCTGTCTGTATAGCCTGTAGCATACGTGAATCATGCATGCCTTTGTGTAGGTGTGTGTGGATTTTCAATTGCACTATGTCTATCTGTATTGTGTCTGTGTGTTTGTCCAAATACTGTATCATTTATCCTTCGAAACAGATGGTTCATTAAAGGGGAATTCCACTTTATAGCAATGCTTCTCTCAGGCCTGTAATGACAACCACAGGGTTTTCCAGAACTGTACAATGATAACAATATACCAAGTTACTTCGCTTATAATGAAAATAACCATTGTTATCACTGTAACATCTAAAATCTCCTCCGAAATTAGCCTCTAAGAGCTTTAATATTACACATAACCAGTGGTGTAGTGGGCATTGGACGCGGGGGTACGCCATACCCCCACTTATTTGAAGCATGATTTCTTTTTTTAATAGTCTAATACATCTAAAATCATTGCCAGTGTTATCAGTTGCAAGTGTGTGTTTGTTGTAATAATGACGAAAACATAATAGGCAGATTTCACAGTAATTATAATAAAAACGTAGCTCAAGCATTCATGCAACATGATTTGAAGCGTGTGTGTGTGAGGGGCAGAACTGTGTGTGTAGGGTGACCAGGTGTCCCGCACTGTGCGGGACTGCACACACAGCATTTTTATTATTTGTCCTGTGTCCCACACATTGACAGACTATGTCCAGCATTTGAGTGATATATGCGCAGAAAGGCCGGATCGGTTCGCTCACAGCCGGCACCGCCCTTTATTATTATATTGTCTAAACGGGATCATGTAAGTTGCGCAGACAGGCGACACAGAGGTCCCCCAAGCCCCCCGTTGACAGTTCACGAGCGCGTCCATAGTGTCTCCCGTCCACCCACCACCCCGTCCATCCAGTAAAAAAATCCCCAATACACCACTGCACATAACACATGCATTTTCATTTAGCTAACAATTAAATAATGTCAAGAGTTATTTAATACTAACAAGAAGAAAAGTTAAAAAACCATAAAGCTTGTTGGGACTACAGCGTTTAGCTCGTGCCTCAAGCCAATGATACTAGTTTATCTAAGTTGCCACCAAGGTTGCTAAAAGTAAATGTTCTTGAATTAATCTATGGATTCTTAACAGATCTTAAACTCCAGCAAGACAAGCTCCTTCTCCTGTTTTATTTATATCTGTAGTTCGTTTGAAAGTTCCATAGTTTTGCCAAAAAGTGGCAAAATATATTTCTGCAGCGTGCCTTTGCACCATCTAGTCTAGGACAATGATAGTGCGTCATAGAAGCGTTGTTCATCACCACCTGAAAGTAAAATGTAATTCTTTGATTGGAAAGGACAAAGAGAAAATGGAGTGGATCGCAAATCTTGCATAACGATTCATCATGTTGGAAATCGATGGCAAGTTACTTGACCCTTTTTCACATGACCTACTTAATTCATTCAGGCTTGGTAAGCAGGCGCTCAGAGTGTTTGGCCACTGGTGCGTGTCTCGGGGGGGATGACCTCTCTCTAAACACACAAATACCTAAACAGACAGCCACCTACACGTACACACTCTCAAACAAACACACAGAGCGAGTGCACACACAGGCAGACAGACTCACATAAGCACATTAAATAAATGCGCTTAACTTCATACACACACTCACAAACACTTGGCTGGATCGCTCTTTTGCAGTGGGTGATTTATTACACTAAACTAAATACCCATTGACACTTCATTTTTTTAGCCTTCCCATTGACCTGGCCGGTGATTATTGATTCCCTCTGGTCGCTTCCTCCTTCGCTCTCACCAGCCATTGCTTTAATGCCACGGCCAAGCTACGCCCATTCTTCCTCTCTCCCTCATGGCCTCCTGGGTCTTGGATGAATAGCCTTGTCTTCACCACATCCATATCACAACCTCAATTAAGATACTCAGAGCGCAAATAAAAACAACTGGGACTGGAGAACAAATTAGAGCCTTTATGCCACAGACTGTAGATTGTTCTAAAGCAAACTTAGGTCCCCAGAGTGCAACAATAAACTTTTAATGTGTTATAAATGTGTATGTCCTTTAATACCTTAATATTGTAGCCATGTCAAGTAACGTATACTTCCACATAAAACTACTCTCTATCTCTTACACCTTTGTTGATATTTATTTTGTTCAATTCGATTTTCCTACGCTTTGTCCTGCAAAATGCTCTAATGCATTTTCATGCCTTATGCAAAACACATTTAAAAAAGTAATATGCAAATACACTGGCCGGGCTTGGTTTCAGTAAAAAAAAAAGCACTCTGTTTGTCTAATAGTAAAAGGGAGCAGATCCCTGAGCATACACGCACAAAGATATATTATACACAGAGGAATCGCTATTTGAAGTGAAATGATTTAATCGCGTGTCCTCATTTGAGATTGAAAAATGCATTAGATTACAGTCTCTCTGCGAAGCTTTTACAGTCTAGTTTGCTTGTGCTCATTTAATGAAGCTGGTAATCAAAGTTTAGAAGATTTAATCCCATTTTATCCTGAGTAATTCACCCCCTGGGTACTGTAGTAGCATTGAAAGACGTAGAGGAGCGTAAAAAACGGAAATCATGAAGGTTAACCGGGCGTCTTCATTAGAGGACGTTGCGATCATTGCTCTGTAATTGAAGCGTAATTGGTTGTGAAGCAATGTGGCTGCTCCTTCCAAACAGATATGAGGTACACATGCATTGGTGGCTCTGTAGTGAAGAGGTGACAAGTTGCTGTAATTGAGATGAATTTGCAGTCCTTGTCCCTGGCTATTCGCTACACTAACCAGAGATGAAAAGCGTAGCATGGGACAAAGGCAAAGGAAAGTAATTGAAAATGGCCAAAAAGGAAAAACTAGGTTACACTTTGGTTCTTTCTCTCTGAGTCCTTACCTCTGCCCATTTGTCTTCCTCTATCATGCAACGTGACTGAACGTGCATCTTAAAGTTGTAATTCAATGTGTGCATACATTCTTGACCCCAATGTGTATATGCCAAAGATATGACACTTTTACATCTTCTGACCTGTTTATCTGTTCTCTCTTTTCAGTGGGAAGAGGTGAGTGGCTATGATGATGCCATGAACCCCATCCGGACTTACCAAGTCTGCAATGTACGTGAGCTCAACCAGAATAACTGGCTACGCAGTGACTTCATCCCACGAAAGGATGTGCTGCGTGTATATGTGGAGATGAAATTCACAGTGCGTGATTGCAACAGCATTCCTAACATCCCAGGTTCTTGCAAAGAGACCTTCAACCACTTCTACTATGAGTCTGACTCAGACTCAGCCACAGCCACCAGCCCTTTCTGGATGGAGAACCCATATGTGAAGGTGGACACTATTGCTCCAGATGAGAGCTTTTCCATGCTTGAAACTGGGCGGGTAAACACAAAAGTCAGAAGTTTCGGGCCATTGTCCAAAGCTGGGTTCTACTTGGCCTTCCAGGACCTTGGTGCCTGCATGTCGCTCATCTCGGTGAGGGTCTTTTACAAAAAGTGCTCCACCACCATCGCCAACTTCGCCGTTTTCCCAGAGACAGCAACTGGGGCTGAGGCTACCTCCTTGGTCATTGCCCCGGGAACTTGTGTCCCCAATGCCGTGGAGGTGTCTGTGCCATTGAAGCTTTATTGCAATGGAGACGGAGAGTGGATGGTTCCTGTGGGAGCCTGCACCTGCTCGCCTGGTTTTGAACCAGCCATGAAGGACACCCAATGTCAAGGTGAGTGTTTTCAAAACAGGTATTTTTGGTCAGTCCATGATTTTATATTCAGTGTTTGCCATAGGTTATAGACACATACTCCAACAGGAAAAAAAAGATTCAAGCCAAAATGTTAGGTGGACTTTTTTGTAGCTCATTCCACATTCTCCCCTCCTGGAAGATGGTGGTGGAGTTGGGAGGATCTCCCCATGGCGATCAATAATGTATCACATTATTACTGCTGTGAAAAGTTACATTAGCATTTTAGGCACATGGTATCTGATGGTTCTATGCAGAGTGAATAACAATGAGTGAGTACTAAGGGGTCAAAGTCTTGCTGAAGGACGCTTCACAAAGTGATTGTCGGAGAGATTAAAACAGTATTGTTTTGGCTACAGGTTAGATCCTCTTTATCACTAAATAGTTCAGCTGCAGCATTTACATGTCTTGTGTTCTTGGACACATCAATCCAATGATCACAAGGTAGAATACTGCACACTAGATGACACTGTTAGCAGGGGGCTGTTCACTTGACCTTAGTTTTGCCTGGCAGCTGGTTACTAAATAAATGGTGATTCAGGGGAGGCTGTCTGTTTTTGAGAGGGCCTATGATGGTTTCAGGTCAGTTGGAAAACATGACGGGTTCACAGAGGTTGAAAGCGAGGTGAATTTAAACAGCAATGGTTTCAACTTAAATGGAGTGCAGGTGACAGCAGGAAGAGAGGGAGGGATACGTGAAAAATGTCTGTTTGCTGAGGGGTATGGGGGCGTACTATTTGGCTTAGGGTGAGTAGGTCAAATGGAGACAGCGGAATGAGTTAGAGAGTGAGAGAGAGATAGCGAGAGAGGGGAGCTGGCAGGTTTATTGATCCGCAGGGTTTAATGCAAGGTGTCTGTGAATGCACAGTTTATATGTGGATTGTCTGCCTTGGTTCACAGGGCTCATTCTTCTCCTTGCATAGCAGTAAGAGGTGAGGCTGAGAAGACCTTTTGAGTTCAGTGCCCATACTATTAATTAGCCACAGAGTTGGTGGATGCTTTACAATGGCAGCTTCTGGCACACCCTAAATATGCGTGCTCACCTTTAGAAGGAGAGTGTGTATGTGCCGGGTGAGAGAGTAGTACATCTAAAGCATGGTGTATGTGGTTAAAAACTCATTTGTTTGCTCCTGGCAGCTCAAGGTGAAAGCCCTGGCGACTAGGTCCTGATAAAATGTTCTCTAATCAAGCCTCACTAGAAACCACAAGGGATAAATCTCCCACTCTTCTTCTCTTCTCACTTCACCTCCCCTCAGGTCCACGCTCCATACTCATTTCTCAATTCTTTCAGTGTGACTCTTCCTTTCTTACATGTTTCTGTCCTCATTTCAACATGCAGTGTGTCCTACAGCTCCACCACCATTGCTTTCTCTTGCTCTCCTTTCCTAATCTGAAGGATTTCTCTCATTAATAAGCCATCACAGTTACAGTAAGGATGGCTGCATTAATATTTATCGATGGTCTTTTTTTTTTGCCTTTCCGCTCATTTACTGCATATTTCTCTCCACCAATATTTTTACTTTTCTCTTCATGCTCCACGCTTTCCAATTTCAGCATACATTCTAATCAGTTCCTTAAGCTCTATGTTCTGCATGAACATCGAGCTTAGGATAAGACACAGGGGAGTGGGGAACGGGGGGAAAAGAGCCTGCAGGATTAGCATTTTCTATGCCTCCACCTCTTCCACCTCTCCCTCCCTTTTTCTCTAGCCCTTGTCTCTCTTTCTTCCTCATTCTTTAGCAGTTCCTCTAAGGGGAACATTGATGAAAGGAAGACGATGACCCCTTTACTCACTGGAAGTGATGGATCAGCACTTTCAGCCTTTCCCTAAAAAATGGAAATGCTCCATCAACATCTTTCGTCAGGCCAACATGTTCAAAAATGAACACTCTTATCCCTTGAGGGTTCAGAAATTGCTTGAAGTTTACTTTGTGTGAACTCAGATGAACTTACATGGTTGTTGACACCGAATCGAAGAAGTAGTTCTACCACCTGGTTAAACTCAAGGTCATTTGTATTTATCAAGCGGTGCTTCCTGTTAGCCATTGGTGTGGACGAATCTGATTAATGGTGGAAGAACAAATACACTCAGTGCTAATGTACACGGTGCAGTCAACTGGGTGTTTTGTGCTAATATTGAACTTAAAAAGAACAACAGGGGAAAAGCAAGGGCAGGAACTGGTGGGCTGTAGATGTGACCTCAAACCTGCTGTTTTCAACATGGAGCAAAAACAAACGCAGGAGCTTTAGAGATGATTATCATTTAGGGAGACAAACATTGCAGTGTGTCCTTGACATTGACGAGTTAACGCACTAGTGGGTCAGCTAATCAACTGGACCCTGTAAACTTTGCCTGTCTTACCTGCTGTCATTTCTTTTTATGAAGCAATGCGGCAAACTCATTTATCTTTTAACAAGACAGTTTATCAAAGATATGAAGTCGGCCAGTGTTCTGGATCACAGTGCCGCTTCAGTGTTTACCGCCTGCAGTGTCTGCAACTTATCACTTGTAAACTTCCAAACAGCGGCCATAAACAGATATACTGAACTAACAAAGACCAGCGGGGTTTTTACATCTAATGACTTGGCTTCACTAATCAAGAACTACAGTACTTAAGGTAAAACTATGCTGAAGGTACGTTATTTAGGTATTTTTAGGGCAATAATCTCAGAGACAGACCTCATAACACCAAGCACATTGAAGAGACTTGTGTCCAGGATGTTGTTTGTGTACGTGAGCAAACATGTGTTTGCACAGATGTGACATGTTTACCTTAGAAGGTGTTGTGTGTATCTATATGATGATATGTGTCCAATTTTATATGTATTTGATAAAGTACTGGAATCAGATAGAGAGCACATGCCAGGGTTCGGTTCTGAAGGTTGTTCGTGTAACTTCGGTATACAATCTCATCATGTGAGACAGCTTCATACTTCTTAAAAAACACAATTTGTTGAAGTAACTTTTTTTCCATAAGGGAAAACAGGAAACATGTGGGGTTAAGAGCAAACATACAAATCATGTGCATGTCCACACATAAACACACATGCTTAACACATAAAGTAAGCTGTTTTAGAAATGTTTACTAGTGAACTGGAACCGTGTTAGTACAGAATTATCCCGCTTAGTTAAGACATTACAACCTGTTGTGAACAGTTGTTTGCTAAAGTTAAGGATCAGTGAGAGTAACATTTTGTTCATTTATTTCACAGTGCCTTACTGCCCATTTGGATAACATGACCCATACAAATTGCTATATGCTGTATGCTATTACTTATTCACTCCTTTCTTCCTCCATCTTTTATTTTTTCCATCAGCTTGCAGCCCTGGCACCTTTAAGTCCAAGCAGGGCGATGGCTTCTGCTCGCCCTGTCCGGCCAACAGCCGAGCCAGTTCAGGAGCCTCCAGCGTCTGCTCCTGTCGAACCGGGTTCTACCGCTCAGACAGTGATGCTCCCGAGTCCCCCTGCACCAGTAAGTACAGACTGCTTTCAATTGACTGAATACCAACAGCATTTAAACTCCTACTGATGCTGTAATTACAATTTGTTGAAAAAAACTGACAGCAACAGATTTACACCTCAAAATATTCAGACAGCAATCAAGTGTTTTGTTTGCTATTCAACAGAATTCTTGACTGTGTGGTAAATGTTCTCCCAAACTTCCCTCTATGAATTGTGCCCTCTATGGCTGATAAAAGCCCTCTGGAGTATGTTCTCACGAATGGCAAACAAGTCTGCTTGCTTTCCCAACGTTATCCAAAACGTTATCATCCAACCCTTCCCCCGCCTGCCTCTCAATCTGTTCTCAATGCTGCCATCGCTTTAGAGGCAGACAGTGGAAGAAAATTCCTAGCAGTCCCTTCTTTAAGAGCAAACGTGCACACGTTAAAAGCTAATTCATTTGCTGGTAAAGAGAGAAGAAGATCCTTTTTTCGGTTGCTGGGATGGAGGGCTGATTCTCCCACAGTGCAGTGAAAGATAATGCTCCAGTAATTGGATAAGAATTGCAAAAGCTCTGCCAATAGTTTTTCTCGCTCGCCCCCCCCCAGCACTTCACGAACAGACACACAGTGGAAATGAGCATGCAATTCAAATTTGAACTCCTTTCCTATTCTTATTTTTTCTTGTTTGAAAAAAATGCTGGAACAGCCTCTCTTTTTTGTGGAAGCAAAAAATGTTCTAGTTAATTCTTGAAAAAATGTGCTAATACCACAGCACAAGGAACAATTCTGTGTTATGAATTATGCTGATAGCGGCTATGAAATAATGAATGTATTTGTGTATAATAAAATGTAAACTGTGTTTTGCAATTTGAATCTATTGTCAGTATGTCTCTTTACTGTCACCAAGAAACATTTCTTAACACCTATTGTGCATGGAGATTAAATTCACTAAATCTATTTTATTCATCTCTTCCACGCTTTACTTCCCATTCGCAGCTATTCCTTCTGCACCACGTAGTGTAATATCCATTGTGAACGAGACCTCACTCGTGCTGGAATGGAGCGACCCTCGGGACCTGGGTGGCCGTGAAGACATCTTCTACAACGTCATCTGTAAGAAGTGCCTGCCTGAGCGGGGAATGTGCTCGCGGTGTGACGACAACGTTGACATCTCACCACGCCACCTGGGCCTCACCCAGCGCCGTGTGGCTGTCCGTAACCTACAAGCCCACACACAGTACAGCTTCGAGATTCAGGCAGTCAACGGTGTTTCCAACAAGAGCCCATACTCACCTCACTTCTCTTCAGCGAACATCACCACCAATCAGGCTGGTAGGTCCAGCCGCAGCCTCATGGCTTACCTGTCAGATCAATATTGAACTTGTAGGCATTGCCGACTTTCAAAGGCTGGAAAGAAATACAGCAGAATGTCAGAGAATCTGTTCTGCGCTTAAGAAGTACAATTTCTTCTATGCATGTAGGAGTGTGTTACATATTCTCCCTTTGAACAGGGATTGAGAAGGAAGACATTCTTCTGAATGAGTTTAGAAAGGGACCTTGTTCACACGCCCACAGCATGCTCTGTACTAACACTGCTGCAAATAGCAATAGCGAGGCAGTGTGTATTCAAAGTGTTGAACCCTCAGTATTATAGCTGCCCACGGCTTCCAACCCACCGCTCCTCCAGCCCACAGTAACTGGGCCAATTTAAAATCATTCCTTAGATATTTTTTGTTGGATTCAGAAGATCAGCACATTTTTATACATAATACATAAGGGTAGTAATAATAAGCTTTTGCATGCGATCATCTACGCTGTAAATGTCAGGGTCAATGACTTTGCATTACAATGGCTAGATAGGTAGGTGGCTTGATAATTAAGTAAGGAGGTAGGTAGGTGAACAAATATGAATCATTTCTGAAATTGCTTTTAGTTGGTTAAGTTTAAACTAAATGACCTTAATACATTTCATTACTCTGGATCTTACTATACACTGGATATATTGTCAGTTGGTCTCTAAGGTTATACCAAGGCTATTAAGTTGTGCCTTGGATGTGTTTAGTGGCTCTGTTAAATTGGCTATTCCTGCAGGCTTAGACAACACCAAGGATTATCCCTTGCTCCTACCACCATCATCTTTCTCTTCCTCCATGGCCTTGTCCTCCTCACCTTTAACCTTGAGTTCCTGCTCCTAAAAGATGCTTTAGGAATGCCTTCTGTTCTCGGGTCTAGGACCCAACGCACTACAGGGCCCCACGTGAGGGCCTTATTGTTTCACAAGAGGTTCAGCACTAGGCTGACAGGGACCACTGTCCATTCATAGATGCTTGGGGTCAGTTGGGTGCGAACAGAGTAGTGAAGGAAAAAGGAGGGGGCAAGAGAGCATCAACTGTGATCAGATTATCCGGTGGTGTAGTCCCAGGACCATCCCTGCATGTGCATTCACCTTTTAAGAACCAAAATAAATACTAGGGCGGTGATAAGCCCTGGGGGCCACCTCCATGGTTACTTCAACGTCTCCTCCTGGAGGAGGGCCCCTAATCCCCTGGCTAGAGTAACCAGGGGATCTGCCTCGGAAGCATTGTCTTCTGGGGAGAAAGAGAGACGTGGTGGGCCTGGGTGGATGGCATGGGGGGAAAGCTAGGGGAGGGAAGGTTTAGGGAGCAGAGAGAGAGAGAGAAAGAAATAGAGAGATGTCTGGCCACATATGCAGGCAGCAGAGGGAGAAAGGAAATGCTAGGGGGAGGATGAAAGAACTTAAAACTGGGGATTAAAATCCTCGAAGGAAGAGAGAGAGACAGAGCGAAGATGGAGGTCTGCAGTGGTCAAAAAAAATATGAAAGTGAATAGCTGAAGTAGACAATGCAATTTAAAGTGTGTAATTGTGTGAGTATTGTAAAGATTGAGGAACTTTTTTTGAAGATAATTTACAAATAGAGAATGAATGTTGAATTTAAGCAACAAAAGCTATGAAATAGACTGAGGGGAGTGAGTGAGTCAGAGGTACAAAACAAGCCTGAACTTAAAAAATTGGAAAGAGAGACAGGGAGGCAGACATTTGGCCGTTAATAGGCACATGTGAACAAAGAATAAAAAGCTCAGGTGGGTGGAGTTCAAGTGTGAGTTATACTCTTTGTGCGAGTATTCACAAACCAATGTCTATTTGTATGCATAAAATACAAATCATACTTATACAGCGTTGATGAGCTAACAGTACATGTAAGAACAGTACATAACGCATAGGATTAGCTTGGAAACTACTAAACTGCAAGATGCAAAATTGCAAGCGTAATTTACCATGCAAGAAAGTAATGAAAATATAAAACTCAACATCTGTATGTGTGTGCTTGCCCCTATAAGCTAGCCTACAGTTGGTGTATGTTAGAGGGAACTGCATGTACCAGAGTGTCAGTCACTTTTGCATTTGATTCTCTTGTCACTGCAGAAGTAGACATTCCCTCTCCCTCCCCGAGGACTTAATGAGGGACAATTTGAGCATTAGTGGGGAATGGGTCTGCATACTAACTATTGGCCAAAGCTTTTCACAAAGCCCACAGTCTAAGACTTTGTATTTAGGCTTCTTTGGACATACAAAGGGCATAGAACTTGAGAATACATAACGTATAAAATGACAAATGTAGCTAATTTCCCATTATTTGTTTCACCCTATGTAGCTCCGTCTGCAGTGCCTACAGTTCACCTGATGGCGGCCACAGCGAGCACCATGAGCCTGTCCTGGCTGCCTCCAGAGAAACCCAACGGAATCATTCTGGATTATGAGATTAAGTACCATGAGAAGGTAAGAAGCTATGTAAGTCAATGTCTCTAATTCAATCCAATTGCATTGAATTGCATGGTTTCAATTTCATTTCTGTTATTGTAAATATGGGAACAATGCTTTTGCTGATAAACACATGGTTGCAATGAGGCAAGTAACCGTTCACAATCTTAGCTTGTGTGATCATCCTCCAAGTTGCTCTCTTTCCATCCCCTAACTTCTTTCCCCTATTTCTAATATGCTCTGCCCTTTTTTATCCTCCTTTCTCTCTCATCCATGAATTAGAACGTTTCTGTATTTTCCAGGGGCTTTCCAGAGATTTGTGACTGGATCTGCCTCTGGGAGAGGTCAAAGGCACTCAGTGTATATCTGCTCTGTTTTTTGTCATGTCCCCCTCACAGTGGATTAACACGCCCGCCAAAATATGTCTCTCTCCTCTTATCTTACTCTTTTCTCTATTTGGTTTTCCTCTAGCCTGCAGGGTTAGATGTATGTGTAAGGGACGGGGTGATGATGATTTGGACACATATGGCTGCTTTTTCGGTGTTGAACTCATCACTGTTTGTCTTTGCCTCTGCAGGATCAAGGTGAGGCCATTGCCCATACCATGACTGCCCAAAGAAGCAACGCCCGTATTGAAGGTCTCAAGGCCGGTACGCCTTATGTGGTACAGGTCCGTGCCCGAACAGTGGCCGGTTACGGTCGTTACAGCAGCCCAGCCGACTTCAGCACCAACCTGCAAAGTATGTTACTCCTTTACCTATTTCATTACCCAAGAATATATTAGAATATTTTTGGCTTAGCAGCATTACCTCTATAATAGTGACTTGAATAATCTTTTGAAAATAATGGAGGCTCAGAGCATATGGCGGTGAAAGCTACTATGCCTGGTTTTCATGCAAATAGACTGAAATCCTAAGAGAGAAATTGGCTTAATAATTGTGAAAATCCATTTCCTAGCAAACAGTCAAGGTATCAGCCTCACTCTTGCTCTACATCATACTCAGCATTAAGCTGAGATAGAAAAAGAGCTGAATAGTTTATTTTATAGTATTTCTATGTCACATGTATTAGTCCCAGGTTGCTCTCCATTCTGCCTGAAAAAACCCACTATAGTTATAGCATATAACTCTAATGTGAGAGGCATTCACTTATCATAGAGCACACAAATGATTGCAAATATAGTAGTGTATCTCTCCTGACAATATGTCAAATTAACCACTTTTTCACTTTTACCCTTAAAGCTGACCCTCCAAAGTCATGGCAGGAGCAGCTGCCACTCATCGTGGGATCCGCCACCGCCACCTTGGTCTTCATCATTGCAGTTGTGGTCATCGCTATTGTTTGCCTCAGGTCAGAATAAAACTTATCTAACAGTCTTTAAAAAGTCAGAGTGTGGCAAAGCACGTCTGCGCTGATTCAAAATATGTTCAAACAGCGAGGACTTACAGAAACATTTGGGGATAATAGTTTCCCTTCAAGTGGAAAAAAATTGAGATGGCTTCAAATGTCAACTTTGTTTGCATGTCCTCCAAACCACCCCAGAAAAGTCTCAGCGGATTGCGGGGCCACCTGTGAGACCACATAGATTAGCCTTCTGAATCTGTGAATAGTAAACAGCTCTGGCCAAAAGGCTACTTTCCTCACTGAACACAGCATGGTGCAGCAGCTGTTGGGACTGATAGGCCTGTCGTCATGGCCAGGCACTCAGAATCATCTGTGTGTATGCCTGACCACAAAGCACCCTTGTCTGCTGGGCCCAGTTGACTGGGAAGACGCAAGCTGTTGCTCACACCTTACAACAAGTCCGACATTGCATCAGCTGGGTCTAACCACACTCGTTTATCCTTATACCGCTCATTTGTCAAGCAGCAAATGCTGTACATGAATGTATATATATGTGTGAAAGGTTGGCACCCACTGCTGACTAGCGCCCACAGCGTTCCCTCCACAAGCCAGTTCAGGCAGTGCCTGACAAGCGTGGGCATCGGTCACGCTAGACTGAATAATAATCTCCCTTGCTCCCCCACCTCTCTCTCCCTCTTGCTTCTTCACTCTCTTCTATTTTCACACCAATACATTGTGTCTCTCCCAGGGTATTGGCTTAGCCACTGCTCCGACTGCAACAGAAGATGAAGGAGGAAAAAAATAGCAATAATACAAAACACAGAGCTTCGGCATATTCCGGAACCAAATTAAAATTTGAAATAAGATGCAAATCACCATCGGGTATTATTGCCCTGGTTACTGGTTAGACAACAAAGGAACCACATTAACATGTCATTTCAACAAACCAGCCCCCTCGCTCTGTCATCATCTTTGTGCCCTCCCCTCTCACTGTGCATAAGGGACATGTGCAGGATGATGAGGATACACAAACTGAGAGACATAGCTAAAAGAGAAAAAGAGAGGTACATTTGGAAATGATGAAAAAACAAGCAAGACGGCGAGAGAGAGATAGAGAGAGAGAGAGAGAGAGAGAGAGAGAGAGAGAGTCAATGAGGAGAAAAGAGGCAGATTGAATTTAAAGTACAGTGTGATGTCTGTAGGGCGAGAAAGGCGAGACAGCTGAGCTTGCTGTTTGAGTCTGCTTTTGTCTCGGCTGCTCATTTTGGGGGTACCGAGAGCGAATGGCTTGTACTTGCTGCATCAGACAATGATATAAGATCTTTTTGTTTAGATTCGTGTTACAGTCCCCAAGTATGAATCATTTTACCACCAGGCATTGATCCAATACCGTGCATCCCTTGCTTCCAATGCAAAAAGACAAAACATTTACCAAAGCCACATTGTGATGTACTGTGGCTGCATCTCTCCAGACATTATTAGGGATCTGTTTTTCCCTCACTCCTTTGTTCCTTGCTGGCATCTGCTCCCTGCTGTGTGGAGCCAATGTGACTCAGTTTGCTTTTTCATCTTTCTCAACAGAAAGCAGAGAAATGGTTCAGAGTCGGAGTACACAGAGAAACTGCAGCAGTACAGTAAGTTTCTTCGCTGAAATGCCCCCTCCTCTTTGCATTATTCACATACAGTACCAACAGCATTTTTCCTATATAAATGCCCCATCTTCTACTTGGCAACGACTCAGTATCCTTTACCATAGCCAACATAACCCTAATTAGCTTGATCATGTAGTACATTAATAAAGTGTTGGAAACAATAGGTTTTCTGAACTTTACATCACATTTTAAAGTTTCCTTTGACATCATAGATTCACTTTCCTGTTCTTGCCACTGAATCCCCTATAGTAACGCCGGGAATGAAAGTCTACATTGACCCCTTCACCTATGAGGACCCCAACGAGGCTGTGCGCGAGTTTGCGAAGGAGATCGACGTCTCCTGCGTGAAGATCGAGGAGGTCATCGGCGCAGGTAACCCACCAAAGCTCCTGAGCTACAGGGGGAAGGCTGCTAGTCACCTCCAGGCCATACCGTTAGAGGACTTCACACCAAGCGGTACTTTCACTCAATTCATCGCTAGCCCTCTCCTTGCTCCCTCCCCCTCCCACTCTCGCCACTTGTTAGGAACCCCCTTTTCAGTATTACAGATGTCTCCAGCACTCTGTGTTTAAAGTAGTACTAGCTAGAGTATGAACTTTTTAATTTAGCGTCAATCACCTAGCATCCTATGTTGTTAATCATGCCATGTGCAGCTAGAGTAGCTGTAAAACCGTTTGTTTGGTGGATTATAATTTTACTCGTGTTTTTAAAACAGAGCCCAATCCTGGAAAGAGAGAGATTCTATGTCAGGAAATGAATGTAATTTAAATATGTGAAAAGCTAAACAATGTTGCAGATTTAGCCCAATAGAATTCAAGTACAGACAGACTTTATGTAGCTAGTAGAGATGTTAAACCTGTCCAAGCATGTATGTAGATTTATATACAGACACTTTAGGATTTAACTCTTAGTATTTGCACATAGACACCAGCAGTCGACTGTATTTCAGTTCTGTGGGGTGTAATCAAAAATGTTTACAAAAACAAACTTGGTTATTGACATACAGTTGTTAGTGAAAGACAATGTGGATGATCAGACCCTACAGGCTTTTTAAATGGGTTATGGCTATCTTCCATTAAATTGTTTTATGTGTAGTATTATGGGGAATGTGCTGGTTGTTGAAAGCAATTCTTGTCAACAAGGAGCATGGCTAATATTTATCTTGTGCATTCCCCATGATATATCGATCTGGTCTGCATGGGGTATTATATATTCAAATGTTTCTTGTCCAGGATTGGTCATCTCTGACCCCTACCCACCTTTAAGTGTCTTAAGAACCTCTTTATTAAAGAGTGCTTCGATTGGATCACAATCCTTAAACCCTTTTGCTGGCAATATGTGGTTGGGTCCCCTCCTTTTAGCAACCCTCCCTTGTGATGTTGTAGATAGTACAATATTAAATGTATTAAATATTTTGGATAGTAATATCTCTGCTCAAAAGCTGCAGGAATGTGCCAATTGAGGTTGAGTTTTCTTAGCATTGTATCTGAGCCAAAATGGAGGACGTTGTGATGGCAGAGATGGGAATCCCTACTACTGCTTCTGCTACTACCATTACTACTGCTACTACTGCTACGACAGCTCTTCTACTCCTGGGGCTACTACTTGAACCCGTCGCTTCCAAGCATTCGCCTTTAAGTGACAAACCCCTCAACCCCTGTCTTCCCTGTCCCCCTCCTCTCCTCTCCCCCTTCCTCAATCCATCCAATCCTCCATCCCCTGCCCTCTCTCCTCTGACTTCCCCTCACTGTTGTTCACACACATCGCTCATCGCCTAATTTATCTTGCTTTCTTGCACACGCTTGGTGTAGACTCTAAACGTAAAGCTTCCTCTGCCCTGAGAACCACAAAGCTTCTTTCTCCTCCTATCTCTTCCTCCTGCTCCCGCTTCTCCAACCACCCCGAAGCTTAGCACCCCCCTCCCCCTATCCTTGCCCTCCCTCTTCTGTCTCTTTCAGTTCCTCACACCCTGTCACCCTTCTTTAACCATTTTTTATTTTAATTTAATTTGAACATACATTTTTTCAACTCTACTTTCATCCTCATACCTTACATTCGCCATGCTGTTTATTCTAATCCTTAGCTTAACAGCACAAAGTCATGTTTGCACTGCCATCCCCACCACCCCTTGACACTGGCCGAGAGTCCTGGCTTCTCTTGCAGTCCCCCATGTCCCACCCCCTCCTGCTACCCTTCCCTGATTCCTTGGTTCTAACCAGTTAACTGTCCCCTCTCCCCTCTTTTCCCCCACTCTCCTCCACTCTTCCCTCATACCTCTCTCCCCTCCCTCTTTCTCTCTCTCCTATTCCTCTTTTGTTGTTTTTCAATGACTGGCTCACGTGGGATCTCGCAGGAGAGTTTGGAGAAGTGTGTCGTGGTCGCCTCAAGCTGCCTGGGCGTCGAGAGATCATCGTAGCCATCAAGACTCTCAAAGTGGGCTACACTGATCGTCAGAGGCGGGACTTCCTGTCTGAAGCTTCCATCATGGGGCAGTTTGACCACCCCAACATCATCCGCCTGGAAGGTGTGGTCACCAAGAGTCGGCCCGTGATGATTGTGACGGAGTTCATGGAGAATGGAGCACTGGACTCTTTCCTAAGGGTAAGAAAAAACAGCATCCACAAACACAATACCCATAGGAATAGCTCTAATAAAAGCATGTATCCATGATTTTTTATCAATAATGCAACGCTATCCGGCAACTAAGCCCATTCAAATCTGATTGATCTTGCTTTTAATTATCTCACTTTCTACGGAGCCATAAAAGGTCTTCTTAAGCTCTGCTGCAGAGCGCTCAATGGTTATCTGACAAATTCTGCATTCAGGCAATTGGTGACATTTACAAAAAGCTCAGTCTCCAATGAATCACTGCCTTAAAGTCAAATCATACATTGTCTGCCAGCAAAAGGGGAAAGAAGGGAACAGACAATAGATAGGTAGAAAAGAGGAAGACGTTACAGTGTGATGTATTAGGTGAGGAAAGATGCAAGTAATAGGAAACATGCTAAAAAAAAAGTACTGTAAGAGATACTTAAAAAAGAAAGAAAGGTAAAAAAAAAAAGCTAAAAAGGAGACATATATTACTTTGAATATGCAACCTTGATCTTCAATCCAATCCATCCTTATCGCTTTCTCTGTTCCTTTGCCAGCTCAATGACGGCCAGTTCACAGTGATCCAGCTGGTTGGCATGTTGCGTGGTATCGCAGCAGGCATGAAGTACCTGTCGGATATGAACTACGTGCACAGAGACCTGGCTGCCCGTAACATCTTGGTCAACAGTAATCTGGTCTGTAAAGTGTCTGACTTCGGCCTATCTCGTTTCCTTGAGGATGACGCTACAGACCCCACCTACACCAGCTCCCTGGTGAGTCAGAGTATGAGTGTGTCTGTGTTTGTCAATCTGTTTTCATGTTAATGTCTATTTTCATGTAAATACATGTTTAAAGGTGCTACATGTAAGGTTTAACATCAATACATCACCATTATGTTAATTGATGGCCCCTTTCACTAACTTACAGAATAATCAAGTATGAGTAAATTCAGACAAATAGATTTAATTTAATTACATTTAATTTAGTTTAATACCATTGTGGGTTGAAAGAAGATTTTTCACTTCCGCTGGCAGGATCAGGTCAAAAAATACATATTGCAGCTAAATGAATGCTTATCACCCATTTTCTTCCATTGTGGAATAACAAAAGCACCTCCAAAAGACAGAATGATGTACACATTGGGGATTTTCTACAATGCTTTACACTGAAGCTATATCAGATTTCCTATACAAATCCTGAGCCGATAAATGACTATAATGATATATAAGACTGATTTGCTCCTATTGTCGCATAACATACACAATTGGAAAAGCAGGCTAGGGCACATAGGATTGGGTCCTTTGAGATTGAGTATAATAGTCATATTATATCATTATATTATGAGCCCTGGAATAAAGAAAGGCAAACTCCGTTGACCTGTATAACAAAGTTGGCTTTGTGAGTTTTAGGTCTCCTGACTTAAAAACAGAATAAGGTGTATAATTCTCAAGTTCAACTTGACTAAAGCAATCCAGATATGTTAAAACATCTTGGTGACAGACAGCAACAGTGTTAATTGGAAGTGTGTATCTTACTTTGAGAGACAGTGCTTGCGTGAAGTACCAATCAGCCCACCAATTTGAGTTTGTCTGGTAGTTATATGAAAGGGTTCTATGATGGTGATATATCAATGTTTAATACATCAGCTTGTAGCACATTAAATATTCTAGCTTCATGTGTTTGTACATATCATTTCCTGTAACTGTCTTACTAACCTTGTGTGTACATGATGTTTGGGTTCTACAGCATGCACCCATGTGTTGTGCATCAACATTTCCCTTAGACTGTGTTTTTCTCACCCTCTCTCTCCCTCTTGTATGTGTGTGATTCTGTGTTTGTGTTCCATCCCTCCAGTATTTCATGCTCACATACTCATTCGCATATCCACAGGGAGGAAAAATCCCCATTCGCTGGACGGCTCCCGAGGCGATTGCTTACAGGAAGTTCACCTCCGCCAGTGATGTGTGGAGCTATGGCATTGTCATGTGGGAAGTGATGTCATATGGCGAGCGGCCCTACTGGGACATGAGCAATCAAGATGTAAGCTCATATTTTCCATAATGTGAAATATGCATACTTAATGTGAACTATATATGTGTATATATGTATATATATATATAAATATATATTAATATTTTATGAGAAAAAGCCACCCTAATTAAATATTCTTCATTAAACAGTAGCATTTTTCAATAAAAGATAAGTGTAGATATTTTCTAACCACTTCTGCCATTACTGTCCTTACTCCCACCCACAACTATCATGCAAGCTGATTTTTCTCTGGCCCTTATATCTATGCATTTCCTTAAGCCCCTGTCACACTGTCCCAAAATTGACACCCGATGGACACACGATTAAGGAAATGTTCAAATTCGGCTCTGATCGTAACAACATCGGGCCATTCGTGAGGGCATCTTAAGCCATCGTATGACCGCCGTTGGAGTTTCTCAGGCTCCGGCAGCAACTTTGTGAGCGGTGGCAACATCTTTGGCATCACAAAGCATTGCCGAAGGACCGTGAAGGTTCATTTTCGTGTTGCCTTCGTGTGTCCATTTTGCCCTTCATAAGGCATTCGTGAGGGCATCTTAAGCCATTGTATGACCGCCGGTGGAGTTTCTCAGGCTCTGGCAGCAACTTCGGGAGCGGTGGCAAAATCTTTGGCATGCCAAAGATTTGGCCCGAATGGCCCGATGTTGCTACGATCAGAGCCGAATTTGAACATTTCCTTTATCGTGTGTCCATCTGGTTGTTTTATTGCACAACAAAATCATGTAAACATATTATGTAAATAACCCAATTTGTGTTCTGTGAAACTAAAAAGGATATAATATATTATTTTGAAGGCGAGGAAGTTGTTGTTGCTATGGAAACAACATGACAGAGAAAACTTAATATCTTCTACATATAAAGACGGAGAAAGTAAAGAACAAAGTCGGAAAATATCAGTACAGTATCATAATACTTTAACATAATTGTTTGTGTTACTTTCGTTGCAGTTGTATGTCTTAAATGTAATGTAAATGTTGCCTTTGTGTGTGGTTCGGGGCCATCTTCGTGCGAAATTCACAATACATACATATATATTCACATATTCGTGTGTCAATTTCGGGACAGTGTGACAGGGGCTTTAAGGATTGTTCCTGTTTATCTCTGACTCTCCCATTATTTCCCTCATTTATCCTCTTCTGTCCACCCTTACTTGCTATATTTATCGACTCATCTCTCTTCTTGTGTTCCATCCTCTCTCTCCACCACACTTGGAGATTAGAACTGATTGTGGTATTTGTCGTTCTTTCTCAGGTGATAAATGCCGTGGAGCAGGACTATCGACTGCCCCCACCCATGGACTGCCCCACAGCACTGCACCAGCTCATGTTGGACTGCTGGGTGAAAGAGAGGAACCTGCGACCCAAATTCACCCAGATTGTAGCCACGCTGGATAAACTTATCCGCAATGCTGCCAGCCTCAAAGTGGTCACCAACAGCGCACAATCCACTGGGTAAGGTCCTTAAAAATCAAGTTGGTCACTTAAAGTTCAAAATCAGTATGTAAGCCAAGTAAATTAAAGCTTTAAGTCAAAGGTCGTATGTTGTGTAGCTCCATGAAGCTGGTGATTATTGAAATAGACTTAACCGTGAAGATCTTTTCTCTGGAGGTTCATTTTGAGTTGTATTAGGTTGGATTGGTGATGTTCATAATGGGCAATAATGTCTCATTATGATCATTGCATAATGGATATTAGTTCTGATTGCTTTTCTAAAAATCTTCTATGGTTTTCTTATGTCATATGTTAAACAGACCTGCTGGACTGCGTAATAGGTCATTCGTTTATTTAATTAAGTCACTTGACTTTTAAGCCGTGAGAGTCCAGGCCAAGCTATTTTATCTGCACCTGAGCCAGAGAAACCACTAAAAGGATTTCCGCTGTGCAAATATTACTTTACCAAGCTGATACTGTGTCGGCGAGTCTGTCTGACTCAGCTTTTACAATCTCTTAACTTCTATAAAGGGAAGATTTCTTTGCAAACAAATCTGTAGTTCTCACAAATGCAGCCAGGGCCCTTATGCAAATCCAAATTACCATGGCTCAATGCAGCCCTTAGAGCGACTCCTCTACCAACTGGGAACTAAATGAATGATGTCACATCCACATTTAGCTGCACTACCTTCCTCTGCAACCTGTTCTTGGAAAGAATTTGAAAGATAGAAGGTGGCGGAGTCGAAGCGATAAGAAGGGGGATGACCTACCTTTCTGTCCCTGCATCAGGGTCTTTCTGTCTTGAGGGAGGGCCGCAGACAATCCTGGTTTAGACTCATGGGGGAAACCAGGGTCTCGGTTGCCCACTGGAGCGACGTTCTTAGAAGATTAAGCTTGCGGTTAATTAGCTCGATTAAGGAGATGTAAAAAAGAGATGGGAGCCTCTTTTAATTAGCCACTAACGAGATTTTAAACGGGCCAGTGGAGAGGTGGCCTCCTGCCGACAAACCTAACAAGGGAGGAGTGAGAGGTGATAACGCCGTCCTGGTCGCCATTGAAGGGTGGCTGGAGGTTAACTAACACTGTCTGGGATAAAAGTCATCTGTTTTGTTGTGTAATATGTATTTGACATGACTGAATATGGCAGGTGTGGAATAAGCCACTGGGATTTTGTGATGTAAGGCTTCCAGCACCAGTTTCATGAGTCCTTCCTGTTTATTTGTCGTAAATGCAGACATCTCTAAACTTCCTAAAGATACAAAACAGTCTAAAAAAGCGAACCCTTTGGAGGAACCTTGACAGTCCCAACCATTGACCTTGCGTTTGGGTTTTTACTGTCTCACTAACTAGCATACACTATTACAAAGTGTTCCTGCTGTGCTTCTGCTTGTGGCTCACATGTGGCCAGCTATGGTTTGGATCCTTTTGAAGCCAGCTTTAGAGACTGAGGACCAACAATACTCCATTAAGAGAAGCCAGAGCCTTGCCTTAACGATGGCCCGAGGCCTTGGGCTCTGCAGCAAAGGCCTTATTAAAAATCACTCCATCTACACCACTCAATGGAGCCTCTGTATCACTGTTATTAACTCCCCCTCCATGCCTTTTTTCTTTTCTCCCTCTTTCACTCTCCATTCCTCTTTTAATTGTTAATGAATCTAATGCCATCAAAAAGGATGACAGGGATCAACAGAGCAGAGAGGAGGGGAGACAGTGGTGCTCTTTCTCTTTGCCTTCTCTTCATCTGTTTCTCCTCCTTCAGCTCCCCGCACCTCCCTGTTTCCCCCTCCACCTCGACCTCTTCTCTTGTTCATTCGCTCCACTTCTCTCCAAGTTGTAGCGCAGTTTTATTAAAACTCCCAAGGTGGCCTCTCTATCTACAGCATTGATCAGCTAGGGGGTTTGGTTTTTTCTTCTAAAGGCTCTTTTGGTCTATCAACAGGTGTTCACGAACATGCAAAACACAATCAAAAACTATTTTGATGAATCCATAAAAAAATTCAAAAGATTGAACGGCTATAGACTTCGATATACAGATAGACGCAGAGTCAAACGCATTCTACAATAACCAGTATTGAGAGTGTCTCCAGGTACATGGGTCATGCCATTCAACATCTGTGTTTACATTCCTCAGATATATTTCTCCTTCGTCATGAAGTATTTTTGTCATTTGTGTGGCATGGATCCTATTTGTCTGGAAGACCTTAGATGACGTTCTGCATATATATTCAAACACACCCTGAGACAATGAACTACAAAGCATAAAGCATATAACCTGTTTGTTATGCACATGTTCATAAGGGGACATTACATCTGTTTTAAGTTGACCAGGAGAAAACAAATATTCCCACATCAAATTCAAACCACATTTGTGTGTGTTGTTTGAGACAGTTGAAACAAGGAGAACAGGAATCAACAAACAGGAAGAGAGCTATCCATTTATGTCAAGGGTTTCCAATGGGAATGACACATTCCACATTCTTACATCACTGATGCTGCCACGTAAATGCAAAAATACTCACTTGGGCATATGCAACCTGTAATCAAAGCATATTATTATAGTTTCTAAAGATACATTTGATCTGGTTCGTTGTACATTTCAGTTCCTTGTTCAGTCATCATTGAATTTGAAATCTGCTCTATGAACACGCACCACCTTGCCTCACCAGCATACGCCACCCAAGCCTCCAGCCAGTTTCTCCACAGTCATAAAAGTGACCCCCCTACCCACCCCCATGCACACAACTCCTGACATGTGAAGGAGAGGAGAGGAGAGAAAAGAGGAGGAGAGGTGGAGAAATGGAGAGGTGGCGCTCGGCGGGGTGAGGTTGGCCGGTATTGGCAGTAGAGTGACGACCTTAACCCTCTCTCTCTGTTTCTCTTTCTCCCTCCTCCCCCCCTCCCTTCCTAAGTAGGGTATCCCAGCCCTTGCTTGACCGCTGTGTGCCAGACTATACCACTTTCACCACTGTGGGGGACTGGCTGGACGCCATCAAGATGAACCGCTACCGTGACAACTTCGTCAACGCCGGATTTGCTTCTTTTGACCTGGTGGCCCAGATGACGGCAGAGTGAGTGGAGAGAGTAGATTCCGCTAGGCCTAAAGTGCTTGACTGAGGCTGAGTTTTGAGTCAAATTAGTCATAGAGAATGACCTTGAGAGAATAAATATAGTCTTAAGGATAAATCAAACAAGATGCAGAAGGGGGCTCTGATTAGGCTTTAAAACAACATGATAAACAGATATAAAGAATAAAAACATAAAGCGTAACTTATTCTGGTAAATGTAGCAGAAATATATCTACCATGCCTTGCATTGTTATTAGTTTCAGCAGTTATGTCCACAAAATGTAAAAAACACGGTTGTTAAACAGCTCCAAAAGAAAATGTAAAATATCCTGGATACCAAATTAGGGATAGACAAAATGGAAAAACAGAAGATTATCCATGCTTTTGCTGTGATTTAGTAATTGACCAATCATGATAGTTCGCCGTAGAGTATTCTGTAATCAGGATGGAACTAATAACAATCACCTGCTTTGAAAGCCAGGAAACCAGATACACAATCAACAAATACACTATTTAACAGTGCAGTACATTTTCTTAGAAAACACTCGTCCCTGCTTCCTTAACTACAATGTCCAGTTGACCTTGACGATTCTCGTGTTTACAAACAGGAAATTATGTAATGTAAGTCATGGAAATTGGAAGCCGCTGATGATCAAATAAATGAATCAGGATTATAATGATAAATAAATTACCCTCATTAGTTGCATAATAAGCAATGGAGGTGGGGGTAATTTGTTTCAATTTGGCTAGGCTGACAGGTGTGGCGTACTGTGGCTCTTCGTTTCCTTTAATGGCCAGTAATTCCTCTAATGGTGCCCATTTATTATCATTTCATCCTCCGTTGCTGCACTGATGGGGGTGGCGAAATATATTTTAAAAAAAACAAAAAAACACCATTTATTGGTGTGAAATTGCAGTGATGCACCCTTATTTGGCTTTGCAGAGAATGGATGTGAAGTGTGGATCTGTGTGTGTGTGCACAAGTACATGTGCATGGGTGTGAGTTTAGGTGCACACTTATGTACTAAAATGGATGGGGCCGCAAAGTCATTGAGACAAGCAGAGTCTTTGGTGTCTGGGTATAATATTAGATTATCAGGAGTGTGTGTGTGTGTGTGTGTGTGTGTGTGTGTGTGTGTGTGTGTGTGTGTGTGTGTGTGTGTGTGTGTGTGTGTGTGTGTGTGTGTGTGTGTGGGTGTGTGTGTGGGTGTGTGTGTGTGTGTGTGTGTGTGACTAAACGGAGAGGACGCAGAACCCCAGCAGTGAGCTAATCTCTGCCCCAGACGCTGTCCGCTCTCTCCTTAGCTATCGACTAGGGAAATCAAACAAGAGAGCGGAAAAGAGAGGTTCTTGTGATATAATTGTGGAGCGTTAAACCAACATGGCCGTGCTGATTAGATTATGCTGTCTGACTAATGACAGCCAAAGCAGGTGCACTCTCCCAGGCTTTTTTTAAGGGTGAAGTAATGTCAACTGTATGTCAATGTCTTTATATTTTCCCACTACACCGTCAACCACAGGTTAAGGCCCTCTAGCTGATGTGAGCGTTCAGCTACAAAAAATATTTACAATCTTCCATTCTTATTTGCTGTAGTTTTTCTTGGATATTTTTAAGCTGTGAGGACTACTGTGCAACAGTGACAAAGTTAAAGCTGATTTACTGGAACAAAGAACCACTCTAAGTATGAATGACAGTCTCCTTACAGAGTAATCTGTCTTGTATCTTACAAAAAAATAAACCGCTTCCCTGTTTCTGTAGCTAAGTGGCAGGTTGGTGTGGACTCTGTGAAGTCTGCCATCTGCCGAACAGTAGCTAAGTTTGCTCTTTAATCATTAACTATAACATTATGGCCCTTTGACTCCCATACTCTTGCCCATCTGCTGGGAAACAGAAGCATGTTGGATTAAGACAAGCATTAACTATAGCTGGGTGAGTGTTCCCATTTTGTTGACATAACCTCTGGTAGCCATTTAATGGGTTATTGCCACGATGCTGTGGTCTCTGTTTCCACATTGTAGAGTGTTTGTTTACTTGTGGGTGAGAAGTAAAATTTGCACTTCAACTTCCTTCATGCGATGTTTACTCTAAGTCTTTTTTATGACTGAGCCACCTGTTCTTATTTTTTTCTCTCTCAACAGGGACTTGCTTCGGATAGGAGTAACGCTGGCCGGCCATCAGAAGAAGATTCTCGGTAGCATTCAGGACATGAGACTACAGATGAACCAAACACTTCCTGTCCAGGTGTGAGCGACAGGACACATAAACCCATGCAGTCGAAGGACAGCCAGACAGGAAAAAGGGGGAGGAACTGTGCCAGAGAGAGCCATTGGAAAACCCTAGCTGCCTGACCCATCTCTGCCAATTAGACGCTATAAAACTGGCTTGCAGTGCCTCTGACAATTTTTTTCTTTATTTCACTACCACTTCCTGTTCCTGATTTTGTGTTATTCGTCATTGTTGCTTTTCCATCCAATGAGAATTTGTGTGTTTTTGAAAGAGGAAGAAGAGTAAACCCCCTTATACCCCATGCGTGCCTCACTAGCTCCAGTGTGGGTTGATGTTTGCATGCATGTGTGTTTTAGTGAGGTTGGCCTTAGCCCTGTAACTGAAATATCACACTCCCCATGACCTCTCAACCCAGCTTGAAGATGAACTTTATAACCAGTACAGAATGAACACCCTGGTGTAAAAAAAGTGAACACTCCCAAAAGAAGGAAAACAAAAACCGAGATGTTTTGGACCCACAGGACATACAGGACCATTCTTTCCCTGATAGCAGTGGTTTTACTGTGCACGCGTGTCATTCTCCATCTTCATATTGAAGGTGTATTATACACTTGCTGGATAAGGGTGAGGTGGTGGAAGAAAATATATGATGGGCTGAGGTCAAAGGTCAAGAGGATGACAGAGGTTGAAAAGGTCAAAGGAGGCCAGCCACATTTTTGGACACTTTTGCTGAATCCTCCATAGGTCACAAGATGAACTCTTCACCCTGACCTGAAGTGACTCAGGATAGCTCCACAGCTTGGGATCACCTGCTCATCATCTGTTCTTTTACACATACAAGTGTTTTATTTTTATTCGTCCACAAACTTTTTTTCTTCTTTTTTTTTGGCTTTCTTACACATTTGTGGGAGATTTGTGATTTCAAAATGGCCGGTCAAACCTAAGTACCCCAACTGAACGCTGTATGTGATTAAGGGGAGACGAGGACTGTGGCAACACTATAGAAAGACCACTTGGCCTTTTGTGTGCGTTTTTGTATGTGTGCGTGCGTGCACATATGTGCGTGTATGTGTGATTAAGTGTGCTTGGATGTGTGGGTGTGTCAAGTTGCACTCAAGTATACTGTACAATACAGCTTCCGCTATTTGCCACCATGGAGAATTAACGCATGAACTGAACTGTGACATGGAGCAAATATATCTGAAACAACTACGCTATATTCTGTGGACAACTGTTAAACATTCTTTTTAATTGAATCCAAAAAATGAACTCACAACACATATATATATATACATCTATATATATGTACAATGCAGAGACTGAGAGAAACCATGATGGACACCATCTGGATTTAGAAATAATCAAAATTCTTATTTTAATATCTTGACATCCTGCCCTATGTATTTATTTGTACCTCGCCTACCAATCCCCGCCCCCCACCAACCCCCAGATGGACTGAATTTGGGACAGTGGACTTGGAACAATCAGAAGGAAAAGAGACTCAAAGAGGATTCGCCTAATGAATTGCTGATTATTAAACAAAAGAAATTGCATATAAATTGGATATTGTATTTTTGTTGTTGTTCTAAACAGCCTGTAAATGTTTTGTAACAAAAATACTATAAATAACAAAAGAAAAATGGTGTTTTGACAAAATGAAAGTGTTGTGATGTTTGATTTAGAGTGAAATTAACAGAACGAAAAGTAAAAAAAGAGAAAGTCAGGAGAGCGAGAGAGCTATAACACCCGTGGTTAGACAACATGTTGCCCTTTTGTTATTCATCCATTGTTGTGTGAGTGTTAGTGTAGGTGCATTCAAGTGTGTGTGCCACCTGACCTGGATGTGATGCTTCCGCAATCCATTCTCATTCTCAATATACAGAGCATCTGTGAACCACTGAGCTGTTACTAATTGTCTTCTAACCACATTAATTTAAACTCAAATACTCCTGCAAACCACTCAAATGTTTACCTAGGTTTTTCATTTGTCTTATGTACCATCACCTCCAACAAAAGGGTCCTCCTAAACTCTTTATACTGAAGAGTAGTATGTACAACTCTTAAGGTATCATTAGGGAGAATGTTCAGAGATGATGCAACCAATCATTTCAATCACCCCAGAGGCAGAGCTCCATCAGTAGACCTGAAGTTTGCCTTCCTGCAACAGGATCCTCATCAGAGAATCCAGAGCTGTCAAGAGAAACCTATTGGTCTTTGTCTGTCAGCTCGATTAATGCAGCAGCCAATCTGGCATTGTGAGTATACGAGCATCCAGTGAGCGCAGACATACAGGGTTCTGACCTATCATTATCTCTCTTCATTTCCTGTCTGGCCTGCAATCATCCTGTCTCAGCTCAGGCTGCTGCGTGATTAGTACAGTGCAGGATCAACAGCCCTGGCATGACAGAAAAAAATCTGCAGACCCCCTCATCCTAAATGATAGCAGCTGCATCACGGAGAATGTACTATTTGTACTTCTCACTGAGGGGTGTTTGATAGTAGTGGATTGTGGGATGGGGCTGCACCGCTGCTGTGATCTTCCAGACAGAGTCCATATTGTTCGGGTTGGAGCTGATCAATGCAATATGTGAATAATATTAGTGAGCTGTCTAATAATAGCATGATGTTAGCGGCTAAGCATTGTCTTCCCATTTTACTTTAGTCAGCCTCTCAAAAGCCATGGAGGATATTATGCAAAAACACATGTTCCCTGTTTTATATTATTTCATCTTATTCTACATACAAACGTTTTTAATTATTCTAGTACCGTATAAACCTGTAACAGTTGTAGCACACAATCAAGTAGTAATTTGACTGTTGTGTTCTCAAACTACAGGAATTAAGTCTCATATCCCTTTCATTGTTTTCACCGGTGGAAGTGCAGTTTTCTGATGGCTGAGAATCAGAAGCGCTTGTATTGCCGGCGTTATCTATTATTTTGATGAGAATGTGCTCAAAATACTTGTTAGTTGAGCCAACATTTGTCTTCATATAATTCTGCAGATTTATTTTGTTTCTCCCCAAAGCTAAAACATCATTTTGATTGGAAACGAGTGACAGTCTACTTTTGGAAATGAGAGAAGAGCAGAATTAATGCAATCAGAAGCTCACTTTCACCCAAAGTCTCCCAGGAATATTCAATTGCACTCCCTTCTGCACTGAGCTCAATTATTCAATCAGCTAAGCCCCACTGTTGTAGAGTCGCTTGTGGCACCAAAAAGACACTGATGAGCATACAAATAGAGGAGGGGGGCAAATGGGGGCTAAACACAATCAGATGGCAGACATGCCCACTCGTGAAAAATGGCTGCGCTTTGGAGCTTGAACCATTGATGAGGTGCACATGGTGGGCTGTGGTCTGGAGTTGTGTTCACCAAATTCAACTGGCCGTGAGTGATGAGCTCAACTGGCACTGTAGCGCATCTTAAAATGATTAAACTGCCACCACATCAACTGAAAACAATTAATCATTAAGTGGATCTTTCACACATTCATGGCAGTGTTTCATACTTAACATTCACAGATAGGAAAGAAACCCCTCTTACAGATGCTTGCTGAAATTAAGATCGACTGTTATGTTTGTTCGCGTGTAAAAAAAAGGTTTCTATTTTATACAGAAACACTTTGATCAGCAGAGGTTAGGCTTTTTCAGATGTGGTATCTCTTTGTGTGCCAATAAGATTCAAACTTTCCCGACATTCCTTCCACCTTTCCTTTCCTATTTTACATCCTTCACAGATCATCAAACACACCCACCCTTCCCGTAAACCATACACTAACAACTCTAATTTTCTTTTCTTCAGTTGTCTGTTTTGAATAAATATATACAGTACTGTCTTTTCTTCTGTCCTCTAACAAGCTAACTCCACATCTGTCTTTTGTTTACTTTTGAAAGCTCCTCTTGTTACAAGGAAGTGAGATGTTTCCGAGAGTAAATGTATAGTGAACTGCAAAGGGGGACAGAGTAAAGTGCTGAGAAATGCAATTGTTAATTCCTCTTTGAAAAGCATTAAGATGTATTTAATGGTGCAGGCATACACAAACAATTACTAAAAATGATGGTGCATTCTTGTAGAAATATTTTTAAAAGACCCTTTTGCAATTAAATTATTTAAGAAATGTGACCCGATCTCCTGAGTTTTTGTTTTTTTTGTTTTTAAAAATATAACTCACCCATGTGGACTTAATTATTCTTCCATAAGGTACCATGCCAGCTCATAATCACACTCATGTTCTCCAGTTGAGGAATCACCCAAGACAAACACATAACATGTCATTGCTTATCATTTATGGCCGTCTCTTGCTCCTATAACAATTTCCAGGACATAATGCTGTTTTTCAGCATTTATCAGTAAAATGTCTTGTTGATAAAGTGGTACCAGAAACTCCATTCAGATAACCACCTGCTTCAGATAAATATTTTAAACTTGGCAAATGTCTTATTCTTGCTCAGTGTACAAGTCTCTGATTTGATTTTGAGGCAGGTTAAGCCTGCATTTTCCCCCTTGCCTTGAAAAGGCTTTAGGACATTTAGAGTAACACTGTTTGTTTATAATGCTGTCTTTCATCTTTATAGCTACAGGCACATGATGAATGGATATTGATCCGTGGGAAAAGTTACCCAGAGTTCATCTATTTCTAATGCTCTTTCAGCCGCTAAGGTGCTCACTATTATTGAAGTTCCTACTACAAGGTAAAGACCACTTTTTTAAAGTAGTGTGCCAAATTTAGCTGAGAAAAGCCCTAGTTTAATTGTACATCTGACCAGAGGAATACCGAACATCAGCACTATTATTCGAAGGTTACCATCACAATGGGAGTTGATGTTCTTTCAGCCAAAAAAGATTTTCAAAACATGTCGTCACAACTAAATCAAAAAGTTTGCAATCCATAGAACCATGTCAGTGGCATGTAACACTAAAGCTCCCTATATTGTCTTTCAACCCACTAATTTATACGAGGTCCTCTCATCTCTGCAGGCACCGAGCCAACAGTCTTGTTTTTCAGCAAAAAAGGAGAGATGCTCAGATCATAGATTCTACCTCATCTGCCCCTCGCCTTGTCCCCTGGCTCCCCTCTTCTCCCTTTCCCTGTCCAATTAAATACAGAGTCTTGGAATGGGTGGTCTCGGTGTCTGGATAGAGCAGATATTTTTGAATTGCTCCCCCCTAGATGCGCTCGGAGAAGTTTCAGAGGATTATGTGGGTTATTTTTGTGCTGCAGTAGGCAGAATACATTTCATCTCAGATCTTCCAAACTTCTACAGCTTCTTGTTTTTAACTGTTCTTGTTAGACGATGGACACACTTTATTAAATGTCCAGCAGTATTTCACAGCCAAACAGTCTCCTTTTTCTTGGCACCTCTTTGGCAGAATAAAAGTTAACAATCCCATGTAGAGGAAATGTAATTATTTACAATGATACTGCATGTATCCTGAAACAGATTGAGAACCATATCATCGATTTTGATTTGTTTTGACCAGCCCAGATTGGTGATACTCCTTCAGTGCTTAATACGTAGTATAATCTGTCAGTTTGAGGCAAATATGGACCAATACCAAGATGAACTAGAGCACTGTATACTTTACTACAGCTATTGACATAGTGTCCCATTACTCCAAGCTGCAGAATATTGATTCTGTGCAGGCCTGTTTCATCAAAATATGCCATATAATGCGCAGGGGAATTATTGAGATGTCAATTAAGATCAATTTCTTATCCCTGAGGCCCCATTAGCATAAATATCTAAATGCATTAGCATGTCTTTGCCACATGTCGGCCAGGACGAGTATCAATGCAAAACATGATCACAAAGCAATAGAAAAAATAAATAATCCTCTCCCTTAAACCTTCCTTACCCACTCCGTCCCCCTCATTTCCAAAGCCAAACTCTGTCTCCCTTTATTCTCCTTACAGACAATCCCTCGCTCTCCCCCGTTTACTATCTTCCCACTAACACCCCCACACTCGTTCTCTCGTCTACTTCTTCATCCTCTCCCATCTCTTCTGCCATAATCCATCTCTTTCACTTGAGCTTGGCACAGCTAATTGGTCACGTCTGTACTGTGACATGGGGACCTGACATAATTGCTGGACAAATAGCGAGGCGTTTAGCTTTGGACCTGTCTCAGCCATAAGCTGTACACAGACACCAGCCGACTGGAAAGCCTAATTACCACTCCAACCCCACAACCAACTTGCTAATTGGCAAACACTTGTGTGTGTGCCTTCGTGTTTTTTTGCACCTTTGTTTTCTTCGTTGCGTTACAAATCCTATAAAACAAACAACAACAACCACAGAAATATAAGAATAATGCATAACTCTACAATCGTAGAAATACAAGACTTACAACATGTGTTATTCATTTCCATAAATTGGTCATCTGTGAAATGTCCGTTTCAGTGTGTCATACATCACCTTCTTGTTGTTGTTGTTATTATGCTGTTTTTCATGACAATGCTAATGAAATGTCCCGTTTGATTAGCAGCTCATTCCAGACTTTCTCCACACACCACGCTTTTTTTTTCAATTTCCTTTCCTTTCCACCATCTTTCTAACACATGCACTGTCTTGCAGACCTGATTGAACTGATTATCACTTCTCAAGGTTTTCGGCATTTGATTAATTCCTTGCTTTTACAATACATTCATTATGTTGCACCCATTTCAGCTTATTTCTCCCATTTGTTTGCCTTTTAGCCCTTTGTGAGTGTGAATAAATGAATTAGGAAGTGGTTCTTGGTGAGCATTATTATTACATACTGTGACCCATATAAGGCATATTTTAGAAATACATGTTTTTTGAAGAACAAAGGGATGCTTCATTTCGAATAGCTACGATATAGTAAATAAATATTAACATGGTTGAAAAACACATTTTTTACTTTGTTCAATGCTTCTGCTGTTCGTTTCTATTCAATGGAACATCACAAAGGATTATCCTACCGCAAACCCCTGACATATTTGACCACCCGCTCACATCACCCCCTTCCACAAAAGGGGGACCCAACCTTTTCTGCCCAAGAACAAGCATCCTATTGTTGGGTGTTTGGGTGCAGCTGCATGTTCATTCTGTCTGATGGGTTGAGTATGTCTGCCAGGGAAACAATATTCAACAGGACTGTGCCCGGAGACCGCGGTGTGACCTGGAGTTCACGGTCAAAGCTGGACAGTTGGTGGGAATCTGTCACATGTGAGAGGTATGAGAGCCTTCAGGTATGGCGAGACCACTGAACAAGCGTATCAAAATGCTGCTGTGGAATGATAAGATGTCCTCATGGCTGCAGTTATCAAGATAGAGACTTAATTCACTGTAAACGGAGCGTAATACTAACACATGACGTATAAATCACATGGCCTAGCATGAAACTGCACCGACGTGGGTCTGCTGCTCAGGGGAATGGAGCTCACACATACAGCAATGCATACGATCCTCTGTGAGATAATGATTATATTTTCTTCCAGCCGCCTGCTGAGCTTGTGTCCTCTTCACAGTTTAGCAGACGTCTAGCAGGCTTATCTTTGTGTGTTACGGAGAGTTTTTATGCACTGCAATGTTTGCAAAAGGCTTCAGGCACGTTGACTGTTCATGAAAACAGTGCAGTATGCTGACCAAAAACATAATGATTTCAATATGGAAATGTTAAACTGTGGGTACTCAAATTGTATTGATAAGGTATGGACTCTAAACTCAAGGATGGGCAATCGACCTGTATGCGCAGCACAATCAATTGGAGGACACACATATAAGATCATCTTTTAATCGGTTAATTGACCTGCCTGCAGGAGCCATCTGTGGACTACCTGTCTGTCTGGACCTATCAATTGAAAAAAGAATCCTTGTACCGAATACAAATTTGCAATAATCATTCTCAGTTTAGCTGATCTAATTATGAAGAATAATATCCCAACAAGCATCTGCTGTCCACTATTGTTTTGATGGGAATAGTCAAACTGCACCATCGATAATCTTGCTCACCAGCTAAAGATAATGAATAGCTTGTGCTTTGCACACAAGAAAGATGGTCATGACATTGCCAAGTCGAGGTCATTTTTGCTCTCCATTGATGTCATCGGTAGGCATGAAGGGAAGGGCCTTGTTCCTGTCTGACATCTCATTAACTGCTTGTCGATATTTATCAGTCTTAATCAGAGCTGTGGCAGGTCTGGTGTGATTACTTCCTGGGTGTGAAAGCAATCACACCTCGTCCTCCCCACTGTCCTTGATTTACGGAGGGAAAAAGAGTCAGGCATGTTTAAGGAAGTTTGAGATGGCTGCAATAAATGAAGATGGAATGGAAAAAAGCACATTCCCAGATTCTGCTTTATCTTTCCTTATTGCAACCATACTCTGCAAGATAAAATACATCAGCATCAGTAATGACAGACTATTTGTGTTATCTCTTAACAATTCAGTAAAGGGATTTATTATTGTGTGTCTTCACCAAATGATTAGTATGAACATCTCAGAAATTGAAAAATCACATTGCAACTAGAATTGTTCTATTACATTCGGAATGGAAATATTATTTATTGTCATGACTGTTTCACAGTTTTGTCTGTGAAATCAAAACACTATACCTTCAAAATGATTTCCAAAGGGTTTATGTGCAGTAATTATTCTGAAATGTAAAAAAAGCATAGTATAAATATCAAATGAGAAGAAAATATCGCAGAGAATTGATACTTTATTCACACTAGGGTAAGAATAGGAAGAAAGAAAAGTGGAAATGAATATATCTTAAACACACAACAACAGAAACTCCTGTCAAATAAAATGAAAGGTAAAATGTGTCCCTGATAACAATGTCCTGTATTCATTCTGTGGGCCAACCACAGGGCTGATGATCGACCAATTATTTCCTTTGCCTTTTACAAGAAACATATTGAACCATTTTGATCGCAGAACATCCATATACGTAGCCTAAAGCAGTAGAAAATATTGCCAGCATGCAATCAATTGGAGGGGAAAATAATCACCCAATAAAAAAGATAGCATCAACAAGAGAAACAAATTATTTGAAAAAACAGAAATATAAACTCAGCCAGAGGAGGAAGAGGGACTGAAATAGAAAAATGGAACAATGATCTTGTCCAGCAGCTTTAAAAACCTGAATGACATAATATGGTTTTATTAGGTCAAAATGTTGGATTGGAATGACCAAATAAAACTCAGTTCAAGGGGGCAAATTATTTTTGTTCCCACACAAACTATTGTTTATATCTACCATCAGGTGTCCAGTCTTACCCTTTGCCCTCGCTAAGGACCTCTAGCACTGCTAGAGTGGAGCAGGCTAATGTCAGGTGGCAGGCAGACAAAGGTGGGGCAACGGGGGGTGTTTGATAATGTGCGAACATTCTTGTGGGCTCTGCAGCTGTGTCGGTTTGAGGGCTCGCATGGTGTTTTCATGTGTCAACTTATTACAAACTCGGCTTCACCTCTCTGCACTGCCAATGACCTGTAAACAATACGAGTCGTCCGGAGTTGTCACGAAACAAAGGCGGCGGTTAAAAAAAGTGTAGCTTGAAGGTAAGGCCAACACAGCGGGAATGCCAAAGCGCTTTCCGGCCAATAAAATAGGATGAATCATACATTGTTTGATTTCAAACATAAAAAAACGTTCTATTATGTCTGAATTTTCTTCCCTTTTGCTATTATGTTGTTGCGTTGGGATTGCGACGCTACACCAATCGCTTTACCCAGTTGAGCACCAATCACGACCGCTCCAGTCACAGCAGAGGTTTCTGATTGGACAAAAGTGACCGATATGTGACCCTGCCGGCGGCCAGACACTCGCATCATGGCGCACAGGGTCATACAAAGGCCATACCATGATGCATCTTGGGTAAAAATGTGTCCTCTTTTTCGGAGAAGGCGGAGGGCAGTTGTGAAAGCAGAAAAGTAGGACAGCTGGTAAAAACGAGAAGCCATCATTACGTTAAACTAGACACTGATTAAATTAAACGAATCAGACATTCAAGCTTTAAGCATCGTTGTTGCCCTCATGCTACACCAGCGAGCGTTGTGCTAAGTAAATGTATCGAGACAAGCCTAAACACACAGTGCTCACATAACGCTCATTAATGAAGATTTGCATCAAGGCTAATTTAGCAGAGTGCACTATCAGGGTGTAAATAGTGTCCAATGAAGAACAATGAAGGCATTCAATAGAGGACTAGTTAGCGCAGGCAATTGCCTCTCATTACATTCTAGACCGTTAGAGCCGGTCATATTAAACACATGGAAAATGTGAAATAAAAGCAATGCTCCACACATCAAAGCCTGCCCATAAATTCAGCTTCTCTAATAAGATTAGATGTGAGGCTGTATTATCTAGTACTATGTTGCTAGTAATTGAAAAGGAAGAGAATGTCTGACTTTAAAGGATATTGGTTGTAAGAGCATTTTAACTGTAGTGATGTGCTGTTGGTTCTGCTGTTCTTGTCTACCCTTAATTTTTCTCGCTTAATCCTGCACATAAAAGTTGCTGTATATTGATAAAGCAAGCGATTTTTTGCAATTTAAGTTTTCACAACAATCAGTGTGGTAAGATTATGTCAGTAAATTGACATTTTAGTTTATATTAGAATGTAGACATAATTTTCTCTTGACTTAAAGGTCCCATGTCATGCTTTTCCTGGTTATTACCCGTCCCCTTGTGTGTTATGAAGGTTTTTATGCATGTAAACGGTCTGCAGAGTCAAAACCCTCAAAGTACACCCTGTAGCGAGTAAAACTCTAACACAGAAAATACCTCCCCAAAACGCCTCGTTGGAGATACGTCACTGTCCATTGATTCTTCCGGGTACCGCATGATGTCATGCGTTACCCGGAACCAAATGGACCAATCCGTGGAGCCGTTACGTTAAGCCCCCGCTGATTGGTCCAAATTGACCAATCCACGGACTTCCTCACACACACACTCAGTGCAGGCAGCTCTGCTGATCCCTCCTCCCATGCTGCAGGCTGATAACAGACAGTTGGGATCGCGGCAAAATTCTCTCTGCAGACCCATTCTCACAGCGTTTATCAACCTTTTTCTTACTCAATATCAAGCCACACTTATTGTTTTTACTTCGGCTGTGACTTTGTGTGTGCTCAGGTTGAGTTTGGCTGTGTTTCGCTGTCGCTAAACAAGGAAACCACACCTCCACGGAGCTAAGCGCGATTCACAACGTCCCGACCAATCAGAGCACACTGTGCTCACAGGGAGGGTGGGGGCTGGAGCTATTGGAGCTACAACGAGCCGTTAAAGGCAGAGAGTGAAATTCAGTGAATACACATAGTTTACAGAGATGCTGTATGAGAAACCAAAGTGATTTTGGAAAATTGCACAATATACATTTATTCTAGTAGACCTCAACAATGAAATTATGATCAGTGGAAATGGCCATGACATAGGACCTTTAAGTATCTTTGCTGAACAGGTTGTGATTTTTGCTTCCTTCAGATGGTTGCACCTACCCCAAAGAGATTACCACTATGCGTGTGCCAGTATGTGACTGTGTGTGGTCATACCTCTGGCTGTTCATGTTTACTTTCATATCGTCATACTCGGATGCAAATGTGTGTGTGTCTTCATAGGTTTTGCAGTGTTGACATCTGAACACGATCCCTCCCTGATGGGAGCAGAAAAAAAGGATTAGTGGCAGGTTTAAAAAAAAAAAATCTTGACATGCTTGACAACAACAATACAAGCACACCTCCCTACCATACATGCTCCAGTAGCTCCGTGTGATGTGATAAAAACCAACACATAGGCTGAGAGGCATAGCAGACAGTTGGAAGACAGGCACAGACACAGCTCAATCCCTCACTTCTCCTGGAAGAGAAGCATCACCTGCACCTTGCAAAATGGTTTCAGCAGCACAGATTTACATTTAACATGTTCTATTATTCAGTTCACTCTTTTTCCAAAGACGGTATGTGGGAAAGAGTATAACACTGTATTTTCAGTGATTAGATTTCCTTCTTTGTTCTAATCGCATACTTTGAATATATCGTAATAACTACTGCTATTGCTGTTTTATGGTCCACTTAAATACAGTTGTGAGTAGGTATGGGTATACATGTTAAAACAGGTCTGCAGTAAAACCACCACCAATTAGCATTGTTTACAAATGAGTGATTAGATGGATTGATTTATTTGTAATAAATGCCATACCCATACTGTATTTCCTAAGAGCTGTCCCACATGTTTTCTGCCACTGGCTGCTAAATTGCTTTGCCTATAGCACTTAAAAGGGTCAACTGCTTCTGCGCAAGGGCAAACAAATAATGGTGACAGGGTGAGTTTGAGAGGCAAACATCCCGTGCACCTTCTTGTTTACACATTCCGAATCGTTTTGAACTGCCGAACCCTTTGGTCAGAAGCGCAGTTCTCTCACTGTGAACTTGCCGCCATGTGTAGTTGAGATAATGTGTCCGTGGTTACTGGCTGAGCCCATTTTTCCTCAGGGCACACACCTTCTAACTGGATTGGTGATTATTGCCAGACTTTATTGCCTCTGCCAGGGAACATTCTGTACACGCACTGTTCACAAAGGTGCAATCTTTATACACAGATTACATCCAAACAAGGAAACATGCATTCCTGCACACAGGAACGCACACGGTTCACCTTGAAGAACACAAAGATACTGATTTTTCTCCATCATGACTTGGAGAACAGTGAAGGGCAATCGAATCGATTTGATAACAGGGGAGAAGCAGTGATTATGGTAATATGTCTTGTTGTGACATAAAGGAGAAAAGAAACACAGCTAAGCCCCGAAAGGGACGCCTATTTTTTTCTCACTGCTATTATACTCTTTTAGTTCCTCCACTTTGATCCCTTCCCCTTGCCCCTCCTTTATCTGTTGCCTTCGTTTTAATCCACATCACCATCTGCCCCCTGCCCCACGGGTCAAAGAGCGGTCATGTTTACTGAAGTAGATTGCAGCTCTGTTGACAAATTATGACGTACTGTAGGTTTATTACAAAGCTGTGCCATCCCTCGATTATGTTTTTCTTCCTCCACTGATTTTCCCCGCATATGTCCTCCCCCACCTTCTCCCTGCAGACACAAACTCATGACTGCGGAAATTAAGTGTGCGTGCTGTCAATATAGCCTACATGGTTAAATCTACAAACTGCATAAGGTGTATTATCTCTAATACTGTATATCTCTTTACAACCACCATTTCAATTCAATGTTGCAGTATGCTCACCTGCATGTATCCTTCATTTTCTGTCATAGTTAGATACATGTGATGTATATGTGCATTTAACATCTGCTGCTGAGCTTAACGCCAGCAACATGTGACAACTTCTATTTAGCTGGTCTCTTGAACAAGTTCAAAATTACTTCCAGGTTTTTAATTTAACATCTTTCTTTCATGCCATATAATATATACACAGTGAAGACTTCAACTTGATGTTGAGTTTGTATGACCAAAGAGCAAGGTGCACAAGTATATATCCATTATCACCATCAACACATCCACAATAATAATAATAATAATAATAATAATAGTTTGTTTTCTCTATTCTGTAACTTTAAAAGCTTTTCTGATGGAGATGAGATGTGGCATGCGCATGTGCACAGCGCCAAAGTAAGTAGACAACTGTGATGAATAGCTTTCAATCAGGCCACAAAATGGGTTCACACACCTATTGAAGGGGTTTAGTGATATAATTATTGTTGAGAAGAAGGGCTATTTTGATTACTTTGAAGGAAATTCATCACAATCTGATGGGATGTATAAGTGGTCAAAATAACACACAAATCATTTAACCTTTTGGAAGAAGAACTTTCTTAAAATGTTTAAGATGACTTGTATTCAGCTAGGATCTGTAAAAGTTCAACTTAATTGGTATGAAGTTTGAAAGTTGTGGAGGTTAGGGAGTACTTTGCTGACTGAGGATCTGGGAATAAAAACATGTGACATCAATCTGTAGAATTGAATCATTTGGAAGTGAAGTTAGAGTTTCATTATGTGTATTACACCATTGCAAAAAGTTCTATTATCCAGTTAAAAGGATTTATATTAGTTTATAATCTTCTAACTGGATTCAAGAACTTAAACAGTGAGCAGAACATTGTAAGGAATTAGGCAAACTATGCACGTCAACATGGTATACATAATCTCTGCTGATGACATGATGTTGGTTTTCCTTACTTAGCATGCCATGCGGCTCTGTATAGCCATACTCTTACATTAATTTGATGGCAAGAAAAACATGATTTAATATATTATCTATTAATCAAAGTTAATTAACACATTTGGAGGACCCAATCTCCATAATGAGTCATTTTTACTTTTGATTCTTAAGGCCTTGTCTTTGTTATCATGTGAATAAATGTGCTTTTCTTATATGAAATTCTCAATAAATGCAAATTCATCCGTGGAAAAATGCCCATGACACCGATATTTGAACATGGCTATTTGGCAATGATACACATGAAACAAACTAAAAAAAACAAAACCAAAGACAGTAAAAATAAATTGCACTCAACTGGGAATCTGTTAATCTCCCTTTCTTCTTTGCTGTTAGACTCCCCTTCGTGTCAGTGAGTGAGCACAATTTAACCTGTCCCAAGCCAGTTAACCTCATAACGACCAGTGTGCCAGCTAGCATGATGGGAGGGAAAGCAATGCTACTCCATCTCCAGTTAGTGCTTAAAGCTTGCCCAGCCGTGCCACACAGTGTGGGCATGCAGGCGCCCTTTCCCGAGGCAATCGACCTGCTTTGGAACAGGAGCAAAGAGCCACATCCTCTCTTTGCCTCAAGCCAGTAATCAAAGAAGTGCCTACCTCACCGCAAAACTATTAAATCAAAGTATAACAAGTCATGCGATAATTCTGTGGAAATTAAAAGATCAGAGGCAATGCGAGTTGGGCATCAAAAAGGAAATATTGCAGTTTGTGGTTAACCTGCTATCATCAGGATGTCATAAACGTGTTAATCATCATTTTAATCAATGAATGAAAGGTTTGCTTACATGTATTACCTGCTGAGCGGGGGTGGGGAGACATTGATATGGGCATGTCAGATCCTGTAAAGAGAGATCTTATATTTGCCAGTTTAAATATAGCTAAAGGGTTACAGGCGTATAGACATGATTATCAATACTGGGATAATAGGCACCCCTAAAATGAATAAGAAAGAAAACCTAAGTGAAATATGTTTTCCTATAGACTTTAATATTGATTTTAAAATAATTGTCTTAACCAACGTATCTTTACATTAATATGTTATCTGAATGTTCAAATTGACTGTAACCTATGTTTTTGTTTTCCTGGTAGGAAAGGCCAGTCAAGGGCAGAGAAAGATGATAATGAGCATTAGGGCCGCCATATTTAAAGTCCTCGTGCAGCGTGTCTATCGATGTTGAAACTGGAGCAGGGTGAGGGGAAGACCGTTTAGACACAACCTGACATTGTTGGCCTGTCTGAACCAGCAGGGGAACATAACAAGGTCATAACCAAACTGGGAGCATGGCGCCAGAGGTCAGCATGCCATTCAGCTCCTATGGGGTGGACGGTGGACAGGACACGTTGTGCCCTTGCGCCCCAGGGTGCTCTGTTGCAATCAACTACACAGTCACCTTTGAACTTGAAGCCCTGTTGATTCGATACACATGTGAAAGTAGTTACTGCTGTGGCCTCTCGGAGGTTGCACAAGGTCCAACGCGAACTGCAGCAGGAAAAAAACATTTAGAAATGTAAATGAATAATGGTTTGTGAATATTACTTTACTTGACGTAATTTGTATTAATTAATACACAATTTGTTTTATATTTGGTTCAGCTTTTCCAGCTTGCAATTGCAGTTTCCTGTCACTGTGTGCAAAATAAAATACAACATTTATATTTGGGTCAAAATACAATTATAAAAAAAAGGCTTTACAGGTAAACTTTGATAACTAAACAAACCAAGGTGCATATGAGAACTTGTCTTTGTTATTTTTTCTTTTAAAGTCTTTGTCCTTTATTTAATTCAAAAAATGCAATACATTATGTGATTAATTCCAATAAATAGATCTAATAAATATGTTATATGACAGCATAACAGAATATGATCTACAACTATTTCACCTTTGAAATTCAATAGTCCATACTGCTCGATATTGTTTCATTTGCTTCCGTCAAAGACTGGTATATTATCCAAAACCATTACCTACCTCTTTCCAATTCAAGCTTACTTTGCCCCAAAGTGGAATAAAACACGATTAATGATTTCAATTACTCTGACCCTGCTTGCCGTTTACAGTGCCTGAAGTCTGGGCGAAGAGCTGTGTTGCATAAAAGCGGATGGTGAAGGACATTTACTACGGGAATGATTCAGTAAGGGGACTGGCAGTTTGTGCTGGCTCATCAGTGGAGGAACAGAGCTTCTCTTTGTGCCGGAGCCTTCCTATTGCTTAGCTTAGCTGATGGTGCTGGCCTTCCATTCTCTTTTACAAGTTTCATGATGGGATACCTGCGTAATTGGTCTCATTACATTTCAAAATGAGCAGAATGTCTTAACATGTAATGTGCCTCGGGCTTAAAAAAGGTAGAACAACACATTTACCATCCTTTAAAGTTATGTTGGATGTGAGGAACATGTTGACTGTTTTGATATTGAGGTAATATCTATCAGGAGACTTTGTTTTATCTACTGCATACATATTGCATACATATCATCCAGATATACATACCTGCATAGATTGCTACTCCACTTCTTATAAAATGTGTCATAATAGTTGTATACAACACATGCAAAAAGAGGAAAAAAAGAGCCTCTAAATAATCTCATCCGAATAATTATTGTTGGATTAGCATGCATCAGGTGACCAGGACACCAATTGAATTCTAATGTTTGTTATTGTGCATTTGCAAGGATACCCATAAATATGTTCAGCACACTTTGCTGAAATAGGGTTAACCTGACCTGAATATTAGTAGACTGAAGCATTTTTATGAGACTGTGTTAGGAATAAGGAAAAGAAGAGGTTAAGTTCCTGCAGGGTTTCAATTTGAACACCTGCCATACATACTAAAAATGCATAACCTCTTAATACTGTAAGGTCCTTTGGATAAAAGCATACACCATATGAAAAGAAGATGAGGCTAGGTGATAGAATGTTCAGGTGCACATTAGCTTGGCTTGAGGTCAGAAAATAATACCTTTTTATTTTCATCTTCACAGGCGAGGCTGAGAAGGCACAGGCTTGGCTACAGATTAAGTGAGGCAGACCCGCTCTACTAGTTCCATCCCATATGCAAGACTTTCCTCGTCATCTTCACATAGATATCCCTTTTACAAGAAAGTTGCCTGAGGAGGTCTTGAATATTTAAGAGTGAAAAGAAAATATGTGCCCAGACAGCAGCTGATCTTAATTACCTGAACTGCATCTCACAACGCTTTTAAAATTAAAATGATAGCTCTTGATAGCAGAAGGTGGCTGATGGCATTGCATTAGCGCATTAAATAAGTTAAAATACTCTGTGCCAGTGATTCAAATCAATTTAAATATTAGATCAAGGTATGTGGTCAAAAACATATTTCGCAGTTACATAGGCCAGTGCTTCGGGGGGTTGCTTTTTAAAGTCGCTTTAGTGAGATATCATTTAATGTGGCTGGTGGTCTTCCCTTAGCCACGTCATTGCACATGAAGATTTTGTGACTCAGACTGAGTGTCATGTTCACAGAATCCAAGCTTGTCATTCAGCAGGGTGTTAAGTATCAGTGTGTTGAACAATTATTACAACACAAAAAAAACAGGTGTCTCTCTTCAAGCTACACTTCAAAGCACTCCGGTGGCCTTTGAAGTCATAGCGTGCCAATACCTGGGTGAAATAGATAGACAGCAATCCCATTTGCGTATAATTCCTCCTTTTCATAAGTCCACCGCTGAACAAATAGGAGGAGAGGAAAAGATAGAAATACAAAACAAAATGTGTTAAGTGGATTCTTTCATCGCCTGTAATCTCACTGTGCTGTTGAAACGCCTCTGGAACTCGGCGGTGAGGTTGGACAGTAACAATGTCCTTTTCAGCGGGCGATGAAAGAGTTCCAAGTCATTCCCTATTCTGTGTGGGCCTTTGTGCCCCTTATCCACTTATTCAAATCAGTATAAATGGCAATGTGTCATATTAGCAGGCTAAGCAAAAGAACTGAGAAATGCTTTGATATGTATGGTAACAAAAGTGAAAAGACTAGCAGAGAGGGCAATCTGAACACACAGGCCCAATCCAATGATCCTCTCTAGGCTGCTTTGTGACATTCCCGCTTTGATAGAGGTTACAGACAGCCAGTGTGTGTACATCTGTGTGTAAGTATAGCTTTCTAGCAATACGTATATGCACTTAGGAGCAATGTGATTTAAAACTGAGGCCTTATTATGCAGTACATACATACAATGCTGTCCTCACAAACAGACACCTCCCTCCAGATAGAGGGAAAGGAATCCGGGGAATATCAGTCAGCCAGACTGGGGCCTCAGATTGACACAGCGGACTTAAACTGACAGACTGTGCGAGAAAATAGAGGGAGGCTCTGGGAGCAGCATCAGGGGGCTGAAGGTGTCAGCACCATATCCGTCATCTCCGCATATTAGTGAATGCAAGAACTATGAAGCATAATCGTTAATTAGCTGGGGCATGAACTTGCCTTGAAAGAAACCCTGAACATTCCAAGGTCTTCCCACCCTCCCTGGCGCTTTCATTCTGCCGCCCCTTTCCCCAGTGGCCCTGTCTCTCGGTTTTACACAAGTGAGGATAACCGTGGCCCTTCTTCACCCAGCCGCTCCGTTTTATCATTTGAAAAAACAAAAGAAGAGGAGGGAGAGAAAGGAGAGGCGAGGGTTGGGGGAAAGGCCATTCAGAGTTCTGAGAGTGTCTCTAAACAGGATTAGAATAGGAGTAAACAGTAGCATGCTGCATGGGGGGCCAATGGGATGTGAGATGGCTCGAAGGGGATGGGTGGGGAAGACAATGGTTAGATTAGCCATCTGTGGGGCTGCTGGTGCCCGCCGTCATTAACCGGCTTAGGGCCCCACAGTAACACCAGACACCCTCCTTCCCTCATGCATAAAGTATCAAGCCTTTTGAGACATGTGTGTGCGTGTGTTTGCAGGGATGGTTGGGTGACAGGGGGAGATAGTTGTTTAAAGGTAATGTCCAATGAAGCTGATAATTGCATATACAAAGCCACACACCCCCATGCATAAGTAAATAATGTGTGTTTTTGCACATCTGCTTCAACACTTAAGCCTTTGCCAGCCCATAGACACACAGCAATTTAGCATAACCTCACCACGACAACAACATGCCCCCACCCCTGCATCCCCAGTCTCAGTCCCATTTCAGGGGAACACAGTTTGACATTTGCTTTGTCTCCTTTTTGTCTTCGAAGATCTGTGCCATTTTGCAAATCACTACGCATTGGTTGGAGGGGACACATGACTAAAACTGGGACCTCATTCAAGTATTTATTACCGAGCCAAGAGAGATAGTGAAGCGGTAAATCTAGTCTGTTCACAATGGGCATTGATGCCGTTTTAATTCCCAAATGAGAACATTTGTACCCATTGCTTGCCATGTCCAATTTATCCATACTGTGAATTTTATTTTAGTGTTGTTTAGTTTTGTATTGGTTGACACTGACAATTTACTTTCTTACTGAACCTATTTATTATTTTGAATATATTGACTTGATGTTTAATGATGTACTGCACACAGAACAAAATAGAGGTTTAACAGAGGCAACAAGATATAAAGGGAAAACCAACAAAATGATGAATTGAGATTACATTACATTAGCAGATGAACTGTTTCGTGTCTTTAGTCATATTTAAAATGTACTGGCCACAGTGTTCAGCATTAGTGTAAATCATTCAGGACTGCGCAGTTTACAGCTCTCCATGTTGACTCATTAAGGCCTACCCCCTGTCAAGTGTTTATATTATGGACCTGACATTAATGCGTGGTTCACTGTATGAGGTGGAAATGCATGTGGTGCACAATGACTGTATTGCAGTTAGAGTGATAACATGGCATTGGCCACCTAATGTGTGTAAAGAGAAATGGGTTTTTGTGTCATTGTGTTATCAACATATCTCGGTCTTCATCAAGGCTCTTCTGATATCACTCTTTTAGTTTTTTTTACAACCCATTCAAACAATTCCATTGTTGAATGGAGTTTATGACAACGCAAAGGTCAACTGCCAAACTCTGTTTGATAACATTCAATGGTTATGTGGTAAGTGGCTTCACTTATGGGTTGCTACAGAGAACTTGTCATAATGTTGTCATGGCAATGAGGCACAAGACAGCAGATGTGTAACTATGGTAAAGCTTAATTTATAAAAATAGAATCTAGAAAAGCAATCAAAAGGATATTGAGGTGCAGTATACCGTGCATTATGCATGGTTGCAATTTCCTACCATGACACATGTATTTAGATCACATAAAAGCTAAAAAGAGGTTACACATATTCTATTTGCAACAGAGCAAAATACCTTTCATCCTCTTTCGCGCGAGTCACTTTTTTTCACCTCTTCTCATCTGGATCTAGATTAGTGGTTACATTTTAAGGTCAAGGCTGGGCCAACATGTCTTCCTTTATCTTTAGCAACAAGACACCTAGGTGTGTGTCTCCTGCTTTGTATGTGCCATTGTCAGCTCACTTTGTAATCCTCCTTGACATCTCAATCATAAATACCAGTTAAAAGGTGGCCTACATAACAGTAGAGAATAGACATTGTTTGGTCTAAACGTGGAGAAAGGGGAGAGGGGAAAGGAGGACTACAGTCAATGAGGAAATGTGGGATTATATATTGAACAGGAATGTAATGCGCTGCATTGTGCTGCATACTGTATGATATTTTCAGGGAGGGGAGGTTATATGTTCGGAGGTTTGACATTTTATTGTGCCCATATACACATTAATTTGTGCTGGTTTGCCTTAACAAATCCAAAATAAACCAAAAAATAATTTTTCTTGAGGTTTTTTCTAGGCGTATAATTCTCCCTCAGGCGGTTTTGATGTGATCCCTAAGAAAAATCACACCTATAACTGTTTTCAAAAATGTTTTGGAGTCATAGTCTCTACTGTAGTAATACATTATCCTCAATATTTATAAATAATAATCATTTTTCTGTGTATGTTGTAGTATTGTGCATTCTAGGAATTGCTCAAAGGGTTACTGTAATGCCATTGATGCACAATGACACGTTTAAACTACGCTCCCGAGTGGCCCATTACCTTCCTGATTGGTTGCTGCTGAATTGAAACTGCAGGAGTGATGTTTGCTTTGGACTGATTAGTACCATTGTCTCCATTAACCCTTATGATGGATCAACGCAAACTCAAGAGCCACGTTGTGATGGTGGCCAAGTACAAATGAGATCCCGATTAATGGATCATAGAACTGTTCATTAGCACTCCACCTGCCAGAGCGGTGCTTGAAACATGCAAATTGGTTGTTGTTTTTTGCTCCCCTCTCCCAATCACCTTTCAAGTGATATTTGAAGTGCAGCTACAATAATAGTAACATTTGGGTGTGAGTAACTAGATTAGGGTGGAGGTTCAGCTCAGAACCATACAGAAAAAAACTGCAGTTCTTCACTATACTTGTTTTTGGACAGTCGTTTTAACAGAATGCTCAAACCAGATGACATGAATGTGTTTAAATATCCTTCAGAAGCAGAACATTTAATTATTTAAAGTCCGTCCTTGTAGACCATATCTGGTTCTAAGTGTTGAAGGTGTTACTGTACAAGGTTCAGATTCAGAGGAATTTATTATTTATTGTCTCACCATTTCCTACTCGTTCTGACCCTTACTGAAATATATGGATATGAGTCAAGGACTGAATTTCCATCTTGTGGGGAGAGAAGGAAATGGCTCAAGCCTCTACAATTAAGGTATTCAACCATCCGTGTTTTGATCCTAATGGCACACTATTCATCTGCACCATATCCAGCATAATAAACATGACCCTTTGGCACTTAATATGACATCCTGAACAGAAAACCTCTACTGAGATAATAACGTTGTGATTTAAACAACACATGTTATTAACAATTGGATTTGGATTTGAATAAAAAAACGAATTGCTAAACTAGCATAAATAAATACTCTACTGCTGTCCAGTGGCTAATGAATCGTATTATACAATTACACCTGAAAACAGATTGCATCATAAATTGGCTGAACAGAGAACAGAGTAGCTACCGGTACTTATAAAGAACATAGTGACTACAATGTGATTTGGATAAAAATGTAATAATGATTTTTATCTTTTTAAGAAACAAGAGCAGAGCTTTCTCTACAGTTGAACAGAATAGTGTTGCTCTTCAAAATATGAGACCATCAAATGTAATCTAGAAAATACCCACTGAGGGAAGTTCTTGATTAACCTTCAGATCTGGCCTTTGTGGCCTGTTGTGGCCCAAGACTATTTTCTGAAATTATCTACAGTGATACTGTCAGGATGTTTCTTCACTATTTCTATCCATCTGGGAGCGATGTAGAAGGCTCCGCAGGGGATGGTGGAGATTAGGTGTCTTCCTAGATTAGGGATGACAGGGCGCCATGGCTCATCCCCTCTCTCCCCTGGGTATTTACACAGCACTTGGCTTGCCCACAGGTGGCTAATATGCCGTTAGCTGGGCCTCCTTCCCCCCCTATATGGCTTGTGCACATATGTGTATGTGTGTAAAGAGAAAAGAGAACGATAAAGGTGCCGAGAGGGTGCTGGATAATCAATCAAACAAAGAGATAAAGACGTGTGCACACACATATGTGTTCACACTGCAATATCACACATTGGGTACATATACAAATATGTATGGTATGAGCAACCGTACTCTAGTGAACGTTTATCACTAACATTGTTCTGAATTGCAGCAGGTGACATGAAAGGGAACTGAGTCCAACGGCTGCCATTCTAAAAGTCTTTAAATACGCTCGTATCACCAACAAGGAGTCATTTATCATACATTTTAGGCCTATGTTGAAAACAGACAGAGTATTTTGGCAAACAGGGAACATACATTTACATCCAGACATGAATTAAACACTTCTTGTATCCAGTTCTGGGGAATTTCAAAGGAACCAAAATACTTGTGCTCACAGTTGAGTCAGAACAACCTGTGAAAAAAAGTGTTATTACAATATTAACATTATGTTGTGTAGATTAAGTGACTGAAGCCATGACTGACAGAACAGTTCTAGATTGGGCAGTAGCCCAAAGTGGTCAAAATGCTATTATCTATTGAAAAAGAGCTTTCAAAGGCCTGTTTGCAGAATATGATGCATAGCCATAAAAGCATTCAGTTTGTAGAGGTTGCCATAAAGGAACTCTTTATTCTACTGAGGATCCAGGCTTTTCATCAGCAGGTGATCTAGGTCAAAATTGTTTTTGACTTGATGCAACTTGATGGAAGATGCAGAAAACTGGATGGTAAAGTTGCAAATAAGAAAGACATATTTGAGTTTTAAATATGGAGGTTTTGTTTTTTTGTAAGAAAAGTGTCTGTCTGTCTGGGTTTTACGACCTGAAATGGAAAGGGGGAGAATGAAGATGTCCTTTCAGTCGACCTCCCTAATGGAATGGGGAGTCTTACTTGGCATCTAGAGAACGTTCTGGGTTAATCCCAAAGAAGATTCTTATCATGGCTCTCAGTGTTTATTACCTTTTTGAGGTATGAATATAGAAAACACATGGAGCATTATATAAGTTAAGGTAAAGCAGGCAAGTTCCCATCAGCCACCTGCTAATTGCTGCGTCATCATCAGTGTCTAATGCGGCTCATCTTGCAACTAGCTGCAAAAAAACATATTCAAACAGCTGTAGAGGATGGCTTTGTCCCGTTAGAGTCTTTATATCTGGAGTGTAGTTTAATGGCTGTGTACGAAAACATGGCTGCATCAGTATATATCTGAAGACAACCTTTCCATCAATGGCTTCCGGACGTTTCCATCAACTTTTTCATCATCAACGCTTCCAATGCTTTCTTTGATGGCTTCTGGACAAACAAGGACGCACCAAGAGCTTCACCATGAGTCTTCCTGCCTCATCTGAGATGCTGTGCCAAATAAGTTATGTCCCAGTGGCTACAATGGCTTTTAGTGCGCATATTACTTCAAATGATGTTTATATAAATATTCATAAATGTTATTCTAAGCCCCTTGATTGATTTAGGTTATAGTTAAGTATACAGTGTCGATCATTGGTTAAAGGTAAATACAAAATAAATGAACAGCCTAACATGAACACATTTACACACAACTCTAAGTATCCCTTTGTAGATCGTAGTGCATGTTCATTACATGAATAAGCAGAAACAAACTAGCCACGTGTTTCATAATTGCCACTGTGATCTAGTAATAGGTTTTTGGTGTTTTTCTGCCTATGGGGAGATTGCTCTTATAAGTATTTAATTGTATCTTTCATATATATGTGAAGTAGAAAGAATTGTAATTCATCATCTTGAGAAAGTGTAGCTTCTGGTTCACTTACCATTTTAATCCATTACAAAGTGAGCTTGCAAGGACTGTAGAGGACGAAAGCAAACAGGAGGAAGCGCCATAAGGCCTGAGTACATACTACATATCATAGTAGCACAAAGGGAGAAAGTGCCAATGGGAATTTTGTCAGGTGTTCAAAGTGTGTAACAAGCCACATCTAAAGGGGAATGTAAAGACACTTTGGTGAGGGGAGCGAAGTGTGTGCAACTCAGCACTAACACATTTTTTGTGTTTGTTGTTTTGGCAAGAAAACAAGTTATTCAGCTAAGTTAAACAAAAGGTACAATTCTGAGAGCCGCAAAACCTTTGGGTAATCAAACAACCTTCACTGAACACATAGAATCAGTTCAATAAATGTATGCTGGAAGGGTCATACATTTGGTAATATAAACTTGCAAAGACAGTCATAGGTATAAGTATGTCAGCAACACAAACGGTGTCTTTTGCAACAGCATAAAAACATGTTTTCTCTCTGTGTGGTGGGACATTTCTGAAGCATAATCAACTGTATGCAGTTTTTTGTTCACTATTCCTCAAAGGGAAAAAAGACATCAGAAGTGAGACGGAAAATATAGATGACTCGCAATGAAATAATTATGTGGCACAGAAAGGCAGAGTTGGTCGGTAAGTAGGAGTTAGGAAATTGGGTTTGAATATTTTTATAGGATCAAGTCTAGTTTATGGCTGGGCCCGTTGCTTTGCTAATAACTTCTTTAAAGAAAGCAGAACCGCAAGACACATCCTAAAGTTTTCCAGGGATTGGCTCTACTGGAGTTACTGAACAAGTATCCCTGCAGTAAAATACATGTAGCTGATTTGGACAATTCTGTGTTCTCTTCAGATCAACGCAGAGAGTATCAATACATAATAAGAGAACAAATGCATATGGGTTATACAAAGGCCTTGTTTTGAAGGTTTGTTTGTCTCATTGGATAACATTATATATCACAGCAATAAAGGCAACATTAGCATACTATATACATGCTATAATGTATGCATGGCACAATTTCCATAATTTCCATCTAACTGTTGTGTTTGTTATTTTATTTATTAATGAGTTCATAATCTGGGACTCTATATGACTAAGGGCCATTTATATTCAGATTACAGTAGGAAAATGTGGTCCTTAGCTGCAGCAAAGCAGACTTTGTTTTAGCAAAGCCTTGAGGTGTGCTGTCATAGTTAGCCCTGTAGTTCGAACCATAAGGACAGAATTGTGCCTTGTATTGACTGTTAATGGAATATATGTGTATGACTACTTGTGGCTGCATTAAACCTGACCTAAAAGTGCAGACTGTGTTATCCTACTTTTCCATGAACATTCAATATCAAAGTACCCTGATGCAAGAGGCTTTCTACTTTGCACTGGCTGTGCTCTGCTTTTGACTCTTAGAACTTCACTGAAAACAAAAACTCTTTAAGCATTTATCTATTCAGGGAGAGCTTGTCGAGTACTCCTGCCTTTATATCACCCATATCCAATATGTGAGGTAATTTAACCGAAATGTGAAGAAACAAAGTCATTGAAAAGCTTTTTTTGTTCTGAAAAAAGAAACAAGGATTCCATTGCCTCGAGTCACCTTGGATCATTTGAAATCAGTGATTTGTCCACCATCAAGTCTGTCACTAACTCCAGTAATTAACTGATCTAAAATATGATCGGAGTGCAAGATCCCGGTGAAAAAAACCAAAAGGGTAAATATTGTTGCAAATTTAAACCACACATTTTAACTGATTATATTCTTTAGCATAAACAGTGTAATTGTAGTCATCAAGTATACTGGTCGGAATTAGAAACAATACAAATGTCTCATACAACAACACAAACCTAAGACATGTTACAAACAAAAGGAGCTCTAATCCCACATTTGTACCCAGGCCCAAATAGACAGAAACACCAGGCAAACATAGACTGCTATCCTCAACAGAGATACAGTACATTTTGGTACGTGTTCAATCTCAGAATAAGATACATCGGGCTTCACAAAGAGTTTCCCTGTTGTTTTTGTCTTCATGTTCACAACTCTCCTGCATTTACAACCCACAAGCCCTTGCTCCCCATGTGTTTATTGTACACTCAGCTTGCACAGTTGTCACCACCGTGCGCTACAACACATCAACAGATGGGAGCATTCCAGTCTTGTTGAATAAGTTGCTGCTTGTTTCAGATACATCAAACCAAGCTTTTTTCTTTGCTCGAAATGTATGTAGTGGGGTGACACCTTGCGAGCAGATGTGCTCTGGATGTAAATGAGCAAAATTGAGAGGTTGTAGTATACTTCTGCAATGCCAGTGGAACATTTGGCTGGAAACGTTGGGCCTAGATAATCATAGGAAGAGTGATGTTGGTAATAACCATTACTGGGCTGTGTGATAGGCCCCATGGTGATACTTGTTTACAGTTATTAGTCAGCGCACTACCCTGTGCGGCATGACACACATTAATTGTTTGTGTGCATGTTGAAAAGAGAGACAGATTACAGATTACGTTTCATTGGTTAAATGTCTGCCCCTGAGTCTGATTGTTGTACCAGTGTAATTGTTTTCACATGTGTATGCACGCACAATATGCGTGAGTGTTTTTGTACTGGTCAACTCAATGTGAGTATATGAAAGCATAAGGACGTGTACCTGTGTGTGTGTGTGTGTGTGTGTGTGTGTGTGTGTGTGTGTGTGTGTGTGTGTGTGTGTGTGCAGCTTGGTTTCTGCTCACTATCCATCTGCAGCCAAGCCATCCATCAATCTGTCGACTCCCCAGTCCACCGTATCACCTTTCCTCGTCCCCCTTACATTCCTCCCATCCTTTCCTTTTATCTCACACCTCTCTCACTCCCTCAGCAACCCGCCCTCTCTTATCCCACTTTATCCCTGTCACCTACTCACAGTCCCATTTTAGGCATTACCATACTGCCACTGGTAAACAAACATGTACAAATACACATGCACAATATCTTTTGCAGGTTTTAAATGGTTCTATACTTTCTGCTTTTGACTGTACTTCTAAATAGAGAAAATACAAACGTTCCCCTTGCTTGACACACTCACACACAAACACACACATCAAGAGTTTGCATCCATCTAAGGCCATTTCCTCTGCTCCTGGGGGCATCCGCTAAAGGGAACTAGCTGAGGTCAGTGTAATTGTAGCGCCCTTGATCAATGCACTTTTTGCTTCTATATGGCGGCTGTCTCTCACTCCCTCACTTTTCTTCATGCTGTACCAAACTCCAGCCAGCCATGCATCATTCATAAGGAGTGTAAAGAGAAGCTCAGCAGCTCTGGGGCCACCTAACCTCCAGGCCAAGGCTGCCCCCCCCCCCACTGCCCTTAATGAGTTATGTTATCTCCTGGATGTAATGTGACAAGATGTTTATAGTTGGACAGGTTTGAGGCAGTGGATCATATGACCTGGATAATGTGAATTCCTTTATCTGTTTGACCTCTTGCTCTATTTATATTTGCTATGAATTCCCTGCTTAACCAAGTTACTCGAGTAACCTCAAGCGTTGTGCGCACTGTAAATGTCATTAGAAACATCAGGTTAGAGTAATACAATAAAACTACACATGCCAGCTAAATGTGGAATTGCAAAAAGAAATGGTACTCTTTGATAAACAGTGGTGCTGTTGTCAACATGGAAATGTTTCTAAGCAGTCAAAACAGTTCACATAGTACGCAGTGGTGCTTGAGAAATTCTATAGATCTATTGTTTAGTGAATGTAGACAAAGTTTTACATCAAAATCACTGTGGTCACGAACATTTGCTCATGCGTGACCACAAACCCATTTTGGTGAGGCGACCTTGACCGAAAATACATGAAAGTTCAACTACTAACAACAAGGTCCGGTTTGTCTTTAGAAACCCTGCCATAATATTGCATCTACTGAGCTTTTTTGAAGTAACATTCTGCCCCTTTGAGTGTCACAAGGCATAATATCGAGCTATTTTTACCAGCCTATATTTCAATGTTTACTGTGAACCTTTAATTTAACTGTCTTTTCCTTTAAGCTGTCAGCTCGACCTCTGACTCACATAGAATTTTGCATACATTTTGATGGACATACAGTAAACTCACAAGCATCGGAAAATGCTAGCACGGCAGATTCAAATAATTTATAAAACGGAAGTGTACTGTACCCTTGGAACATGAGGAATACCTGATTTATATTTAGAGCACAGCTTTGACAGCCATGTCTTCTTCAAGGGGATGATGTACATTTTGATGTTGTGTGGAAAAAAAGTACAAAGACTGTAAGAAGTGTGTTTCCGTTTTTGTAAGCAGTTATCTGACTTTAGAGTGAAACAGGGTAGAAAATATCTCATCTGTTTTTAAACTAGTTAAGTCTGCTAAAATAGCACTACAGGTAGACATAGATACTCATATATGACCGTTAAACATCCTAGCAATACTATTCTGCCCATGTACTGTTACATGTAACTAAACAAGTACTGTTCATTAATATGTTTTTGTCAAAGAAAATGGATAGTCTGTATTGTTTTACACATACAGTATTTGCACAATATAACGCATTACATTGAAAAAAGAAAGTGTAACCTCCTACACTTGCAAAACAAAAGATCTCCCTTTGATCTGTGCACACCAAGGCCATGAGAGTCAAGGTTGCAAATGAATATCTCATTAGCCATCACACCACTACACAGGAATCCCAGTAAAACCCATGTTACTTTATCATTTCTTATTCACCTCACCCACAAGACTAACACATAAAAGTAAAAACAGGCAGGGAGTTTGGCAATCAGGGACGCATTATGTAAATAACTTCCTCTGCAGCTGCGCAGGAGTCACATGTATTTAAACCTACCTGCTGTTCCCTTGTTTCTGCCTCTGCTGGTTCCCGATCATTAGTCAGGCGAGCTAGGCAAATGAGGTCACGCAGGAAGGCAGTATGACATCTGCAACTTCAGTCGAAGGTTTTGTGAATGTGGCTATTCTATGGTCATAACAAGGCGAAGCTGTGATGTGCAGTTTGACCGCATCTCTTTTGGCTGTGGAGCTTCCCCTGCCCAGCAGATGCAAAGCTGGTTTGAAGGTGGTGACAGTTTGTTTGTGTGGTTAGGTGTGCCTGCATCTGCCAAGAGACAAGAGGGCATAGATCATGAAAGGAAAACATTCCCATAAAGATAGTGCACAAAACAATAAAGTGTCTACGTGCGCACAGGCCTTTGGGCTCCAACTGTACCTCCCACTCCTCCCTGTCTCCCCCTTGCCTCTTCCATCGTTTCAACTCTTCTTTGATCACTGCCCTTTTCTTTTAGAAGCCTCACTCTTTATATATACACACACACACACACACACACACACACACACACACACACACACACACACACACACACACACACACACACACACACACACACACACACACACACACACACACACACACACACACACACACACACACACACACACACACACACACACACACACACACACACACACACACACACACACACACACACACACACACACACACACACACACCGTGTATGCATTGTCTCCTACCTTCTGTCTCTCCTCCTTTCCCTGGGTATCACCTAGACTTTGATCTGCATTACAGATGATGCACATCCCTTTAACCTTTCTTCTTCCTCCTTTTTTTTTTCTATCTTCATCTCCAATGTATCTTGTTAGTACAAAACTGTTTTCCTCTGGGTTGCTTCCATTGTTTTCTTCGCATTGTTTCCTTATAATACCACATCCTCACATACCTGCTGCATCAGCTAACCAACATCACCAGGGATTATCTTGCTAAATAGATCCTCAAAGTTTTAAAAGCAAATTAGAATAAGGTATTAAGTATTTGCTCTGAGGTAAACAGGTGCTGGACAAAAAGGAGAGGAAAATAAGCTTAGATCTGGCACTTGTTCAGCATGACTTTGCTCTGGCAGCAGTTAAGTGAAGACTTGGAAGAGAAAAAGATTTAAGGAGGAGAGAGAGAATGACGATGATGAATGGCAAGAGCATCATAAGGCCTCTGTACCTTCCATCAGTCCTCTTCCTTCCCCACCTCATTCAAAGAAGGCAGTAGCCATGGTAACAAGGACAAAGAAGGGCAAAGTGAGAAGTAAGTATAAAATAGGAATGAAAGATGCAAGAGGGGACAACACTGTGGAGGAGGCAGAGTGTTAAGGTCTTTGAGTTAAAGAAAGAGGATATAGACATGCCCAATGAGGAGAGGCAAAGGCAGGGGACACGGATAGGTCATCTGCTCCAAGGTCTGACCTGAGCCACAGGCAGGTCCTTCCTGCTGTGTTAAGACGTGAGGACAGTGACATATACAGGCATCACGTCTCAAGGGAAGCAATTTAACAGACAGCGTGTGCTGCTGCAAGAACTTCCATTTAGCAAATTTGCCCTCCGGGATCATAAAACATCTGTGCCATTTACTACTTTTCTGGCCTTTGTTTTTCTTTAGATTTTAAAATGTGTTCATCACCACAACCTGCCCTTTCTATGATATAACTAGTTATTCATTTTTGCATTATCTAAGTCTTACAAAGTTGCTTATATCAAGCACTGATTGCAGATGTTGTGGCATCTCTCTCCACTTTCACTTCACAATCCTGAGAAAGACAGTTGTAACACTGCTAAGTGTTTGTCTGCTTGGCAGTCTCAGTGGGATTGTTTTCTCCGAGAGCATAGTGTGTTCCCCATAGGCACAACCTGAGGAGGAACAATCTGCTGGGAAGAATATATCGAACAAACAGATCTGCAGATGGTTCTGACAGTGGCAGGCCATAGCTACAAACTACAGTGTACTTAACTTAACAATACAGCAAAATTAAGAACATTAAGTAATCCAAGTCATGTGTCAGGTTGTCAATAGTGATTGAACTGCACTTTTCGTTGCTTAATTGTTTTTGCCTCTGTATGTTTCATTTGAAGTTAAAAAATAATGTGACATCACAGATTCTGGTAATGCTACTTAAACCCTTCTTAATGGCTAATACATGTTTTTCTGAAGTTGTTAATAAGAGCTGCAGAAAATATTGTTGAAGTGTTTAAAAATGTTTTTTTTAAAACAAGTTGTCATGCATACATTTTATTAAAAGGCAGCCAGGTTTAAACGCTGTCAGAAAGTTTTACAGTTCAATGCTATTGCATTACATATTTACATTTTAAAGGAGAGATATGCAAGCTAGTTTAACAAGTTCATATGCATATTTTTGATGTATATGGTTAAGGCTACAGGAGAGTTTTGTAAATGCTTTTTTTACTTTTTAAACAATTCAAAGTGCTCTTGATTTACTTTATACTTGTATTTATTGTTTACATAAGTGCAAATTGCTTGCATACTTACTCTATTAATTTGATTAATTAATGTATGTATTTATTTTTTATTTAAAAATATTGTAATTTATTATAAAACAGAATAGGTGATGCATATGTTTAAGACATCCCAATAAATGTTAAGGTCTTTTGAAGAGAATATTCCTGTCTTATGTGAACTGAGCTAAACAAAGTGTTATACGTTTAAGTCAAAATGTAATTTGTTTACAGTAAACAAAACACAGTATTGTATTGATGTACATTAAAGTTTTTGCTTTGTAATCAAATAAAATATATTAAGCTATAATAAAAAATATTGCCTGCAACAAAATGAAGTATTTTTTTTTTCTCAAACTTAAAAACTCTACTTAGATCTAATATAAATATGAGGTTAGTCCAAAAGGAAAAATTAAGTTATAACAAAGTACTAAATGTTGTGCGGTCTTCAGAATTAATCATCTTATTACTTTGTGTGAATGTAAATATATATCTTAGACAGAAGCAATCTTTGGCCACGTTTTACTAAAGCGTGCGCACGTTTTACTAAAGCGTGCGCACGAGTTACTAAAGCGTGCGCACGAGTTACTAAAGCGTGCGCACGAGTTAATAAAGCGTGGCCTCGTTTTGTGTGTGTGCGCGCGCACGTGTGTGTGTGTGTGTGTTTGTGTGGGGTGGGGGGCGGCATTTGTTTATGATAGTATCGTTCGTTCCGGTGTACTCCGGCAGGACTATCACATCGAGATTAAGATTAAACGAATTTCTTTCACTTGGGAATACACATATAACTATGGAGAACCAGATTTGTGTAAATTACTGTTCGTGGTCATTTGAAAACAAATGCCGGTGGTGTCGGACACACACAAACACACCGAGCACGCACACAGAGCGGAGCTGAGCGTGCACACACACACACACACACACACACACACACACACACACACACACACACACACACACACACACACACACACACACACACACACACACACACACACACACACACACACACACACACACACACACACACACACACACACACACACACCATGCGCCCCGGTGACAGGACATCTCCTTCATAAAACGAGGCGGAATACTCTGGTAGTTCGATGTGTGTATAGGTGTGTGTGGTTAAACGTAGCAGCCTCGATCTCTATTCAGCGGTTCTAATGAAGGGAAACACAATGAAGTAAACAGTAAAAGGCACAGCTCTTTGCAGCTGGTGCTGCTCTTCTCAGATTCTGCTGAGTTACACGTTACTGCCTCCAGAGCCCTGTACTACGGAGCCAGTTCAACAGACCCTGGATATGTTCGATTTACCCGGCTTAACTAGCCCTAACAAACGCAATGTCGATAAGCGGTCCTGCGAAGCTGGTTATCAACTCAGTAAATCAACCAGGGTTTCTCTGACCGGATGAGAGCGCGTTCACGTGAAAGGGACGGGGTTAGCAACATTTGACCAATCACAAACATGGAGACGCGTGCTGACAGCGCAGTGTCATACTTCATGAATGAATAGTGTAAATAGCGAATCCTGCTTCGTAGCACAGGCCACTGGTGCCGCAGAGATTTCATAAAGTGAAGGAGGTTTTCCTTCTATAAAACAGCTGTGGGCAGCAGATACTGTGAGTCACGGACAGGAATCCCTCAATATAAATAAAACAAGGCCAAGCTTTATTAACTCGTGCGCACGCTTTATTAAATCGTGCGCACGCTTTAGTAACTGGTGCGCACGCTTTAGTAAAACGTGGCCACGTTTTATTTATTTTTCTCTCTATGAACCCTCCAGGGCTCCGTACATTTGGAATAAACAAAAAAAATTAGCTGTGAAAAATTAGCATTTTTTTTAAAAGTTGATCCAAAGTATCCATTTTTTTCAGTGTAACTGCTGGAAGATGCTACTTATTAAATGACATTCCTATTGTTTAAACTATTCTTGCCAACATCATTTTTCATATTTAGTGGAGGAACTTTACTTTCTCTCACTAATTGGTTAACAAATGAATTCTGTTACAAGCAATTATCCCTAACTGACTTTTAGGTAATTAACACATTGTTTCTACTCGTGTGTATATTGACAACTTGAACACTTGTTGATAGATTGGGAAACCATTCCTCATAAAACAGATGTCCTGAGATAATGAAACACCTATAGTGTAAACAGTGTGAAATCTGGTTAAGAGCCATTGGAAATTATATTTAATTGTGTATTAAATCGTTTTCAGAATGCACATTTGCTCATCACTATTAACTGACATTAATTCAGAGATTAGATTATCTTTTTAATCAAATGTTTGCCAATACATTATTAGTGAGGAGCAACCCTGACTTCCTATTCAAAACTCATCCCCTCATCCCAGTTTTAAACAGGACCTGTACCTCTGATCCAACTCTCAAATAATAATTTGAGCAATTAAACATTCTGTTTTTAGATAGTTTCTAAGGAAGTTAAAGTTAAGTTAAAAAGGAAGGATTGTGCAGGATAAAGGGTGCCAGGTAAGCTTTAACAAGCTCGTCTGTCAGATCAGAGAGTCCACATTTAGGTTGAACTCTAATTAGTGAGAGGGAGAACCCTGCTGCGCTGTCATTACATGCTGTACAACAAGTCTACCTTCATGTTGGAATACACTGCTGGATCCTGGCCTTAGGTATTACTCTAATCTAAACTGTCTCTTTGCCTGCCATTACAAACTGTATAAACCCTTTCCCACTCCAACTGCCCCATCCAAAACTCTCATCCTCCTGCTGCTTGTGCACCTTTGAGCTATTGTCACCTGATTCCAGAAAGCTTATTTCAAAATTGCATCAACACTGTAGTAATTGTCTGCAGAAATGAAACTAAAAGAGAACATTTGTTGGTGTTTTTTTCTTTTTCTAAAAGATTTCTCATAATGCACCACTCAATTGTTTTGCAGTTTAACAATCCTCAAGTTTCAGAGTACAATTCACTCATACAACTTATATATACAGCTGTAACGTTCTACGTGCATTTATTATGATCAAAAACTCGCAAATTGAAGACTTTGCTGACAAAGCCAACATTCCATAAGTGCAATAACTCAAGACATAGCAAGGCACTTAACTACCGAGTCCAATAGCATTTTGGTCAGCTCAGCGATAATTACCTTTGTACTCTTTTCCTCTCTCTTGTCAGCATTCACACAGCTTTGGTTCTGGCACAAAACCAGTGTCACCCCCCAGGCCAGAAAACCTTGTACTCCTAATTGGTCAAAAGCTCATGTGCTGTGCTCACCCACTGCTCCAAATTCCCAGGTATGAGCTTACTGCACAAATGTTATATTCTATAATTTATTGCATTCTATTTCCATGTAAATCACTGCTTTACTTTATTGCTATCTTACTATATTTGTATTACAGTGTTCTTAATATAGTTTGCTATCTGTGTACTTTTTTAAATTTTAGTTTTTAAATATGTATGTATGCACCATGACATCAAGTCAAATTCCTTGTACATGTGAACCTACCTGGCAATACACCAGTTTCTGATTCTGATTCTGATCACAGCTGACTAAGCTCACAGCTGAACAGCACCCTACTGGCAAGTTAGCAGTTAGCGTCATTTTAGTAAAGGAAAGCGTTATGTTCCTCACGAAAATCTGTAATTCAATAGAGAACCTGGGGTCCTTCAAAAATAGATGGATAAAAAAACATTTTGACCATAAAATGGGACAGTTTCAGCAAAATCCACTTACATTTGTATGCACTTGCGTGAGATTGAACGACCTGCTGACATAGGTTCTAAAGTGCACGAACAGTTGTTGGAGTGTAGAGTGTTTTGAGTTGGATCAGAGTATACAAAATATTTTAAGGCCATTGTTTTTGGTAAAAAATATACATCATATGGCTTTAAGTAAGACACGCTTTCAGATGCAATTCTTCAATTATGTGGGTAAACCAAAAACGGTGCTTTCCAATAACCTCAGTCAAAGGGTGTTAGAGCAAAGCTAATTGCCTCTTAACAGCTTCAGCAAGAATGCTATTTAGCTAACTGTAGAGGAATGGTTACTGAAGTGCTTTCAATTATGAATGTGTGGAAATTAGGCTTGTGAGCTATAGGGAGTCAACTCCAGTCTGCCACAACACTCATGTCTTACTCCTCTCACTGCAGTATGTATCCAACATACGCTTTTGATTAGAGCAGTGCCCTAAACGTTGAGAGCTCCATGGCTTCAGCCATGTTGCTGTCCATAATAGCATTTCAAAAGCCCCAGCTCCACCCCAGCATCAATATGTAGGCTTTGTGTCTACCTTCCCCTAGGCTTTAAGTTATTATCTTCACTGGTGCTTTTTCGGGGGGAAACGAAGAGGACAAAAGCCTTAATGCCCAACATCTACACTGTAAATGAAATATTATAACAATACATCTTTATGAATGTGAAACGTAGTGTCAGCAGCCATCCCTGTGGGGTCTGTTGACAGTAAAACACTGCATCCCATAAGGAAATTGTGCTTTTAGTAAGAAATGTTTAGATTGAATATAGAAAAAGTTAGTTTGGAGACCATGAACTGCCTGCACAACACATTCTGATGTGTGTTTTGTCCTTTACCTTTATGGGCTTTCTCTCACCATGTCCCTCCTCCTCTCCGTCCTTTTTCTTGCCCCATAAAATGCTTTGATTGACCCAACCCGGGAGTTCACAAACAAGCCTGTGAAACTCGCCATCTGTTCCAGGAACAACTTGTAGGAAAAATAAGGAAATAAACTCCCTCTGTGTGTGTGTGTGTGTGTGTGTGTGTGTGTGTGTGTGTGTGTGTGTGTGTGTGTGTGTGTGTGTGTGTTGGTGAGTGTGTAACTAAGGAAAGGGGGGAATAAAGCGATAGCCCTTGCACCTCATGCACGCATGTGAGCATGTTTAAAATGCAGCTAACGTAATGTACTTTGCTCTCTAAGAAATTGGTTTAGTTGAACTCAGACATCGGGGCAAGGACCCATTTCAATCAAGATTACTTGTGTGTAGAACTTCAGACACTATAAATCAATCCAAATAAATACCCCCCCTTGTCAAAATAAACCCTGTCAAATAAATGTGTATTGTATAAATACCACAGATTGATAACAACAGAACAGCAAAGCTCAATCTAAATCAGTCCATTCTAACCTGAGAATCAAGTTTTGACAGCCTTTCTGGTTCATATGTGCTGATACACAGTAGTGACAGGTTTCACCCAACTTCCACTTTCCAAAACCTTTGTAACCCAGAAAGATCAAATACATTTTGGTCTGGCACAGAGAGTACAGGGACGTAGATTATGACAAGTGGAGTTCATGATGAGGCACCGGCAACCACAGACACGTGTGCGGCAGTATGCGCCCAGGCATGATGATGCTTGAAGGGCCTGTTAGCCACTTGCATGTCAATTCACTCCTGCCCTCCCTCCTTCCATGGTCTTAATCCTTTCCTCATTTTGATATAGCAGGACTTTGGGCTCCTTCTATAATTGGACTGCACTGGCTCTGGGCAAGGTGTGTTTCCAAGCATGACTGTGTGTGCATTTGTGTGTACTGTATGTGCCTGTATGCACACATTTACAGAGGACTTTGCAAGGTTTCAAGGCAGCACAAAAAAACATTTTAATGTTGTATTCAACAGAACTGTGCACTGATTATTTCTATGTACATTCTTTTTATAAATCTTTATAAAATCATTAAAATTGTAACCTTTTTGTTGAGTTTCATATCAGATTTATCAGTCCAATCAAGGAGAACTAAAATAATGTATCTGTATGTATTCACAATCATTATTGGAAATACAGTTTCATAGTTGAACAAGAGGTGAAAAAGAAAAAGTGCCATAAGGGTTCATATAGTTCTGCTAGGTATATGCCAACATATATTGTATGTATAAAATATCTTCAGTACATATATAAATACATATATTAAGCATTTTTTAATAGAGATAGATCATTTTTACCTGGCACTTTTTAAACTAGCTCACAAGTGTGGGCACCCCTGCATTAGGCTGTTGGTATGGTTGTACTAAAATGTGTTGTTAAGGTGTTTGTTAGGGTAGGGCTTACTTATACAAATTGCTCCTTTAATATAATTTGCCTGCACCTCTCCTCTCTCTTTCACAAAGAGAATGTTTCTCCTACTAAGTTATAATAAGCATATCTTGCCATAGTTCTGTCTTTCTAAGGTTGCAAGTGAACAAACTTGTTCTGCTTTTGTCTAAATTGATGAGCGTACTCAAGCTGCTCTTCTTCTTACGGGTGCTTTTGTCGCCGTATTGTCTTGTGTATGTGTTTCAACAATGTCATCGCTCAAGGCCTGTTTATGTCTGTATGAGTGCATAGTTACCTAAATGATTTGGCTTGGGAACAAAGCTTGTCAAAAATATTTAAACTGTTTAATCATAACTCAACCACATTAAAGACATAATGTCTTGGCAGTTTAAAATGTTTTAACTGTCTGTTGAGATAAAAGCAACACTGGTAAATCAAGTATAACGCAGGACTCTGCTAAGCGCAAAATTACATTTATGCTAGAAATGCATATCTCCCAGATAGCCATGACATATTCTTTATATTGATATATTAGATGATCTGTCCTAGAAAGATAAATTAAGGTCATTGAGCTTGTTTCCACATCATTTGAATCTGAGGAACCAGCATAATGTTCCAAACAAAATATGCAAACCAAATATGGTAAAATCTACTGCTGTGACAGACTCTAAGAGATAGATAACCAACCGCCTTGATGGAACAGAATACTTTGTCAATCTGACACACATCTGTGCTTTTGTCAGCACAGAGACGCATGCTCAGACAGACACAGTCACACATGCCAACACTCACTGGTTCACACCCTTTGGAAGTCTCCCAGAGGCGCAGTCAGTCAGTCAGTGTCAATCTGCAAGTGTCACTCAAAACGTGCCAGGAAAACCAAGTCAGCTGCTTGCATTCCTCAGATGCTGTTGCTCTCTCAAAGTCCATTATGACACATTTAAGAGCAGAGCCTTGCTGTGAAGCCTCATCAAACTCTTCATAAATGTAGATGAAAAGTAAAGTGCTCGGTTTGACATGGTAAACAGCTGAAACGCTTAAAGCAATGGACATCTCTTTATACAGATACCTAAAAGGGACTGGCGAGTCTTAAAGGATGAATATGGAATCTTATTAGAACGTTCATTTCAGTAGTAGTGAGACTGAAAATCAGAAAGTAAGAGCTGCCACCATGGCGGCGTTTCTAAAAAAGAAGTTTAACAGGAGAAGCAACACTTTGTCGAATAGACACACCCTAGAGGTTAGCAAAACTTTATTGAATGGAAAACAAGACAAAACAATTATTACAACACATTGGGTGTGTGAACTTTCAGTGATGCTTCCTAAAGGTAGTTGTTAAGTAATTTGGCTAAGCTGTTTGAGTGTGTAACCTGTCTCAACAGCTTGGCATTACTTTTTAAAATAATTTCACTTATGCAACCACAATTTGAATGACATCTGGAACTCTTCTAAATATGTCTGTCTTATGCGAACTGAACTTTGATGCTTCTGGGTGGAATCAAATCAAACCAAAGATAGTCAATACAAATGACACCAAGACATACTTATATGGATAGAAACATGCTTATATCTGATAGCAATGAGTTCTGAATATTTCAAAATCCTGGCATAGCAGAGAGTGGTGGGATTAAATCTGGTTTGTACTAATAGTTATACTGAGCAGAACAGCGATAAACGATAACAGAGAAAACAGGCTTGTTTATTCTGTAAGTACTAAAAATATAGGAAGCGAATAAGTATATTTTTGTTCTTCATTTAAAAAACAGTCATAAGAGAGCTTCCCCAAAAAAAACGAAGTGTGACTTTTATTGACATTGCATTAGGTTGTATAAGCAGTCGAAAGCCACATGATTTTGCCGTACCACCAACAACTGCCAACGACCTGGAACAGGTGTTACCCCAGTGTTTTGTATTCCGCTGATGTTAGTAATGTGAAGATGACTGTTGTTGATTGATGTGAAATCTGCAAATATTGCATGCTCTCATCTCCATACCTTTCATGCCAACAGCAGGCTATTACCTTTCTCACTCTTACCTCTCCTTGTCTCTAGCTCTGTTTCTTTCTCGATCTTTATGTCAGGTTGTCAGTGTTGTCCTCTCCAGGGAGATGTATTGCTTTAGGCGGTACAAGAGACTATGTATTGTACGTTCTCTCTTTCTTAATCTCCATCCCTCTTCAACTCCTACACTGTGGCTGTCCCTTTTCAAATTGATGCCAGACAGGCAGATGAATCCTAAAGGATAACTGAGGCTAGTTCTGGACAAAATATTGTTAAACATCCTTTAAGACATACTTTACAACAAAACACGTTACCATAGCAGGTTGTGTTGACATCTGTTTCAGTGGCTCTCAACTTCTTATAGGCAAACATGCCTTTGCATATTATGATATTTCTATAAGCAGCAAACACTTTTCTGTACAGTTGAGTCTGCACCCATCTGCTTGTAAGCCTGCTGAGTCAATAATTATAATAATAATCAACACCACATTCATATATTGCAATGCATTCCTTCAATCACTAACAACTGAGCTTAACTCAAACCTTTGAATGATACAAATCAAGAGCATCTAGCATATTTTAATCCTCACTTAAACAGTGACTGATTCCTGCATATAAAGGAAAGTTAACCTCCTTACAGTCAAAGTTGTTCTCGCACTAGACAACTAAATTATATTCATCTAACATTTGCAAAATAACTCGCACTTACCCTAAATCAGATTAAATGATAAATTAGAGATACTTTCTTTACTCACTTTCTACTTGCCTGGTTCTAGCACCCTTGCTTAGACCAGGGATTCCCAAAGTGGGGGTCGCGAGAATATTACAAAATCAAAATCAAAAATCAAAAAAAGAAAAATGTATAAAAAAATATTGATTTTTTTTTTTTTATATATTTTTATGTTTGCATAGACATTTTCAGGGGCGGACTAGTCACCCCGCAACGAGGCGAGTGCAGCGAGTGGGGAAAACTGAAATGAATTCACTAGCACCCCGTCGTCGTCGTCGTCGACCGGGGGTCGCAGGCTGAAAAGTTTGGGAACCCTGGGCTTAGACTACACCCATCTCTGACGTTTCTTGACTGCCATGGCATGGTTGGGACGCTTTAGCGGTTACAAAATCTGTCCACAGACAAAGACAGAAGTATAAACACCTGGCAAATTGTCAAGACTGCTTCTGTGGTAGTTCCTGTTACATTTAGTGTCTCTAGGATTACATTGTGCCGTGATGACACACACACAGTGAAAACAATACGGGTGTCGCTTTCACCACTGGAAATGAGCAATAATTGATGTTGATGCCGCAATAGATGACAGCGGTCTGTTTAATCTCTGTGAGATGACATTCTGTTTGTTTATATCATCAAATAATAATGTAACCACTCCTTCACATACCTTTGTCTGACAAAAGTGAGAAAGTATACAGCACACAAAAAACAGGATCTATTGATCACGACAACTGTGACCTTCATTTTGTTGTTGTCGGTGAATTTTTTGCAGCTGTCTTTCACCTTGTTTTTATGTTTATGTTTTTTTATTATTATTTCAGTCTCTTGTTTTTGTTAACGCTGCACTGAACATTCAAGGGACTTTTGCAAATTGCTGCGGTTTTGGCCAATTAGTGTAAAGCTCCTCTTCTTCTACCTGAAAATGAAGGCCTTCTTGATACACATTCTGCCAACATGGTGGCCAACATGGTGGCCTTCATGTGGACTAATTGGATGTTGATATATATCTTTTAAAACATAAAACAATGTCCGACTTAAAAGTATTGAGATATAACTTAACACATTAACTAATTGCTACAATGGTCCTGAGCACAATATAGCACATGCACGACAGAGTATAGACGAGATAAAGGGCCGGGTTTCATTTTGGTTGACATTTCTTAGTTTTGTTTGCTTGATCCTCATGGATGATGGATGGACAGAAATACCAGGATAAGACAACATGAACAAAAACAAGCTATGAGTAATCACGCCTATTCAGACTGTTAAGCGAAAATGTTTGAGAACCACAAGCACTAACAGCAAGTCAAACTGGTTTCCTGTAAACATGATGGCTGTTGCCTCAGATAGGTGTGGACAGCCGTCATCACTCCGGTAAACCTTTGAGCTCTCGCTCCATCCATCCTTCCGCCTCTCTTCCTCCCCGCCCTTTCTTTTTCTTTCAGGTGGCTACTGTACTGAACGTTGATGAGAGATGTACAGATCAATGCGGGTCATGGAAGAAATGCACCGGGTAAAGAGAAGTGGAGGGAGATAAAGGATCAAACTTGGGGTTGATAAAGATCTTGAAACAGGGAAACATGCAGGTATGTAATGTTGCATTTCTGATCTGATAAGAAAAACTGTTTGAAAATGTACAACAAGGAAGCCAACGCTAGATTCTGGAAAGGATATGTAACTTGGAAACAATGTAGAACGTGTGACTGACTGCTCTATGATGCGAACAAATCTTCCATTAACTGTTGATGAAGACTCTACTTGTTTCCTAGACCATATTGATATCTTCACGGCTCATAGAAACAAATAGAAACACACTAAGAAAAGTAAGACATTACTACAGTCATCCAGAGGTGGGCCTGACTGTATGTACCAAGTTCCATGGTGATCAATCCGGTACATGTTAGGATATTTTACTGAATAGGTGAAACATTTGGTGGTGGTACTATAAAGGAAGAGTCTGGGGATCACTTAAGCTAGTAGAAATAAATATAAGGGGATCATGAGTCTTTGTAAAAATGTCAGGGCAATCCATCAAATAGTTCAAGACAAGTTTACCAAAAAATTGTCTTGACAGGAGACGAAAGGTCAGATTATTACGTAAAGCTTTGTTGTCTAGGAACCATGAATCTACAACATTTTGTATCAATCCAACTACTAGCTGTTGAGATATATTCTTAAAAATATAACATTTTTGACATCAAATAAAAGTAGGGAATCAGTAAAACTATAAGGATTTACCCTCAGGAGACCATTTGCGATATTGGACCAAAGCAGCCGATTGGCCATACATTCACTGTTAGTCTCATTAAGTATATTATAATTTTGATTATGATTATTCCATACTTTTAATATTTAAATGCATGCATAATGAGACGATTTGTGTAGCATATTGGCTGATGCAAGCTAATGGAAAATCCTATTACAATATGTGTCAACAGCTCATTGCCAGACCCTGTGCTAACACACAAGCTGATAATGTCCCACTTTCGTTTCTTTATCTTGGCCATGGGTTGATTCACAGTGTATTTTTGTGGTGAGGTGTCCTTTGTTGTTGTGTTTACCTCCTCTGCCTGTTGTTGTCTTTACTGGTACAGGCCTCTGGCACGAACACAAAGTGCTGCGTTCTTGCTTAATCTGATACTGCTGAGGCCCATTTTCCTACCGCCTTTACTCTACTGTCTTCTCATGGCATGCATCCATTAAAATCAGGGGCTTGGAGGTTCAAGGTGACAATATACTTTGTGAATTCCACCCCTGGTACCTTCTGAAATGCATTGCATCATATGCGTGGTTCAGGTCCAGAGTATGAAAGAACTGACATATTTTATTTTGTGTCTGTGGAGGATATGGTAACTACTGTTGTGCTTTATTTAAATGTACCGCAAATAGTGAAACATTATCTACATTTGGTTTATAAATCCTTTAACCACGGTTTTCAATTGCCTCAGGAAAATATAATCTTGTTGCAAACAAGGTCCCTTAAATTACTTAAGATGTGAGTGCATTCTGAAAAATGCTTAACCTTTTTGTACTCGTCAATTTAAAATAAGCCCACCCATCCACACTGCTTCCTCTGTTCTTAGCCTGTCTGCATTTTACAGACTGTCATGAGATATAGCAGTGCATAGTGCATAATGTTAAGATAGTATCAGGCCTGTTTAGACATGCAATGTAAATAGTCCCCTACTTCTGCAAAAGCATCTTAACAATGCTTCTGTGTTTGAGGCTCTCTCTGGCTCCCTCATTGTTGTTATCTCAAATGTTTGATCACATCCTGCAGGATCAACCTTTGTATCTGCCCTTTAACTGTGTCTTGTGATCATTGCCCTATTCACTCATACACAATTGTTTTAGTCTACGTAACACGTACGCTTGATGTATTTGGTACACTTATTCAACAGTAGACTATTCTACATGTGTTGTTAAAACAAATGTGTTTTTATTTATTTAATTATTTGTATTTTGTTTAGTTCTGTAGCTGTACTTTGAAACCATCAAACCGAAGTGATTTTCTTTTTTATTCTTTTAGTTGTCTCTAAAAAAATGCTCTCTGATTGTTACCTCTTTATTTAGACTTTCGAGTCAGCTCAGGTCAGGGTTACAAAAACCATTTCCCTTAAAGGTGGGGTATGTAATTTATTTCAGAAACACTTTTTGTTATATTCCATGGAATGCTCTTAACATCCCGATAGCAATGAATATATTAAATGCTTTGACAATAAATACATAAAAAATGTGTATCTGTGGAAGCCGTGGTGCTGTAAAAAGCACGACCAATCATTTTAGCCGGCCCGGCTAAAATAACTGGATGGCCTACCTGCCTGTCAGCCTTCCAACTGTGCACAAACTTATCTCGTGCCCTCATTGGTCATGTTCGTGTGTGTTGGAGGAGGGGCTCTGTAAGGAAGTCTGAAGGAAGAGGCATATTTTTTCCGTTTGTGCATTTTCAAATTCTAGCGCACTCGAGCTGGTTTCTCCAAAATTACATACCCCACCTTTAAGTTACTTAAATAACCCAAGATTATGAGTTAGCGTGCATAATTACTTTTAAAATCGAGAGTAATCGTTGCATTTCTCAGAGTAACTACACAGGACTCAGGCGTGCAAATACCTGAGAAATCCAAATCTTTTTTTATTTGTTCTCTTTTTAAAGTTAATTTACGTTTCTATTTTAAACCTTTTGTATATGCCCTAGGGAGGTTTGTGGCACATTAAAGTGCTGCTGTACCTGACTGTGTAATTATTCGGGACTTATATAAGCTTAGTATTTAAATGGTCCCTGTGGCAGCATTCCAAAATGATAACGCGAAACAAAACAAGCAAATTGTTCCTGGGAGTAATGCTTAATCCATGAGACACTGTGCAAGATCTCTATCTGTGCTCCTCGTAAGAAAGGAGACGGTCAGTCTGAAGTTGCACATACAGTTAAGGATTCACAGGAAAGCACATGATGGCTGTCTGACTGCTCTCAGCAATATAATGATCTCTGACACATTCATATTCAAATACCACCTGTCACAGGGCTGTATGTTTTATTCCTATACTGTAGAAGTATACATACATTTATATGAAGACTTAGCAAGAGCAAGAGTCAGGCAACATTTGACATGGGTTTTAGTGATTTATAGGTTTGAAATATATAGTAAGTGCATTTATCTCGGCTCTTTCCTACAGCTGGAAAAAAGAACTAAAAACAATGATTGGATCACTTAAAATGTTTAGAAATCCTTGGTTGTAAAATACATTTTTATTGCTGTTGTATTTTACTATCTTGTCTTCCCGACACCCACTTCAAAACAGCAAAGGGTAAAACACAGTGTTTGCACCTTTTCAGCATTTCTACAGTTACAGAATATAATGATGTAAACACTGTCATGAAAATACTGTATTTACTAAAGCGTCTCTGCACCAGTATGCTGAGGTCAGCCAAAGAGAACACATCATCACATTGTGTGACTAAAGAGATCTGATAAGACAGCTTTGACTGCGCCCTCGAAATCAGTGACTAAAATGCATTGATATTTCTCCTGCTTTTAAAGCTCTAAGACTAAGATTCTAGTATTTAACTCTGAAGTGGTTGAAATTAAGCAATTATGGTGTAAATCCAGCATAATTGTAGCGTACTCAAAACTATGCCGGACTATCAAACAGGCATCTCGTCCCAGACACATTAGGTGCTTTTCCTCAAAATCAGATAAAGAGCAGTGGGTTAGACAGCAGTTCATAAACGTAATTGTTCTGAACCGAAAGAAAAGGGGATATTATCACAAAGTATCTCAAAGAAAAAAGTGAATGAACTGTAAGACTAGGCTGAGTTTTTCTTCCTAGAATACCGCTGTATGACCCAGTGATAAGCAACCATGGCATAAAGATGTTGTTTAGAAACCCCCCCAGTGTAAAATTACATGCGACAGGGACTGTGTTTATGTTTCTAAAGACACATTAGGAAAGTGCTTAAGCTGGACCCTATTTCACCCGCACTTCTGTCAGGATCACGGACAGGTTTTTTCGACGCTCCACAAACAATGTTGCTTTCAGGAAGAGTGAGGACACACCAGCTGGTGGTTTGCCAATTCAAAGGGGAGCAGGGCTTAAGCTGCCAGCGGGGACACATAAATTAGCATCCTGAAATACACCACCTAGATTTACTTTCCAACTGGGAGAGTAAAACTCGACAGGGGTCACTGTTCTCTAAATGAGCAACCTTAAACCTTTCCCCCCGTCTTCCACCTACCAACTGCAACATACACATACAGGGTGGGCCATTGGCAGCAAAGTATTTCTTGTTTTAAATGCAACCCTTTTAAAAAAAGTATCTCGTAGGAGAGTTTAGGGTTCACTGTCAATCAATAAGGGCTTTTGACCACTGAGGACTTCCTTTGATTTAACTGCATCTAAATTCTATTGAGCTTGGCAGCCAATATTTTCTCTGATTTCCACTGGGGCTGCTTTTTGAAGCACACGTTGGAACAAAAAGGCACAGTGTTCAAATGTAGAAATATGAAAGATTAAGCAATGCATCCAAAGATGTGAAACAAATGTGTTTGTTTTAATATATGACATATGACACATTGCTGGATGAGCAAAAGTTTGTAAAATACTGACATTCCACAGAAGTTAAGTCAGGATACAACTTTCAGCATTATGTGCAAGATGCAAAACAGCCCACGTCTGACCCCAAAGCAGCATATTTCCGACATGATGTTTTGACTGCTCTGTTGTAGGGAGTAGGAGAGATAGCGATAATGGTCAGTAATAAAACGCTCTGCAGGTTTTTTGACGATGATATTATCATCAGTTGGCCAAGTCAAACACAAGACTTGGTGAACCTGGACCTTGGCAGATACACCCACAAATCCTCCCTGAACCTCCCTTTATTGCTCCTCCCCGCCTGATTTATCGGTCTTGTAGTTGGACTCAGAGAGCCTGGGGAGGGTCCTGCAGCTCCAGATAACTCAAGAAAACACAGACATCCTCTCCTCCCCTCATGTCAAGCAGTCAGAACTATATCTCTGGCATATTCCCTGGTCTAAATTTGTTTTTAAACAAGTAGGAACCGGAGACAGTGCTCTGCGACTCTTCAGTGTTTAAACAAGGATCAATTAATTGAGATCAAGGGAACAACTACTCAGATACAGATGGTGTTTTAGGCTCTGAGCAAAGAAACAAACTTGCTACAGCCCTAGAGTAATACAGCCATGCATTATGCAACATTTCCTTGGAAGCTTCTGTGTTTTCTTATGCAGAATAATGAAGTAGCAAGGCTTAACAAGGCCACTGCAAAAACTTACCACAATATTCAAACACCTTAATCTCACTTACATCTGCGACAGTTGTCCGTACACAGGTTATACAAGCGCACATAGAACTCTCCTTGTAATCTATTTCTCTATTTCTTATCTGCTGTGCTGTAGCCTTCGTTATTCTACTGCAACCTTTGCAGTTTGAGAAAATATAAGAGCCTATTAAAATAATAGGCCTTTCGCTAGGGGCGGCACATACCTCTCTGTCCTCTAAGGTAGGCTTCCATGACAATGTTTGTTCTGTTACGGGATATCACACAACTCACTGTGTGTGTGTGTGTTTCTGTATGACAGACAGAAAGATAGTACTTGTGTGTACATGGGCGACTGTATGTCTGTGCTTGTGTGTGTGTGAGGAAAATAGAGCCTGTTATCGCAACAGTATCAGCAAGGATCTAGCACAAGACCCATGCCACTCATGAATATGGTGCTTGTTCTGAGGAGTTTGAGTTACCTACTGTATCTCTTAAGGCACAGCTTGACTCAGAAAACACAGCATCTTGGATCTGATCCACTTTCCAGGTTGAGTTTGGTCTCTTTGTGTACCTGCTGTGAGAATCATGATAGTCATTCCAAATACTGGTTTAATCCTGGAGCTGATATTATCCGCTAGTCCCGCAGTATGTTCAGTAAGCCTTAAACACTGTGTACATTTCACAGTTCATAATAAAGCACATCAATTATATTTAACTAAAATAAAAATCTTTGTTTTAGCAATGTCCTACATTTAAAATCATTGACAACAATGTAGAAGAAAATGTCACTAAAAGCGTACAGAATGTCAAATGTATAAAGCATTTTCTGGCTCTTTTTTGGGCAAAACTACCAGGCTCTGTGCATAAGACCTGGACATGGTAAGACACTAATGGCACATTTCCACTGCAGCGGGGTAGCTCCGTTTAAGCGTCCCTAAGCGTCCTCGCTCAGGCCTCGGGCTGCCTCGCTGGCCGTCCGAGGCCGTGGCGCATTTCCATTACAGTTTAGGACCTGGGGTAGCAACGCAGTGTAGGCGGGGCGATCAGCTTTTTTTTTCTCTTCACATTTCGAGTTGTTCCGTCGAGCTCCCGCTGGATTTTATCATCCCCAATGAGATGTAGGAACGTTGTCACCTCCTCTGTCGACCACGGTGTGCTTTTCTTTGACGTTGTCAGTTTTGTAGCTCCTCCGTTTACAAAAATGCTGCAAGCTTGCTTCTAGATATATATGCGACGCTAGGGATGATCTCACGCGCGATCTTGTGACGATTCTCTCTGACCAATCGGCAGTTGAGAGTGTTGACGTCACTAGTTCAGCCCTGGCTCTGGCCTGATAGAACCACGATTTTATGGGGCCGGAAAAAGAGGGAAAAAGTACCCGCTAGCCGGTGCTACGCTATATGGAAAGGCCACTAAAAACTGGCCTGGCCGCTTGAGGACGATTAAGGACGCTTAAACGGGGCTACCCGCTGCAGTGGAAATGCGGCATAACTCTGGGTTATGTGCTCCCAGTCTGAAGTTCTCACCAACATGCTCACTGGCAGCGTGCCATGGACGGATAGAGGACCTGCTTGCATATTGGAGTTTAAGCTATACACTATATTTCTTTCGAGTTACAGCTTCAGAAATAATTGTCCTTGTCTTAAATTGTTAGCATACTCTCTGTGTTTGTAATGTCCAACACATGGACTTGGCAAGAGGGTAACGACCACAATTTTCTTTATCAATTGTTTTGCTCCTACTGTACATTAATCCTCTTTACTGACCCCTTGGGTTTATTCATAGAGGGTATCTTTTTTTCTGTATCTCCAAGTCGGTTGTTCCCGGGTTTAAAAAAAAAAAATTGTGACCAAATAAGATTCTATGCATGCACATTCATGAAGCACTACTAAGTTTATACAGAGGTCAGAGGGCTGCTTGGTTTGATAGGACATTTTTCAACCCTTAATGATATCCACCTGCGAAGACTGTGGGGTGGGGGCTCTGCGGCTATCGATCACATTCTTAGGCAGGAAGGAGGGAAACACCAGTGAGGCTGTCAGATGAGTTGGCAAGGAGACAGATAAGCCTCCTTGACAAGTTACAGACCATTAAAGCATGCAGACAATGTGAGAAAAGGACTCCAGAGAGAGACACACAGTCAGAGCCTCAATGTGAGACAACACTGCCAAAAGCAAGACGAACGGAGACAATCCAGCTGGTAAATGTAGAGCTTCATGTGTTAAAAAACAACAACAATAAAGGTAAGACTTCATATGCAAATTCATTATTTCAAGATATTCTTGGGGGGCCAGATGATTTCTTCTGAAACAGTCGGATCAAGGATGGTGCAATATGGGAAAAAAAGGACTTTAAAATATTTTGCTGGAGCTTACTTCTTACTTCTCTCTTTCATGTGGAAAATGTCACATATCCGTTAGTCTGGGCAGGGTGACAACAAGCTAACAATCATGAGAAAATGTTCCGCCTGGGCTTGGCAGGTGACAAATATATCACCCACCTAACATTTGACAGTTACTCTTGAAAAAATCAAAACAATACATTGACACCTCCTCTGTGATGGTGTGATACAACTGAGATCATTGTGGCTCAGAGCCCAAGGAGATATTTTGACCAACACTGGAAGAAAGATTCAACACCCCATTGTAGCTTCAAATGAAACGGCACAGGAGCTGAGACAACAGCCGTAAAACAAAAGGAATGTTGGCAGGGGCCTCAAACCGTTGTCTCAAGGTTACCAAGGTATCTGCTGGAACGCCTGTGAACAGGTGTACTGATGCCCTGTTAGCCATGTTAATGAAATCATTAGTGCCAGGCTTCTGGAGGCAAGTGTCTCCATGGAATTAGAGGTAGAAACCCTCGACCGTCTGTTTTGCTCACCTGTCACACTCATGATGGCTCTCATGATTTAATTAAGTAAACAAATTCACCGAAATATCCCCTTCGAGAACATGCCTCAAACCTCCGTTGTCTCTGTTCATTAAGATAGATGGCGCTTTCATAAAGCAATGTGACATGTAAAAAAAATGTATGACACGAAAAACTGTAAACTGTACTTGGTCTTTTTGGCATTTTATTATTCTATGAGGTACTTCATTGTTCAATGTATTGGTCGAGCAGAAGGGTAGAAAAGAGAAATATGTGAGCTGAGAAAAAGACTTAAAAGGAAATAGCATGTATTTATTTGTATTAAATTGATTTAGACATTTGATTGATTTTGACGGACACATCTAGGTGTCATTTTTGGAAAGTGGGAAAACAGCTGCAGATGGTTGTGATATAATTAATCGGGCCTGACAACACCCATGTTTACCAGTTTAATGATTTGACAACTAGCAGGTGGAAGACTGCTCTGAATCCCAGATCATTTACTTTTACTGCACAGTTCAATGTCTTTGCTAATAATAACGTTTATTTGCCTGCGCAGGTGCTATAGTCAAACAAAGGAATAATTGATTTTGATATAATGCTAGAGGCATTGTTTCCTGTTACTTATAAGAGCTCTTCCGCTAGTTAAAGAAATAGAACCCATCTTGGCAAATTGATTGCTGTTTAGCTATACAATTGAAACACATTTTTTATGTGAAAGAACAATTATGTAGTGTTGCCTCAGGAGTTAGGGAGGGAGCACCTACACAACTGTCACACCATAGTGGCTTTCACTCCTATTCGTAAAATATCCATCTGTAGACAGCCGGATTCACATGTGCAGTTTATCTTGCTCATTTTATCGAACATCTCCTCTAGCTGAAGACAGAAAACACTGTAGTGGAATTGATTGGTTGTCAGCATGCGGAGTAATTGCTGTGCTCATTTTGCATTGAAAACACATATTTCTTCCCCTCCTGCTTTGAGAAACTGATACATTGATGAGAGGGAGCAGAGTGATCAATGAGCTGCTGCCTTTGAATGCACTATGGATGTATCATTGATTCCCACCCTGAATGATTCAGCGGATAGCCTGACACTGAGTTGGGGTATATCATACTCCTTCAATGAAGCATGCACCACCAAAACTTTCAATCCTGCAAAATGGTTTATAGCAACACTTTGGATGATAATGGACATATGATTAAACCATTGGAGCTAGGAAGAAATGAAAAAAAACTAGCTGACCACAGTTCTGAAGCAATTTCCGCATCCCCAAAAGACAAGTTATAAGATCCATTTACAAGTCAGTCAGCACACACACTTGCAAGCCTGTGTTGTTCTCCGGCGTGTCCTGCAGTCAAACAATGCCACATTTATTCTGCACCCCGAGCCTTAACAAGAGTGTGATGCAAATTAAAGTGGCATTAATTTCATTACAAGCGGGGAACAGTGAGGGATAAAACATTAGAATAATTCAATTGAGAGGCTGAACAGCAAGTTGAAAAGACGGCAGTCCCCTTGCCTGCAGCCAGTACAATACAAAAGCCAAAGAATAACCCTCGAAAAGCGGGAATTTCTTTTTTTGCCACTGGCTAATGTGATCCAAAGCCACTCTAAGCTGACGGCACTGATTATGCATTTGTAGTAGCACTTCAAAACACTGCCATCCACCAGTGAGCCAAGTCTCAGCAGCAGTTTTGACTAATACACACACAAATATTTTTTGAAAGATAGAAAACCAAAAGTGTTTAAAGGTTTTCTTTAAGCTTTGGATGCTAATGGAAAAATAACAAACCGCATTCATGAATGTTTGACTTGAGAGTGTTTGTAATGTGTGTCATATAGTTCCCACTTTAAATGGCAGGCCGTTGCTTGGTCACTGTGGGGGTGGACTGTGCCAACCTGCTGGGGATATTCTGGGTGGTTGTATGAAATACGTGTTGGTACTCGAGTGTCAAGTGGACTTCTGGCTCTGACAGGATGGGAGACTCACACACATCCTTTAAGTGTCACTTTACAGAGAGCAGCACAGTCGAGACCTGGTGCTACAACTGGTTCTCAAGGTGGAAACATACCCCCCACTTTGTAAAACTTGCAACACGCTTTCCATTTGCACACTTTGTTCTATTGGCACTGTAAGATGTACGCATATGAACCCAGATGCTGACGTCAGATTAAATAAAAATTTAATCTGAAGCTATTAATATTGAGACTGCAACATGTATAGTCTCAGTAATAGTCAAGCAAGCATAGCTGCACCATATCCAATAATAAACTCTGGCGACATTGATCAAAGGGTGCGTGATGAAGCAGTGTTTTTGGGCAGGTGTGTAAGGCCAACCTGTTTGTCCTGTGGTTGCCTTATCATAGTGCGCTGAAAAATGACTAAGCCACCCAGAGCTAAATAACTATTAGCAGTCTGGAGTCTAAGGCTGAAGAGTGGACAGATTTTCGACATCAAAGGAGCTTCCATACTGTGAACACCCATGCAGCAGACGTTTTCCTGGCACAATGCTGAAATAATTAGCTTCTCGTTGTTGCGTGAGAAATGGCGACAGTATCTGCTTAGCGAGTTTTTATATACCCTGAAAAGCAGCTCAGCTAGTTATTAAGTGCAGTGTTTTTATGTGTTTGTGTACGGTTACAGTTTGATCATTAGTGACTTGGCCCAGACTATAGGGGAGTATCATTAAAATAGCAGGATAATGTGATCATGGCACTACTTAACTCTAAATGCCATTTATAGTAAGTTGCGAGCAGATCTGTTGCTATGGTGGAGGCCCCTAATTGCCTTACCGAACCTTCATAGAGCTGACAGATTTATTCCATGCCAGTAAACAAATATGTATTTTTACTTTACCTATTACACGACATAAACACTGCTTCATCTCCACCAGGACTACACATTTGATGGCTGTGATTAACAGTTAACCCTATGATTCATCTCGGTTTGTGGTTGGAAACATCTTTAAAAGATTACAAGGGGGTGACTCAAATCAAAATGGTATGCTATCACTTGCAGTTTTGCATTTAGCATTGCTGCCAGATCAAGTTAAACAAGAAAACAATGCAGTACAGTGCTGCTGAAATGAATGAATGCCAGTGAAAATGAATGAATGTAACTCCCTTAACATAGTTAGAATTCCTGTTGTATCTCACCAGCAAAGTTCAAACAGGATTCAAGTGACACATACACGTAAAGTTAGTCATTACACATGGATATGTTTTGGTTCAACTCGGCTACAAAAAAAGTTACATTTCAAAGGGTTACATTTCTGTCAGCATAATGAATGACAAACCAACCGGCCAAGCTTTCAAATCAAACTATAAAGCTTTCTGAGAGTGATAAACTGTAAATGATTGCCTGCATAAGTTCCTTTACACCAGGTTCTATAGCAGTTCATTTTTCTGTTCCTCAAAATATGCAAGGATGCAAGGAATCAACCCAATTATGACAAACAGGAGATAACCGAGATGTGGTGGGGAGGAGAAAGTAAAAACTTAAGACAGGAGTTCATTCTGCAAAGAAAAATGAGAGCTACAAATGATACTGTGACAGTTGCGTTGGCAGAAGCTTAGACATACAACCGGTTGCTGTAACACTGACAGGCCTAGCAGACGACAGCACATCAGAGGGGGTCCGGCGCTGTGGCGGTGGCCAGTGATGATGAAACACTGTCTAATGACAGAAAGAGAGAGCTTGTTACTGGCAAAGCTGTCCCAGTAATTGGGGATTATCTTCGACACTTGTCCCGTGCAAAGAGTTTTGGGTCAACAAGTGGAGCAATTGGCTGTGGAAAAATGAAGGACATAGTTATTCAAGGGAAATAGTGAAGCAATACACATGGAGGATAACACCTGTAAGTCATTACATGGTGCCTTGTTGTAGTTGGAATACAGTGAAAGCAATAGTTGATTAACACACCTTTTTAACACAGACCAAAATACACTCAGTAACTGAACTTGTTTTGCTTGAGCGGCACTAACATATTTTAGTGTACCTCATACATTCATTAACATACAAGACATGGCTTGACACCATTACTGTTTTAATTAAAAGATGACAAGACCAACAGTGGTACAGTCATTTCCTTTCTTGGTTTTAGTCTACCTGGCAGGCCAAACAGGCATGAACTTGAACTATGGCTGTGCTCCAAAGTTTGATGCTTTATTAAACAAATGATGGATGTTAGCGATTAAGATCATCTTTCAGAAAAAGAGGAGAAAGAAACAGCCATGTTAGATATACTCAAGGTGTTACATAAAAACCACGTCCTTAAAAGTCAGACTCCCTTTTTGAAAAATGACCCTGGTGTTTGGAATATGTGGTGTCGTTGGAAGTTAGACAGGCATGAATGGAATCAAGTACTAATGAGCCCATAAAGAACGGATCAATTCTGAATAACAAGAAATGACTCTTGCAAGCACATTCCACAAAGGGATTTTACCGAGCAGATTGCCGTCGTCAGCCTCCTTGAAGAAGTTGAAAACATTGTCCAGACTTTCTGATTCCAATGTTCCCTTTATGCCCATGAGAGCTGACTCCATTTGCTCTGATCCACTCAGCAGATTCCATCCCATTTTCCCATCGATTTCCCTCAGCGATCCCCCTTCCAATCTCACCTCCCAAAGAAGAGCAAATTAAAAGCCCGACACATGGTGTTAGAGTTCAGGTTGAGGTGGGAAAGAAAAACTGACACAACTGGAGACCTCAGCGCTATAGTTCTGTTCTCAGCACGAATCAGTAAATTGAACAAGAGTACAGTAATTAGGATCAAAATGTTGGCAGATAATAAGAATAGTGCTTCCCATTGATAGTGAAAGGCAGGGCATTGTACCTCTATAAAAAAGTCAGAAAATTATAGTGAATTATTGAATCATATATCTGCAGAACCTCAAATACGGACCTCCTACTTCATGTTAAATATGAGTAGTCTGTGTTATTTCAAGGCTATCATATTTTGTATAATATCTGCGCCCTATTTGCTCGATTATTTCATTTCCTTCCTTCCCTTTAAAGCTCTAAACCAATATCCCAAACTCAATGAAAATAATATCCTTTCAATTTTGCCTCACACGTTTTACAGTGGAAACAATCACTTATGGTTTACTTCTAAAATGCCAATTCTTTACTGAGTAGAACTGAGAATTATTTTAGCTTCACCTGTGACAATAGCATCAAGGTAGCGTGGCTGAAACGTTTAGGGTATTCTTAGTCTGGCAAATAACTCTATTTTGTATGTCAGCTCAGCTCTTGTTGATCTCATTGCATTCCTGTTCTAACCAGATGGTCATCATTGCTTTTACTTTCATTCATTTCAGGCAATTCTGAATAAATGTTCCTCTCAATGGCATATGTTAATCAGAGTACCTCCTCATCAAGCAGAAATCACCTACACTCCAAAAATGAGTATTTATCCACTCTGTGAATGCTTTTATATGCATAACGTAATATATGATCATTATCAAATGCATTTGTTCTGATTCCCGATAAAAGCTTGTAAATGACATCAACTAATTGAAGCCGAGATCGAATGCATTACTCAATAGGCCTTTTAAAGGCCCGCTGTTATTGGAGTTATTTTTTAATACTAGACAGTAAAAGTGTATTGCTATTTCATCTATTTCCCAATTAAACTGCATCTGAATATTATAGGCAGGAAACAGTGACTTTATTTGAGTGTTGATCAAGTTATGTTGTTTACTTGGTTTAATAGATTTATCTTTTTTAATATATTTTAACCCAGTCTTCATATTCCCAGATAACATGATCTTCATATAGAGTAAAAACATGACCTCACCAAGCTACTGTATGAACTTCAATCAATATAAAACCATATTAATTCTCCCCTTGATGCCATTCTACTTTCTAAAGCATTCTTTGTGTATGACCTGTCGAGGTGGTGAACAATGGAGGTCTTTTCAGTCTATTATTTTATAAAAGCCCAAAGAGAAATGGCATGCCATAAATGACTCACAGGCTTGCTCATTTCCTTTTATGAGACAATTGATCTTTTTGAAAGACAAGGTTTCTGGTTTGGCTGGTAAATACCAAACCCTCTTTTTCAACAGTATGCTCCACATAGTGCTCTGTTGGCCTTTCTCTTTTTGTTCCAGTAATCTGATGATTATTTACACTGAGGCACCTGTGCATACTTTACCTAGCGTGAGTGTATTTTGCCAGCTATGGCCGACGTCTTTCTGCTATTGTGATGATACATTTGTCCCTGGGTGGATCTAAAAGGGCTACACGGATCACATTGAATCATCTGATTTTATAATGAAACGCACATGTTATACATATGGAAGACTATTGCTGAGAACCCTGATAGCTTGTTATTGTGTTTATGCTACTCTTTACATTGACATGACCTCTTTTCCACTGTACAAACTGGGTCAAAGCTGAGCATAACAATCTTTAAAGGCGAGTCAGCCTTCTCTTTGATTATCACTGAAGTGTTGGTGCATTTGTCAGGGTAATATGTTTTACGGGTGTTTTTCTGAGTCAAATATTGGGGCATGGCACGAATAAAATAGTTATGTTTTTGTCTCTTTGCGGATAATATCTTTAACTCTCATCTCTTATTTGTCTCAGGTAGTTGTTAACCTTTCGTCATACTTCCCATTGCAATTTACAGGAACATTATTGATCTTTGTTTGTGTGTGTGTGTGTGTGTGTGTGTGTGTGTGTGTGTGTGTGTGTGTGTGTGTGTGTGTGTGTGTGTGTGTGTGTGTGTGTGTGTGTGTGTGTGTGTGTGTGTGTGTGTGTGTGTGTGTGTGTGTGTGTGTGTGTGTGTGTGTGTGTGTGTGTGTGTGTGTGTTAAAGGTGCCTGGTGCATGTGGTGTTTGTCAGTACTTAAGGATGATCATCTATCTATCTGTCCATCTATCTTTTTTCAATTCCTATTCTTAGCAATCAAGACAATCAATCGCAAATAAAGTGCACACGAATGACAGAAGGCATTAAGAGAGACTCTAGGTGCATCTAGGGAGTTAATTGTCCAAATTGCACTTCCATAGTATCAAAAACAACACCAGATAAGTGATAAGACAGGAACACTTAACTGAGGCAATAGAAGGCATTATCATTCATCTATGCCTAAGGGCAGTGACCTCCTAACAGCTTACAGGTTATGTATGAGTTGCATTAGAGGGGACTGTTTTACCTGCCTGAAAGAATGCTACTTTAATGGTCTCTGTGAAACAGAGGCTAACACAAAGACTATAGCCATACACATGTCAGGAATGATTGAAGTGGTAATAAAACATTCTGTCCATTAGCAGGGTGTTTTCTGCTATTAACAGAACCAGGGATGGTGTTTTAGCTTGTCAGTGCCTTCAGCTATCTCATATTGCCTGAATGAATTGGTTGGTGGATGGAAATGGCTGGATCTGTGGAGCTAAAAATACACAAGGGGGTGATTTTGTGTTTAGTTAGGGGGTGAATCTCGTCCATCTTTCCCCCTGACGTATGGTATTGAAGGAGAGGGGGACAGGATGCTAACAAACACCACTGAACGTCCTGTGTGTGTTGGTCCTCCGCCCTTCTCAATGGTGATCAGTCTCCCTGGTGTCAAACTAAGTTGATATGACTCCCAGGCCATGTTGACCCACAGAGATGCTTCCCCTCAGAACACACGCACACACTCGCACACAAACTCAACAGCCCCAAAGCTCTGGATAAACACAATTAAACGACCCCACCCTCCACTGTCATTCTTATCTTATCTCGGACTCTATCCTTAACCCTCAACACACACACTGGAAAAGGCCCCAGGGTGGCCCTTGAATCCTCACCTTCCTCTCTACACACACAGCCAGACAGCCAAAGCTAATGAATTGGCCCTTAGTCACTCCATCATTTTTTTTATTCCCTGTCCCTCCCCTTTCCTTAAACTCCCGATTTCTCTCACACCAAAGTGTCACAATGTTAAGCTGCTAGCTGAAGAAAAAAAACTGATTTAAAAGCTTTTCTCAAAACTGTCACACAAGTAACGATACATGTTCTTACTGTATCCTATTAGTAGCCATTTTCCTTGATGGAGTGGATCATGGCTCAGTGTTTTCAGCTTGACTTGTTGCCCATGTAAAACCATCAAGCTTTACATGGAATGAGATTTCTCGATGCCAGGAGAACCTTTGGCATGGCTGCAGTGAGGAGCAGAATGAGACATTTGGTGTCATTCTCCAACACTCTGATAATAATGGCCGTAACGGGGCCCTGCCCTCAACCTGTTATATATGATGTATCGCCCCCTGGGGTGTGCTGGTGAATATATGAACTAGCGGGCACAGATGGCTCAACGCTTGGCCGCCTTTGGTAAATAGGTAGCATAGCTCTTGGACGCCGATTTCTGTATTGCCCCGGAGCCCAATATCATGTCAAACAAAACAGAAGGTATTATCATGTATCACAGCCCTCCAGGAAGCCACGGGCCAATAATGAATTGTGTGGTGAGGCTGGTGATACATCCGACCCTCTGTCAGAAAGGAATGGCTTCATCAGTCACTCCATGTTTCAAGATTAGAGGAAATTAATGATTGTGTCGGTGCTGCGACTCAGTCTACAGCTTGCAACTTCTGTATTGGTCAGAGTTGTGAGTTGGCTGTAATTGGTTGACATTGGATAAAGTGCCTCACTTGAATATTTTAAAGTGGTATGGTTTTCACGCTGTTCGTGTCTCGTTTGTAACCAAAAGTAAACCTTAATGAAAATGTTGTACTGTCGTTGTTAATGTAACGCAAATGTTGGCCTATTTTTTATGTAGCTTTCACACTACAGTAACATCACTTATGTATTGTTCTGCTTATCCAAGTATTAAAAACGTACTTATTTTAACTAAAACCAAAATATTTTTTTAGATCTAGACAAGTAGCTATGTTGCCTGAATCAAACTAATAGTTGTGTTGCCTGAATAGCACTGATTGCTCGTCCTGCTTGTTAAATTCACATTTTGTTAGAATTTAACAAAGGTTTTACCGATACTGAAATGATGTGCAGGACTTTAACAAAGCCATATCCCATGCCTGGTGTTAAAAGATATTTTCAATTGGAATTTGGCATCTGAAAAATAGCCAAGGGCACCCATCAACGAAACCATAATAAAATATGGTGTCTGGCCTTCTCAGACAGTTACTTATACTCGCTTTCATTTCCAGTCGGCCAAGCCAGCCAGGAGTGTAAGGCTATCTAATGGAATGTAACCATCTCTACACCTCCGTAGAACAAAGACTCTTATCTTCCTGTGCCTTCTGCCATTTCCTTTGCCCTCAGGCTCCATGGACATGAAGACGAAAAGGAGTGTAAATCACTGCCTCAATATCTCCTTTTCCCTTCTTTCCTTCCTTCCTTCTGTCTGTGGTGTCACGCTTAGTCTGGTGCTACAGGGCGGATCAGTCTCCTGCAATAGCAAGAAATCTTACGCTGTTTATTCATATACTGTATATTGTCTTCCTCCAGGTGGCTTTTTTTTCTCTGCATGACAAAACAATGCTTAATTTCCCATTTATGTCAAGCTCACCCTTTTATTCTTTTTGATGCATCCTCTGTCTGTCTCTATCTCTATTTTCCCCCACCTACCTCCCTCCCTCCCCGCTCCTGCTTCCTCCCTTCCTTACAGTAATGGTTTAATTGGAGCCTTTTAAAGTAGTTGTGCTGGATGCAGAGGGTGGTGAGGGGGTGTTGAACTGTGGAGGCTGAAGTTGCCTCTGCTGCTGCTGGGCTGTCTGTTGAAGCGTGGTGTGGCCAGCTAGAGATAAAACAGTTTTGTGTGTGTGTGTGTGTGTGTGTGTGTGTGTGTGTGTGTGTGTGTGTGATTGTGTGTGTGTGTGTGTGTGTGTGTGTGTGTGTGTGTGTGTGTGTGTGTGTGTGTGTGTGTGTGTGTGTGTGTGTGTGTGTGTGTGTGTGTGTGTGTGTGTGTGTGTGTGTGTGTGTGTGTGTGTGTGTGTGTGTGTGTGTGTGTGTGTGTGTGTGTGTGTGTGTGTGTGTGTGTGTGTGTGTGTGAGTGTGTGTGTGTGTGTGTGTGTGTGTGAGAGAGACCAGCAATTAAGGTCTGCTGCAATACACAAGGAAGGAGAAGAGCCGACGTCAGCCGCCGTTCCACAACATTGGATCTGGATCGACGGCAGGATGCACAGACAGAGGGAGGAACTCACAGATATGTGGAGAGAGAGAGAGAGAGAAAGAATGATGGGACAGAAGTGAAGGGATTAAGTGAGAAGGAAGATTGGAGGCGGATTGACATCAAAGGGCAAGACGATTAAAAGTTGTCATTAACCATCAAATAATAATTAAAATATAGCATAGGAGGCATAAAAACACAAATTGAAGGACTGAGAGACTAAAAAAGGAGTTGCAGCTCCCAACCAACGAAGGCTCTATTGTGCTGAAACTATTCTTATATAACTTAGATTAAATTTTTCCATTATTTTGCATCGTGATGACTTCTGCAAAGTATCTTAGATAAATAGTTTTTCGCCTATTACTAATGCACTGCACTACAAGACTGTGCAATAATTGTATGGGTTGCTTTACCTCAAATACAAATACAAGCCGTTCCTCAATGGAAGTTTTTGTTTTTGTTTCGTGAGGCTTTATACATTATGGTTGAGTTAGAGAGCTTGACCACAGAATGATGTCAGTGGCCTGGGGCGTCATTTACAGTCGAGTTACGTCTGTGGATCAGTGACTCACTCGCCCACACCATATTGGTACTGGTGTGGCACCACTGTGCCATGTAAAATAATAATCTAGATACATAAATGGAACCATTTTCTGTACCACACTTACCACCCTGCTATTTAGTTTAAAAAAAAGCTTTTCCAGTATTTAGTATTGATGGCCAACTGCTACAGAGATCTGGGGCCTCATTTATAAACGGTGCATACGCACAAAAGATGGCGTACGCCAGTTTCTACTCACTGTTTGCTATTTATAAAAAACTAACTTGACGGCAAAAAAATAATGACCATAGGGGCACTGAGCTGCCATCCCCACCATACTGTACATCTCACATAATTCAGAGCTGATTGGCTGAAGTACGTGTGCCGCGAAAAGTGTGGTGTGTGAAGAAGAGACGAGAGACGCGTCCTAAAACCAGGAAGTAAGCTGCGCATGGGTTCCCTCCACAAAAAAGCAATGAGATTTCTCCATAGGATTTTAGAAAATAGCTCAAAATAAGATCTGTGGGAAACGTACCTGTTAGATAAATGCACGTTTTGTTCAGCCGGATGATATCCACATGTTTACCCTACTTTTATAATTTTCTATTTATAAATCTATCGATTAGATTTATGATAGACTTTTGAAACTATAAGAAGATAAGGAGGACTTTTACAAAAAAGTAATAGAGATTTTTGTGCAGAAGGATAGCCAAATGGACTTCATCTTCAAGTCAAGGTAAGACCGCAATTTTATTGAAAATGGGATCTTACTAAGAGTGAACAATTAAATATTTAAATGATAAAATTACATTTTTTGGTTATCCTTTTGTTTAAAATTAATCGAAGCATCAGACAAAAAAAGCTTTTGAAAATAAATTATATTTTGATTTAGGTCAAAATATAATATTTGTAAACCTGAAGAGTCAGTGCCAGTGCCTCACCAGCCATGAACCTCACTGCAGAAGCTTATAGACATCTAAGTGTTTTGTGCCCCACCACTTTTGTACATGTAAAAACGCCACTGGTTGTATTTCCTTTAACTGGTGGAGAATGGATATATAGTTGCTGATCGACAGCTGGAACACAAACCACCAAATACAAACAAATAATTCAGATCCAGTCGTCATGATCATTTCTTACAGTTTCTCTCTCCTGTCCCCGGTACAAACACACTGCCTGAGGAAGCTTAGGCTATGTGTTGTTTTTTTTGTCATTAACCTTTTTCGGACAAAATCTGACACATGGTGTGAGATGTCTTTTTTAGCTGTTCTGTCGTCATTTCCTGCGATCTTCTCCATGCAGTCAGTCAAAATGAATGAATGAATGGGTGTTTCTTTGACTATTTATAGGCGAAAATGGGCGTTACGTGAAGCCCGCAAAAGCTGCACCGCATTTCGAGTTGATTGTGATTTATAAAGGGAAACCGGCGTAGGATGTGCCGTACCCAAGTCCTGTGCCGGTACGCGGTCTTTTATGAATCGGAAAGTGTCGGTTCGTATTTATTTGCTTTGTCCTACGTAAGCAACCTTCCCACGCCAATCCTACACAAGGCATTATAAATGAGGCCCCTGAACTGTTTTACTCAAAGCTAAGGTGACAGCATTGGCTGAGCTTGTGATTTTATCTCTGGGAAACATAATGCTATCACTATTGCCTGAGCGGTATAAGAGTGGTCACCCACTACGTTTTCGTACTTCCATTCTCTCTCAATCTTGTTCCATCTCACCGTCACTCCACACCCATTAGCATGTTAATTATTCTGTAATGATAGCTGAAACATAGTGACTGCAATGACCTGCTCTAATCGACTTCACCTGACCACATTTACATGTAAAGCCCTGACCATGGACAAATAGCAGCTCCCTCACCATGCTGGTTGTAAGGCTTACGCTGTAAGAGCTGTGATTTGTTGCTTAAGAACTGATGTTAGCATTATTTGTGCGCAACAATGTACCAGTGGCGAACCATGTCTATCACAACTGGACCTTCTGTAGACACACACACCCCCCGCCGCACCCCCCACCGCACCCCCCCCCCCGGCGTTATAATGTCTGTCTTTTCACTGAATTGTTGTCTTGAAAAGGGTACTCACAACAATTCCGCAACAACTTCATCTTCACCTGTTGCACTTTCCCTTTCTACGTTAAAAACAATAAAACGGCATGAATTGCTTCGTGGCATTCATCTAGATCCTCTGTTTCGAGCCAGTGAACTACCGGGCCTTCTAGAGTACCCTGGAGCCGAGGTAAACTCTGAAAGAATACGCCCATTGGCTACAAATCAATATATGATTGGTTGATCAAACTGTCAGTCCAAATGTACGCTCTCATTCAGTGCAACGGCCAGGGCATTCTGTCAAGGATATAGAATACCTTGGTTGAAGGATATTCTACCCAGAGACCCAGAACAAGATCTGATTGTTTGCTTTCTTTTCTAACACAAAACCACTGAAATGCGTAGTGCATGGTCCGAGAAGGACAAACAAATCAACGTAACACTGTAATATTACAGATCAACAACACAGATACGATTCTCATTTATTCATTTTGTATACATTTTATTTATATAATTAAATCGATTGTTTGTTTGTTTTATCTGAGTATTCCAGGGTATTCTCTGAATACCTTGAAGGCCCTGACGGTTCGCCACTGCAATGTACTAATGGGTAAATACTATCTGTATTCCTTTGTTACATTGCATCTGCTGTTAGGATAATGAGGTATCACAGCTTTGTATCACAATATTGTATACAGTAACTATAGAAAAAAAGAAAAAGATTATCATTTTGAAAAAAGCAATACAATATACCTGTACATGGACCTTTTGTGACTTATTTTTGTGAACATCTGGTTGGAGTGCTTAGATGAACAGACATGCCATGGCCTCGACTGTGTTCATGTGGGTTAGTCTGTTATGTCTGTATCTGGGTTTTACTCGATGACTCACTGGCCGCTTTTATTTTGCTGCCATTGCTCTGAATAGCCGACAACAATATGTGCTTATTTCTTTAGAAGAAATTACTTTTGGAAATCCCTTAAGGTCATTGCTGAAGTTCTTCCAGTGCTCTCACGCCTCAGGATTTCATCAGAGTAGCTGTGAGTCTAGAGGTTTTGGCTTTTTACAGGAAATGTGTGCTTCACATGCACTCAAACATACATTACCTCCCTTTCACACAGATTAGGATGTGCAGCATGACAGCCCTACTGCAGTATCAGAAAATGCTCATTCACTCTTATTTGTGCACACACATGCACTCCCATTAAAACTCCTGACTAAGGTCTCAGATCCAGATTTGATTTTCTCCTCAAAGGGCTTCTTTGTCCAGCAAACTTTGCCCATGAAATAAAAGTACATACAGTACTGTGACTTAATTTTAACTCGGAAATAAGATACTGTAATGCGCCCTTCCATATTGGATTACAAGGTTTACCCCTCGTGATTGTTCTGACTGATGTGCTTTCTTTGCTTTCAAATTAAATGGTCAAATCAGATGCCTTTCTGATTCCACTTTTGAAGGACATCTCTCACACTCGTACTGAAGGACGAAATAACCAAGAGTACTTTGGCAAAAGAAGGGCAGAGTGAAACATCAAAAGCTAATGTTATCTGGCGTTGAAGCAGGTGAGATCTGGCGTTCCTTCAAGCTAAAATGTAAAGAGGGCTGTCTTGAACCTTTATCAAAAGCACATAATGTACACATGATTATTAGCATGAATTAGACTAACAATGCTGTACAAACATTTCAAAACTAATGCATCTTTCAATTTTGTTTCCTAGTAATAAATATAAATCATGGTTGAGATTCCACCTTTGCCACATGACATGAGAGAAAGAAAAAAAGCCTGAAATGACAGGGGATCACATGTTAAAGTGCATGGAGTCAGGCATGAACAGCAAGCCAGTAACAAGTCAAAAGGAAAGTGAGCGACAACAGGCTTTTCCTTGACAGAAATCTGTTAAGCAGACCTGAAGTACAGATGTAATGATGCAGAAGATAATGTATTCGTCACAGTTGACTTTTTGCCCCACTGATAAGCAAAAAAAAAACAAAGACCCTTCCCTCTGCCTCACAGCATAGCCAAATGAAAAGTATATGATTGCCAAAATAGTTTAGAATTATCTCCTATTTTCTTTATTTAAGAAAGAGAAAGCATTTAGAAATAAGCCCTGTGAGATTTGATATTGAGCTGAAAAGAGCTGCAAATAATTAGCAAGGTAGGGCTGACCTGCATTAGAGGAAGCAATGCTAATGCATGTTAACTCAATTTGGTTACACTCCCAATGGCCTCAACAGAGCCTCAAGATTGCTGGTCACGTTCTCTCCTTCCCCGCAAGTAAACATCTGCTGAGGCCTCCGTGACACTTAACATGCCATCTGTCCTCTGCCTCTTTCTCTTGCCCCCTCATCCCTTTCCATCTTCAGCAATTACGTGAGTGGCAGCTTTTTACTAAAGGTTCATCATGACTATTCTGTAATAAATATAAATAAATGTCAAGAAGTGAACTTTTCAGCACTATAATGTTACCATGCGCACTTAGCTAGGGACAGTTATTCCATGCTGTATACAGCTTTGGATCTGGTTAATGCCCAGATGAGCGAGCAACAAACCTCTAGTGCAAGGACAAAGGCCTCTTCTCTAAGTGAAACCGGAGATCTCCAAGGAGGCATCTGGCAACCTGGACACTGGGTGAGTCGTTTAGATGAACTGGAGATGAAAAATGCCAATAATGCATGCTTCCATCAGGCCTCTTGGCAAGGGGTGGGCAAACTTGATACATTGCTTCCTCAGTGTTTCTCTCTCTTTCTATCCCTCTTTGATTCTGTGACTCTCTCTCTCCTTGCCACTCTGTCGTTTCCACCCTCTCATTTATTCGTCACCCTTAACGCTGGCTGGGAAAGGCAAAGGTGATCTGACGGAAACAGGATATGCTGTTAGTCAGCCAGGAGCGGACGTGCCTGGTGGAGCTCCGCTTTCAGCCGAGGTGTCAAAGAAAGAGTAACTCGGTCCAGGAACTACAGGACATGCTGTAAGTCTGTCCGCCCTCAGAGTCACACCCCCTCCTCCAGTGATCCTCTCTAACTACCTGACCCCGCTCTCTTTGTTAAATCCAGTGCCAGCAATAGTTGCCTGAAAAACAAAATGAAACTGGGCTATATGGTGACACACACAGTTATCTTCTTATAAATTGCTTTCTCGTGTGATGAGTCAAAGAGCCACTCTGTGTGTTTGCAGTGTGTGTGCGTGTTAAAGGCGGAGCAGGGGGGGCACGCAGGGCAAACAAAAGTAGATTTCCTCTCGGACACAATCTCATCATCTTTTGTTGCCGCTGTCAGGCAGATGGTGCCTCCTGGTTCTTCATTTAACACACAGACACACACACACATGCACTTTTAGACATGCACGCACAGACTCCCACCCGCGCAGTAAAAGACCATACATCATTTCATTACCCGTCTTTGGTTTTGTACAATAACATCCGCTGGGGTAATAACCGCATGCTCTCCCAGAACATTTCATCAGGGATATCAGCCTGTACTGCTGGGCAGCGTTGCCAGGTTTTCTTGTAAAACTATCTGTGCATTTCCTCTCCATCACCGCCAGCATCTTCAATCAAACAACACCTGATACTTTTGATTAAATGAGAATTTACTTTATTCAGGCTGATGGCACCAGTGGTGATGAGTGGCAATACATTTTTGCAGGGATAGACCCTGTTGTGCCTGAAGAAAAGTGTCAGGAAAATAAGTTAAAGGTCACCTATTATGCAAAATCCACTTTGTCATGTCTTTTATACATAAACATGTGTCCCCTCTGTGTAAAGAGATTCTGAACGTTTCAGGAAAAAAGATTAGCTCACTTTTTGTCCTGATCCATTTATATAAAAACCTGTCTGAAAATGAGCTGATCAGATTGTGGCCACTTTATGATGTCATAACGATTTTTTAGCTTGTTATTTAGCCAATAACAAACCAAGGTAACCCCCTCCCCCCACCTTATCACCTGAATCTCCTCCTAGAGCACCATTGTGTTCTTTTTAACCAAATATCTCTCAGAGGGGCGTGGGGAGTGGCTCCTTATTTTCATCTAAAGCAGGGGTTTTCAAAGTGTGGGTAAGTGAGCCTCCCCTCAGAGAACATAAGAACAGCCGCGCCCCCCCTCCCAATTATTATTGCTGTTATTATTATTATTATTATTATTATTATTGTTGTTGTTGCTATAATGCAGGGGTATTCAATTGCATTTCAAAGAGGTCCAGTAAGAGAAAATGTAATTAAATGCTCTGTTTTCGCTGTCTACCTTCCGCCATTTGAAATTACTCAGACTGTTTCTCTCCTCTTGTCGTGTCTCTGTGTGTGTTTGAATCTATCGTGCTGACTGCACCGATTTGATTGGCTGAGTAGCGTCACCTCCTTAAAACATTAAACAATAACTTTTTTAAACCTTTTTATTTTTATGTTTTAAACATATTGTATAAAACTCCCCCACTACTTGGACTATTCCTTGCACCCCTCTAGAATAAGCCCGAATGGTCTCAACCATATTGCATCAGTAACGTGCACTTGTTATTATAACAAGATCGCAAGGACGCTGATCGGAAAATTGAGTGTTGTTCAGTTTGTGTGTTGTGGAACATGCATGTCCGTGCATGAAAATATACCACACACCCAATTACAATTGCATGTTCAATTCACTACCCTGGAAGTTAATACAGTTGTTAAAATTGGAACAGCCTGTGGACAGCCGTTCTTCCTTGCATGTCAGTCGCCGACACCTTCTTACAGAGGACAGGTACATCTAGCTGCAGCACGACCCGTATATCTCCGCACGCCGTGTTCTCAAGACATCTTTTTTTTAACATTTTCAACATGGTGGGTACATTTTGATATGCTCCTGGCAACACACTTTGCCTCCTTATTACACTCACCCCTACTTTAGTGGGAACAATGAGTCTGCGTCTTTGATGCACAAAGGAATAAACGCAGATCATCCTCTGGCTGCAGCCTTGACCGGTACTTGCTTTTGATCAAAGTCAATGCGGAAAACCTGCACTCACACAGGTAGGTGGAGGTGAAGGGAATGAGCACTTTTACAGCCTTTTCGCGAGGTGGGGGAACTCGGTCTCCACAGACAGCCACAAGTGGGCAAGTGTCACTTTACTCGTCTTTTTCTCGTTCTTTGTGTCTCACGCTGCGCCTCCCCTGAAGCTCTCTGGCGCCCCCCAGGGGAAGCGCGCCTCACACTTTGAAAACCACTGATCTAAAGTAACAGACATAGAATCAGCACTTTTGAAACAGGGCTGAAGCAGAGGGGATTATGGGATGCTGCAATGAATGATCTGTTTGGTGTTTCGAGCCAAACACTTCAGAGACATGTTCGGACATGTACCGGACGGAAATCAGGACACGGGGGCGTCCGCCACAGAGATGGAGCCCCGCATTGTGTCGGTCTGGGGCTCATCAGTAGTGGCAGCTGCAGAACCGGAGTCCCACGCCGGGTCAGGCTGGGACTCGGTGGCAGCAAGGGACGTGCGAGCGGGGCCCCACGCTATACCAAGCTGGGGCCCCCGGCTGGACCTCACCATGGTCTCGCCCGCAGAAGATGTCCTGGAGTTGGACTATACGGAGGACGAAGAGGATGAAACCTCTGGATTCCTCCTGTCCGACTCTGATGAGCAGGAAGACAACGTCTTCATGTCATCGGCTCAGGCTGCAACGCCGGGAGCGATGGCTGCTCTCCCGGGCGATAGCACACCAGCTTCGCCCTGTCTGAGTATGGACCTGCAGGCCGTGTGTCAGCATGCCGCAGCCAGACTAGACATCCCATGGCCTGAAATGGCCAAGGAGACCTTCAGGTCCCGTTACGAGGGGAAACATTTGCCCCAAGCAACGAGGACAAAGAGGCAACTCCTGCCGGTCTTCCCGGAGATGTTGGATGAGGTGTCGGTCTCGTGGAGAGACCGGCCCTTCAGTAATAAGGCCCCAATCCAGGGTGCCTCCTCCCTAGACTGCGACGGTATGGAGAGGCTCGGCCTGCTCCGCATACCGCCGATGGAACCGCTGGTGGCAGCTCACCTCCTCCCAAGGATGGCGACTACACCGAGCAGGAACCCCACGCTGCCGGCAAAGGCGGACCGGTTCCAGTCAACCATGACTGAACGGTCCTACAGAGCCGCAGCATTGTCTGCCAGGGCTTTGAACATTTCCTCGCTGCTAACCGCTTACCAAGCAGAGCTCTGCGAGGATCTGTCAAGTAATCCTGGACCGGCAGTACTGGACGAGATAGCCGCGATCACGGACATCTGTCTCCGCGTTCAAGGCTGCGCCGTCCAGGCCACGGGAAAGGCAATGGGAATTATGGTGGTGCAGGAAATAGCTAGATGGCTCAACCTCACCAACCTCCCAGACCGGGAAAGAGAGGATGTGCTGGACATGCCCATCGTTCCCGAGGGGATTTTTGGATCTGCGCTCGTGACGTGACATCTCCGCTGGCTCTAAGGAGCGAACAGTGGAAGATGCTCACAACGTCTGCTTGGGTGTTCAAGACAGTTACACGGGGCGACAGACTCCAATTCGCTGTCACCCCCCCTCGCTTCTCGGGCGTTCTGTATTCACAGGCCCGAGGGGAGTCAGCCCATATTCTAGAGAGAGAGATTCTCTCACTTCTAGAAAAGAAGGCTAAATCTATAATACCCGCCGAGCAGAGTCAGAGCGGCTTTTATTCCAAGTATTTCCTCGTTCCCAAACTGGGAGGGAACGGAATTCGGCCAATACTAGATTTGAGGGCTCTGAACAAATATCTAAAAAGATACAAATTCAGAATGCTCACTCACACATCTCTGCTGCGTCTCGTGCGACAAAACGACTGGTTTACATCAGTCGACCTGAAAGATGCGTATTTCCACATCCCAGTATATTACCCACACAGGAAATATCTGAGGTTTGCATTTCAGGGTGTCTGTTACGAATACAGAGTACTTCCCTTCGGTCTGTCTCTCAGTCCAAGAGTGTTTGTGCGATGTACGGAAGCCGCGATAGCCCCGTTGAGACAACAGGGTATTCGCCTGGCAACCTAGACGACTGGCTGCTCCTCGCACAGTCGGAGCAGGAGGCTATTACGCAGACAAATGTCCTCGTAAAGCACCTGCTCAACCTGGGTTTCATAATAAACACAGAAAAGAGCATGTTGTGCCCGGCCCAGACTGTACTCTTCCTGGTTTTACACCTGAACTCGGTGCCCTTTACAGCCCGCCTGTCAGTGGAAAGAGTGAAAGCTTTCAGAGCTTGTCTCGCTCATTTCCAGCTGCGCAAACATGTTCTCTTCAGATTATGCCTGCGGTTACTGGGGCTCATGGCGTCAGCCATCCTGGTCGTACGACTGGGACGCTTACACATGAAGGAGTTTCAGCGCTGGGTAGCCGCTCTAAAACTAAACCCCGCGCGTCATGGCAGTGATGGTTACGGCGAGATGCGTAATGGCACTGCGCCACTGGCTACATCCGACTTTTCTAGTACGGGGCGTATCGATGGGGACTGTCCTTTCACGGAAGGTGGTCAACACAGACGCATGTCTGACAGGCTGGGGAGGTATTTACGAAGGTCGTCCGGTGAGGGGTCTCTGGAGCAGAGACCTCCAGCGGTCGCACATAAATTACCTGGAGCTTTTAGCGGTGTTCCTCACCCTAAAACGCTTTCTGCCTTTTCTCAGAGGACACCATGTCCTCGTGAAGACGGACAATACGACCACAATATCGTATATAAACCAACAAGGGGGTTTGCGCTCTCTCCAGTTACACATGCTGGCACGCAAACTGATCTTGTGGAGATGCGGCCGTCTCCTCTCTCTGAGAGCGACGCACGTACCGGGTGTGATGAACCTCGGGGCAGACCTGCTGTCCAGAGGTGTACCACTATATGCAGACTGGACTCTACATCCAATGGTTGTGAGCCAGCTGTGGGTGCGTTACGGCCGAGCCGCGGTAGATCTGTTCGCATCAAAAGAAAATGCTCACTGTCAGCTTTTCTTTTCAATGCGCGATCAAAACGCACCATTAGGCGTGGACGCGCTCGCGCATATTTGGCCTCCGGTCCTCCTGTACGCGTTTCCACCCCTGGCGCTGATACCCCCAACTCTGGCCAGAGTGAGGGAACGGCGACACACAATGATCCTGATAGCTCCGCACTGGCCTGCAATGTACTGGCTGGCGGAGATATATCAGCTGCTGTGCGGTCAGCCGTGGCAGCTCCCCCTACGCAGAGACATACTGTCTCAGGCGGGGGGGACGATCTTTCACCCACACCCGGAGCGCATGGCCCTATGGGCCTGGCCCGTGAGTGGTATAATCTGAATACAGTGGGTCTCCCGCAGAAGGTGATAAACACTATTCAGAGTGCGAGAGCTTCCTCCACTAGGTGTCTTTATGACTGTAAGTGGAGGGTGTTTGAGGACTGATGCCTTCAAAAAGGGCACACCTCTTTTCAATGCCCTGTGGGAGTGATTTTATCATTTCTACATGACCTAATTGATAAACACAGAGCTTTGTCCACGATCAAAGTCTACCTGGCTGCTATTGCTGCATGCCATGTGGGTTTTGAGGGTAAGACGGCCGGCCAGCGTCCTCTGGTCTGCCGTTTTATGAAGGGAGCTCGCAGGCTCCTCCCTGTTTCCAGGTCACTGTTGCCCTTATGGGACTTGACAGTGGTTTTAGATGGGCTCACTCGAGCCCCATTTGAACCCCTGGAAGAAGCTGACATGAAGCACCTGTCACTCAAGACAGTGCTGTTACTGGCCCTGGCATCCGCCAAGCGAGTCATTGACATTCATGCGCTATCTGTACATCCTTCATGCACTCAGTTCGCCCGAGGGTTAACGAGAGTGTTGCTGAAGCCCAACCCTGCCTTTATACCTAAGGTGGTTGGTTCATGTACCCCCATTGACATTGAGGCATTTCCTCCGCCGCTGTGTCCCTCCGGGGAACAGCAGCCGAATTTGCTATGTCCAGTCCGTGCTTTACGCACTTATATGGACAGATCAAAAGAGTTTCGTCATAATGACCAACTCTTTGTGTCCTGGGCTAACCCTCAGAAGGGCAAGCCTGTTACTAAGCAACAGCTCTCTCACTGGATTGTGGAGGCAATCGCTTTGGCTTACACGAGTCAGGGTCTGCAGGCACCTTCGGGTTTGCGTGCTCATTCGACTCGTGGTCTGGCTACATCCTGGGCTTTGTTCAAGGGTGTTTCCATCCAAGACATTTGTGCAGCAGCGAGCTGGTCCTCGCCGCTCACTTTTGTCCGCTTTTACAGATTAGACGTCTCTGCTCCCAGTGTGGCCCATGCAGTGCTGGGCCCCCTGCTGAGTTAGAGCTCTAACCGTTAAATTCTGGTTGGGTTTGGTGATTTTCGAGATAAGCTCGTCTGGCAATACGGGAGCTACAATATCCCATAGTGAGACATTGAACGGAGTGTTACGAATGAGAACTATAGGTTACTTACGTAACCCCAGTTCTCAGAGTAACATGAAGTGAGATGTCTCACCAGACGGCCCTCCTTGCTATGGTGAAGCGAGAAGAGGTGCTTATTTTGAATGATGCATGCGGCGTAGCGCAAGCTACTTATAGGGGGTAGATTCCCTGACGCTGACGTCAAGATCACCAGCCAATCAGGATTGGCGTAATGAGATTGATGCTTCTGTTTGCTCCGCGATGAGGCGCATCCCATAGTGAGACATCTCACTACATGTTACTCTGAGAACTGGGGTTACGTAAGTAACCTATAGTTTTGTATATATCTGAGAACTATAATATATTGATGAAACACAGTATAATCCTCAGCCTCATACACTATAGATAGACATTGCATTTTCATATTTTATCACAAGTAACTAGATGCAATGTACTTTCTGGACGGTGAGACTCATTTGAGGCTATTCAAGAAAGAAAATGTTGGTGTTTTTGTACAGGGGAGTATAAGAATATTTCAGTCGAAACAGCTGGTAGTTGGGTGGGAAAGGTGGTCGAATAAACTGAAAAATTACTTAAATATGCTAAAACATGAGGGAAATGCTTTGTTGAATGTCATCTGATACATAATTTATATACAAATATTACTTTAATGTTTATATTTAAATGTACGAATTGTAGATAAGAATACATTTAATTTAAAATACTGTAAAATATCTTTAGATGGCTAGTTATCCATAAGCACAACACAACAACACAAGGGGAAAATGGCCTATGTATTTGAATGTATGGAATGTATGTGCTTGTGTGTGTGGCAGAGCATCATTCCTCACACCTTCCTCTATGTGTTCAAGCTTGAGTGAACAGAGTCATGCATGTGCCTGTACATGTAAGTGCATATCGTTGTACACTCGTGTAAGCATAATCCCTCATTATCTTCACACCACTCTGTGTTTGTTGAGGCTTTCCCTGTTCTCCATCAGCAGCTTTCACAACAGAGCTGTCACACGAGGAAGCAAATCATCATCACAGTGACTGAACGGTCGAGCGATAACACAAAGGCACAGCATTGACACATCAACACTGTACCGGGTCACTATTTCATAACTGCTTATAGACCCTCGCATGCACAGCTGCCTGTCCTTTGCAATCTTCTATCATCACTACCACGAGCCGTGCAGAGGAACACTGACGGTATGGGTGACTTCCTACCAGCTGACTATTTACAGCCTTTTAAGGTGCTGCCTGTTCAATTACAAATTCCAGTCAGTCATGAATCAGCTTTCTATTTTCAAGTAAAGACAGGTATCCTTCTAATAACTGTTGTAAACATTAAGCCATACCCGAACAACAGTGTGTTTGTGTTCAATCATAGATAATGCAATCTGTCATGTAATAAAACAAAGCACCAAACTACTACGTTTTTTTCTTTTCTTCAAGTTGCTAAAAGATCAGAGGTGACTCTACCTGAGACTCCTCTTCATTAGTGTGGCACTCTGTTGCTGACATGTCAGAGTATAACAGTCATGGGGGTTTTAGTTAATCAGTGGATAACCACTAGTCGGTGCTGTAGCCAGTTCATTCATTTGTCCTATACTTTTTGTGAAACAAATAAAAAAATCAAAGGGGCCCGGGTTACTCGGAAGAATAATGGGACATGACTCAACTAACCTTTGGTGCTCTGGTCCTGGAAAATGTTATCTGTGCATGTGAATGTGTAAGACAAAAGTGTGTGTGTGTGTGTGTGTGTGTGTGTGTGTGTGTGTGTGTGTGTGTGTGTGTGTGTGTGTGTGTGTGTGTGTGTGTCTCTGTGTTTGTCCTGTATGCAAGCCAAGCTCAAGCCACACAACAGATGGACAGTTTGAATAAATAAATGTTGTGCATGACATGATTGTTCCTTCTTCAATCCCCCCTCCCTCTCTCTCTCTCTCTCTCTCTCTCTCTCTCGCTCCACCACTCTTTCATTTCTCTCTCTCTCTCTACCTCCCTCCCTCCCTCTGTCCATGACTACATGAAGGCCAAGTCATGAGCTGACTCTTTGCTTTCAGAAGCCTTTTGTCTGGCTTGGCAGCAGAACAGATTCAATCATGTCTGAAGGTCAAGAAGTTAAAAGAGCCCAAGTCGCCTCCTGTTCCTCTCTCCATGAGATGGTGAGAATGGATAGAGGGAGGGAAAAAAACACAAGACATTCAAACCAAAGGAAGTTATTAGGCAAATAAACATCGCCTCATTTTTCCAGGAAAGCATGCACAAAGTATGGAGACGCAAACACGCCCACACTGGATTCACACCTTTCCCCATAATTGTCCACATGGCAGAGCAGAAAGAGATAAACAGTAGGTGCTCACCGATCAGCAGAGAATGAAGCCATTTATACACACACACACATAGACAGGACTTAGATAAACAGAAATGTGGGTATACAGTAGTAAAGGAAATTACAAGTTGACTTTTTCAGTCATTTTCAGCTTGCTGGTTACTGTAATAAATAGTTAATCATTGATAAAGGTGAATAACGTAATATACATATATATATATATACTGTATATATATATATATACACACTGTATATATATATATATATATACACACTGTATATATATATATATATATATATATATATTAACAAACCTTAGGAGCACCATGTTAAAACAGTAGCTGTAGTTTGTGGGTTTAGTAAAAAGAAAAATCACAATACTTCTCAGTATTACACACTCTCACTAACCACAATGGTGTAAAATAATGTGTTATCTTTTACAAACCAAATTACTTTAAGGGGAGTTTTACTTTTCATCTCATTTTGAATTGCTCCTCATTTGCAATGAAACACATTTAATAAGATCTATTATCCCTCAAAATTAGAATGATTTGGGAGTAATTACATGTTCTGCAGAAAGCAGTTCTACAGGACAAAAATAGGCCACCATTTGTCTTCTTTTTAATGATTCAGCTAATCACAGAGGTGGCAATCTGAACCTGCAATAAATTATTGGAATTCTAGTTTGGAAAGCTGGCAGTTTGGGGCTTAGAGAGCAGTGCATGGTCTCTACCGGAAGTAGTAGTGGACAACCAAATCCGTCTTAGGCGATGGGGTTGAGGATTATTGAAGTGTGTGTGCTGGGAGGACTGGCCAGATTAACATTCCTTTGGGAATTTTAACACTCTGGGCGACAAATTTGCAACACTGCTCGCTCTTGTGTTCCTCCTGTGTGCTAAGCCTGGGACCCAAGTTTAGAGTAGGTCATCTGGAAAGAGCAGAGAAAAATCCCTTCCTCCCTGAGAGCTGTTGGACTCCACTAAAGAGAAGGCAGGGGGGGGGGTGTGTGTATGTGTGTGTGTGTGTGTGTGTGTGTGTGTGTGTGTGTGTGTGTGTGTGTGTGTGTGTGTGTGTGTGTGTGTGTGTGTGTGTGTGTGTGTGTGTGTGTGTGTGTGTGTGTGTGTGTGTGTGTGTGTGTGTGTGTGTGTGGTAGAGAAGAATTAAGCACCAATGGGAGGAGGAGATGTGTTTTTTAGTCTCCCTTTTCCCACTGGCTGAAACTGAGCCATCTATTGGAGGTGGTCCCTGCCATTGTTTTGGATGCTGGTGCACAATGAGCTGAGGATTTGGTATTGGAATGTAAATTGAAGCAGTTTAGAGAGAGTCTCCATTAGCTAATGCTTTAAACACTGAAAATCGATACTTAAAGAAGCATGTTGAGGATTTGGAAGATTGGTCTCTTGGTCAGCTTACATGCAATGTGATGAGAACATACTGTAGGAAAATAATATAATTGTCTGTTTTGTAAGTCTTACAATGTCTATAGTTTTGGGATGATATATTCAAACCTTTGGACGAAAATAAGGAACAATATTTGTGTAGCTTTTAACATCTGGTGGGTAAATACGATACAATGTAATTTGTGATTCAGCTTAACTGACCATTTAATGTATGTTTTTGTTGTATTAATATGTGTAAAGACTATTAAAGTATACAGTCCATCCCCTAAAAAAGAAAACCAAATAAATGTTAAGCTGTTTTTTGGTCAAATAAAAGTTGAGTTAAAGGCCATGTAATGCATCTAACACAGGTGTTTTTTAACATGTAGTTTAGATATCACCAGAATAAAAATAAATAAAAATGTTTAAAGTTTGGTCATAATTAAATGACATATACGTTAAAAACCGATGTTGGTTCCGAAGTTTGCCGAGTACGCCCCCGATCACTCCCGAACGAGCGGTGACGTCACACGTGGCAAACATTGCCATCTGATCAAATCAGTCCAAATGGCAAGCAACGCGACAACTTCAGACAGCGACAGCGAGAGCGATCATTCAAGCTCAGATTCGGTGGGTTATCTGGATTCAGTTACAGAAGTAGAGAGTGAACCAGCTAGCCTTTCACTTCAAGGCATCTTGCCTTATCAGTACGAGCCTCCTGCCCGGCAATCGAACAACGAGGCAGAAACTTGTGAAAGAGAAGCGGATTCCGCAGCCGGCGAGACTCGAGTCAGCAATACTGAATGGTAAATTCAGTTTTATTTAATTTGACCTGCACTAAATGTCGATCTTAATTTGTCATCTGTTCCTCACACGTCCGGCAGATATTGTTTTTTTTTTAATGTTATGTACAATATTCAGGTGTAGGCTACATGTCAATGCTGTGAAAGCATGCCCACTGCAGATGAATGTGTATGCTGCAGAGAGATCTGGCAGGTGATGGAACAAATAGACAGTTTGCAACCTACTGACCAGATAGCAGAGTCCTGAATCGGGTCGGGTATCCGTGGGTGGGCCTACCCGACGGGTGACCCGCAAAAAAGGTGATTTGCGGGTGGTATTTTTTCAAACGCTTTTTTCCGGGTTCGCTTCTGGGTAAAACAAAGATGATGCGGGTCCGGTTGCGGGTGTTGCATAATAAATATATTTAAACAATAATAATTTAGTTTAATGTTTAAATCCTCAGACCTCTCCTCCGCGGGACCGAGCATAATCATAACCTCTGCAGCGCATCTATCTGCTGCTGAGCGCACCACATTCTGAATGGCTGAGGTGAAGCTCTCTAGCGGAGAATACACAATTTTCAATAACTCTTCTTCAAGAGCGAAATCCAACGTCTGGGAGGCTTTTGGTGTCAACCTAGATGGAGAAAATAAACAACATCCCAGGCTTTTTGAGCCAAATATGCAACTGCGTGTGTTAATAATTGCACGTTGTCACTGCTTATATATGGGTTCGGGTCGGGTTGCGGATCTTGTGCCGGCGGGTCGGGTCGGGTTGCGGAACTAATTGGCAATATGTGCGGGTAGCGGGGCGGGTTCGGTACTGCACGTCACGGGTGCGGGGCGGGAGCGGGTCTTGAAAATCAGACCCGTGCAGGACTCTGCCAGATAGAAGACACCGACGAGAAACCAAGGTGCATTATTAGCCACCCAGGCTTTAGAGAAGGCTGTCTCAGTGTTTGGACACTGAAAATAGCGTATCTTCAATACAAACAACAACACAGAGCAGTTGATGGCCCACTACACCAGTAAGTAAATATTGATTGACTCAACTGCCTATTGCAGCTTTGCTTTCATATAATACTTTTAGTCGCTACAGATATAGTACACTTTTAAAGATACCATTAAACTCTTTCAAGCAGTCAAAAACAGCTTGGCTTTTATTTTTTCTGTGTATGCAAGTTCAATGTATGCTTGGGAAAAGAAACAACTACACATGTGAGGAAATATATAAGAGGTCTATGATTCTGTCAAGCAGTCATGTATAACCTCATATTTATTTTGTACAAGTAAAATACAAATATCATGTTATAAGCCAATTTGTAACCATTGCTACATAATAGTCCTACTACATAACATTTTATTTTTCTCCAAATATATTTATAATCTGTATACTTTTTTTTCATTAGGAAGTATCGATATAGCCTACAGCTTATCGACAGTTTGTACGTTGGTGCTGGGGTGTACTCGGCCCAAAAATCAGAGTCCCGCTGCGTGCTGTAACCGAGATACGGAAGACTTACCCTGAACCGGGAGGCCGCTATCAGGGATTTCAATGGCCAAATCTGTAATTTGACATAAATCATGCAGCTGAACTGGTTAAAATGGTTTCACATGATGTAAATAATTTACAAAGTACATCATTTACAATATTATTTTTCCAAAGAAACATGTAAATATAACAACATTTTCCAAATCACAAGTTTGTAAGATTGTATTAATTTACTGTTTGATAAATAAAAAAGGGTTCTTTTGTTAATTTTTCACTTGTATCATTTGATCTTTATTGCAGTGTACATTAGTCTATTTTGGTATGTGCGAGCCCACAAATAATTAAAAGTGGTAAAAATAATAAAGATATTCAGACGTAATTCATTTTTGGCCTTACTTATTTCACTTCAACTTTTATATATTTCAGTCACTAGGCAAGTTCACTGTACTCTGGTGACATTTAGCTCAAGCTGGCATAACACCTGTAGTAACTTAATTCTGACCCGAGTTTTGTGCACAATCTTCCAGCACCCATGATCAATGTTTATAGCAATCAGGAAACATTCACAGCTCACAACTACACATCGCTTCCCCATCATGAATTGTTAGAAAGTTTAGCGAGGTCCGGTTACACATATGTTGAGCGAAAATAGCGGAAGGATACAAAACAAACAATCTAGACGAGGCTGGTGTTTGCCACGTGTGACGTCACACAGCTGGGTTAATGGCTGGCAAGCTTTTCGCTACCGGAGCGGAATAACACGGGAAAGTGGCACACATTTCATGTTATTTGGGGGGTATTTATGGAAAGAATCATTGATGTTGATATGTCAAATGAAACAGTGGAAAGTGATGAAGCGATTTATTAACACAGAATAACATTTATTTTGGACATTACATGGACTTTAAAGTTGTTAAGTATAGCTAAGAGTGGAGACCAAGTCAGCCAGAATCCAATCCAAGTCTATAGGAAATGGCCCGTTGAGCAATCTCCTACAAACTCTTTGTAGTCATGTAACCTTGCTAGCAAAATTGACCTTGTGATATTTACACTAATGCACTCATCTCCACGGCGGAACTGCCGTCTGCGGTTAAATGTGTCAGCTCGGCTAAGTGGAAGCAGGGAAACATATCTTTGTGTCTCTCCCACACCTTATCTGTTAGCAGCTCTTGTATGAGTCAGGGCAGGGCAGGCGTGGGAGGTAAGATACCACAGTGTCATCATCTCCACACCAGAAATCCCAGGTATCTAAATAAAGCATAAAGTGTAGCACTGGCATAAAAACAGATAAGCACTCTCATTCCACTCCCACTGTCACGCACAAACGCAAACAGCATCCTGACACAAAAGTCTTCAAAAGAATGTAGCGTTTTCAACATATCCGCGGGCAACATCTACTGTATTTGTGTATCTCTAGAAAGCAGTCTCTTCTTGCTGTTGTGAGCATTTGAATTGTAATGGATTTCATGTTGTAATAGTGGATATGTTAATGCAAAAATGTTCCGTCTGTTGAAAAATGTAACAAAATACAGCCAAAGCAGTCGTTTCGGAGATATGTGGCAGTATGTGGAAATACATTTGCATTGTGTAAACATTTAGTTGTTATGTTAAAATGACAATTTCTAACAGAAAGATGAAGTGCAAGATGGAAACACAGAGACATTCAGATCTTCACACAAACTCACACCTACAACAAGACACTTTAATCTTCAGCTTACAACCAAACCAGCACAAATATACACATACACACACACACACTCATCCACACGCATATTATCTAATGGAACTCAATTGTTGCTTGAACTTCTCTTCCTTCCCTTTCAGCCCTTTTAGAGCAACCTATTACAGCTGCAGTGAAGTGGTTGAAACAGCATTCAGCAGAAATGAGTATATACGTACGTGTGTGTGTGTGTGTGTGTGTGTGTGTGTGTGTGTGTGTGTGTGTGTGTGTGTGTGTGTGTGTGTGTGTGTGTGTGTGTGTGTGTGTGTGTGTGTGTGGGGGGGGTAGCTGTAACACTGTTTCTAACACGGTGTGGGCTGCAGGGAGCTAGCAGTAGGAGGAACACAAACCAGGGGATGAGAAAGAGAAGCAGAGTCAGGGTCAGCATCTGGTATTTAGGTTTAGGCAACACTTTCTAACCTCCTTTCTTAAGAGATGGATAAGTGACTGCTGACAGGGACATACAAGACTGCTGAATTGGTTGACTAGGGAAATAATGTCCTTCTGTAATTACGACTGGTTACATTTTTCTTTATTTTTCTATTTTTAGATAAGCTTAAGATGTGTTGCTGACGTCTTCACACCAAACCATTAATAGCACTTGCTGTACAGTATGTGTCTCAGAATGTGTCTCATACTGAAACTAATGGTGTTCATATGAGCCTCCTGTATTTCTTAATAGTAGTTATATACACATTGTGCCTGCAGTGATTTTGGTACAAACATCCAGATTTGTCAGTGAAGTCCCAGGGGGATCAACTGACAAAAACTGCAATACAAGCCCATCACTAAAAAGACAAGCTGCAGAAGCTGCTGGAAGGCTTAACTGGATAATTGAGTCTGGTCAGTATATATATAAAAAAAACGTTGTTTGTGTCTTGTGATCTTCCACTGTCTCTATGACAGTCCTCAGTTATCTCCTATCAATAAAAAATCACCCAATGTGGAAATTATTTAAGAACGCAAAGCATATTCTGTCACATTTAGAATCTGAGTACTATTGAGTATCTCTGCTCCACATTGTCCTGTTTTTCAAACATATTAGAAACTTATGTTTAGAACTTGAATCAAACAGCCGAAATGCTAAACAGCCCCAGGCTCTGATTCACCAAGTTAAGGATGTCTTTAAAGTGTCTTTAACCTTCTAACCCAATGGCCTGACTTACGTGAAAGGAAGACAAATGGGTGAGACACTTAATAAAGATATCATCAAAGAAAATGATACTATGCAAACTAATGAGATGCTACCTAAACCAGGTTGTTAAGGGCCTCTTTATGTTTCAGACTAATAGTGAGGGCAAACACACACTCACACAAATACACCTATGTGTACCAAGAGTCCCACACACACCTGTCCAAACATGGGCTGTGTCAGAACGTTGCGTGAATTCAACATGAATGATGGTTCATTCATTTCCAGGAAATAAATATAGAGAAAGGCATAATGGATGAAGGATCAGTTTATACTTTGTTTTATGCTTTTATATAGTATAATATTACATTATCAAACATATTGTCCCTTCGAACAACTAATGTTTAATTACCATCTCCTTAAGTAGATTTGAATGAAAAGTAAATCCTTCTGAAATACATTCACACTCACAAGCATTTAGTCAAAAAAGCTTCACAAAGGAAGTCAAAGGTATACACACACTTATAGGTCAATATTCATTGTTAATCAAATGTCCACTAACAATATATTATCATATCCAAAGCACATATTAAGGTTCACAGAGTCTACCTTTCTTTTTCATGTACAATTTGAAGAGAACCTGAAGCCTTTCCACTTTCACTTGCTTACTGCCCACTCTAGCATAATAACCAAGGACACTGGTTGTGTGCTTAAGAGCTACACAGTTGATTCACAGTCTTGTGTCTGCACTGAGTTAGCACTTGACATGCTACAAATACCAAGCTTTCCTGGGTATTCAAAATGAATACTGAGGAAATTACATGACATATTACCTGTCAGAGCCTCTGCATATTTGGCAGGGAATATAATCTAATTTCACAAACCAGCAACTAATTCCGAAGCAGGGATGCTGGCTGAAGGTTGGCTGTCCTTGATTGAGTCATCAATAACGCTTTAGCCCTTTTCGCCTGTATCATTACGCCAACACTGTTATTAATTCATCCATTATTGCTCTCCATTCACCAACAAATCTGAAGGAAGATAAATAAAGGTTTGCGGGGACTCAGTTGGAGGACAGATGTGCCACTGAGGCGATGATGGATCCGCTCTGACAGAAGTGAGACCTGACAACAGAACCAGCCAGGCTGTCAGGGATCTGCATCGCTTATGTTTAATCTCTGTTTTGTTGTGCTAACTCAACAAGCGTTATGGGCCACTTTCCTGATTCATACACTCTGGAAAAGCTGACATGGCTTTTTGCAATAAATAGATTAAGAGCAGAGGAGGTTTTTGATGTATGCTGCTCTGTAAGTGTGCTTGAGAGAGAGATCATCATAAACATTATTGCTGTTTAAGGCTTTTTTTTAATTATTACTTCCGAGTTAAATGTTTTCATTTTATGCTAATCTCTAAAAAGGTGCAGTATGTCAAGCAAGCGATGCTGAAGATGCATTGTGACAGCCCTTGATTAACAAGTTCTATCATGAAATTCAGCACTGCAGTAATGTATCATTTGATCGGCACAGCACTATAGCAGTCTTGGCATTTTCTATTTTAGTATTTCCAAAAGGTCTCTTCACTTATGCATGCAGACGAATGCCATGTGAATTGCTCCAAAAATGACTTCTGGGTCGTCCCAATTCAGCCTGAGGCTCCATTTTATATCTACTGCCTCCTGCGGGTGAACTGTTTAAACCTTAATAACCACCAAAATGTTAACCACTCCCCTGACCGGCCACTCTGCTGTTCCTCTACGGTGTCAGAGCACATGTGTAATGGAATACCAGGGCATAAAACAAAAGGTTAACTAGGAGGCTATGGTGTGACAGAATCCAGGGCAGAGCAGGCCCACAGGACATTAATACCTGAGAAAGACTCGTTCTAGAATCTAGACCTACCGCTGTGAAGGGCGCTTTGAATTAAACACGGCTAATTTCCAGTATATAGAGTGGATTGTAACTGCCTCTCCTGCGTATGTGGGATTTGATTATTCGTGATCTGTATCTGAATGCAGTCATGCTGCATTCCTTTCTTTGTATAGATTGGATTTGTGTGCGATTTGTCCATAATTGTTTGGGGCTTTTGAAAGTTTTCTTCTCTGCGGTGGTTTTGCCTTACAATATCAACACTAATGATTTTAACTTCATTATGAGCCTGCGGTTTTGTGTTGCAATTGTTGTTAGAGGCTTACAGTTGATAAAATGGTAGATAAACCTTTTTAAAAAGAAAATATTTTATGTTTTCAACATCTTAAATGCCCTGATTGCTGATCCATATCACATTTGCAGTACAGTATACCTCATCTGATAATGTCTGAGCGCAGGAAGTCATTACTTTCTTAAACTGGGAAAGACTTCATTTTATGACTGGTCAACAATTCTACACTGAACTGTTTAGTCTATCTTGTGATCGGCTGAGGAGGTGGCCTTGTGTCTTGAAACAAATGCAGTAAAATGTGACATCCATGACTCTTGTAGAAACTAGCGGGTAATAAAGATGTCAGTGTCCTGTGAACTGATTTACATCCTGGTTGTTTCTCAAGCAAACTGGGGTCTCCAGGCCTTGTGGTTGGTCAGGTAATGGGAACTTGGTGTGGCTAGTTGCAACAAAGTTTAACCAAACATTAAAGATTCAACATCTAAAATGTAAATCAAAAACTCCTCTAGTTTGCAATATGTTTCATGTTTTCAAGCAGAACTTAAGACCGTGAGAGATATTGAGTGGTCCAAGAACAATGACACCCATCCATACCTCTAAAGGGATTAACTAAATAACTTTTCCTGTTATTAAAGAAAATAGTCTTCCACAGTCTCATGGTAAACCTTGTAGAGAACCAGCACTGTGAAGCTAAAACTGATACTTCACTCAGTCCATTACTCCCTAACCTCCCTGCCATTAACATGCACTTAGTCATACATGTTTACTGCCTTTGCATTTAAGAGCTCAGAGAGAACTTGTCCTTCCTCTGGCAAATACAAACCCAAAAGGAAGTCCAGACATTCAACAACCTCCTCAGAGTTTTATGTTGTAATAAAACATGTTTACATGCTTTCCCCCTGTTTGGACCCCAAGGGTACAAGGGTGAAAAGGTTATCATGAAGTCGCCATCTGCCCTAATCTTCAAAGGATTTTTTTTGCTTTTTTTATTTCTTGCCCTGGGGCACTTTTCCTTTATTGCATTTTTACTGTCTTGGATTCTCCATCCCCATCTCTCACAGAAGTCATGTTTTAGTAGACTCTCAGAGAGGAGGGCTAGTCAAAGTAGCTGGTGTGAGAAAGCGGATAATTTATTTTGCCCTCTTAAAATTGCTTTGAGGATTTATAACAAAGATCAATACTTGGATTTGGATGGGAATCAAATACAGACCTTGACCTCCTTTAAGTCCTTCAAAAGAAAAACTAAATGTTTGTTTTGGGGCAGCAGAAATGCTGAGAATCTTAACGCATTACAAACTACCACTCATCCCTCTTTGCTGTTGAGTAAACTTAGCCATCAGCCTCTCTCATGTCTTGTTTTCAATGCTTAATCTTTCCCTCTTAGCTGTCTCTTTGTGGCTTATTCATTCACTCCCCCCCCTTTTCTATCCCATTTAGCCCTTCTCTTTCTTGTTACCCTTGTTGCCCTGTTACACATCGCTGTCATCAACAAATGGTTGGGTCTCCGTTTTATTAGTGCCCCTGTTTAAACCTGGCTTTCTGACGGGAGCGCAAAGGTTCCTCTGCATGGCTGAGCCCATCTGTAGTGTGGCATAATGATTTTTTCACGCCGCATTAAGTTAAAACTGTGCTGCCAGCAAAGCGAGCCAAGACCCAGTTTCTAATTGCACTGAGAGAGAGGGAGAAGCATGGAACAAAAGCAATAATACATAATATTAGGCAACGTTCAACTTCATCCAATTTTTTATTTTCACTTCCTATCTTTTTTTTCCAAAAGTTCTCTGTGGCTATACATAGAAACGTTTTGTATTTTCCCTCAGTCCCATCTGCTTTCCCAGTGTCCAGATTCGGGTTTGAAAGATGAAACGTAGGATTGATATTGTTGTTTATTTACATCCTAGGCAGATTACAAATCAGTAATAGGGTTGGCCGGATTAGGCATTTGGGATTGTGGTGCACAAGTGCAGACTGCAGGTCACAGCCAACAGGCTACACATGGGTGGGTTTACTCAGTAGGTTTAAGCTGTGGTCAAGCGTGCTGACCCCCTGGACTCTTTCTCTTTCTTTTGTTTTGTGGCAAGGCAAACCACCACTCAACTTCAACAGCCATTTAGCTATCGGCTTTGAAGGAAAGGGAAGGAGAAAAATGCAGACCTGTTGGATTCAGAGCTCCAAAAATAGATTTCAATGCTGCTCGTGTGAACATATTTTAATAGATTATCACAAACGAAATAAGGCAAAAGTATTCCTCACATGGAAAAGTGCAAACGCTTTGTGGCCCTGTTTGGGAACTCATAGGACTGACATTTTTTGAGTTTTTTTGCAATTAATTATGCCGTTTCCTCACATGTCACAACCAGTCATGCATGCATGATAAGAACAGAAATGTAATGATGACATTTCCTGTATTCGTGAGAATCGCAGCTATCTACAGCACACGAGTGCTTTGAGGAGATGGTATCGTCGGTGTGACATGCTTTAATTTTAATCTTTACGAGAACAAAGCCTCTAGACACTCCTCCCGTGGAGAACCCTTAGGGCCCATTTGTTCTGCAATGTACCTGACATCCTGATTATAGACAGCTGAGAAGACATTTACAAGCACTGGTAATCTCTTCTTTTCTGTTGAAGTGTGCACTGGAATCTGTGCCTCTCGCCCTCAAACCCAATTCCTTATGTCAACATTTGACATCAGCTATATAACTGACTGGTATGTAAAGCAACCGTCACAGCACAGGGCCTCATGCTGAACTCCTAACTGCTATTCAAAGCTTTTTGTTGGATGCCACGTGTATTGTTATCTACTGCAGACTGTATCTGACACCAAGACTTGTCAACTGTCATGTCAAAAAGAGCTGTGTTAGCAGAACACATGTAGTTATTCAAGTTATGCTGTTTTGTTCAGTTCTGCAGGTTGACAGACAACCTTTTATGAAGATGCGATGAAGTTATTTATTATCAAATCCTGTCCAGCTGTCATTCTTCAACTCAGACCGTAGAGATTTTTTTAATGAACTGTCTGACCAGGAAGCTTGACCTCCTGACTGACCAAATGTTCTCCTGTCTTTCCTATTCTGGTCCAAGGCTCAAAAGAATATACACTGTGTAGGCCTTTAAACACAAATCACCAAGGAACACGCAGACACAGAAAACAAAAACAAACAAACTTTCTCGCATCTATTCATTGTAGTGTATAAGGGTATGAACATAGTCAGTTCTAAATAGAGGCACATTTGAGTATTTATATTTGATCCAATGGATCAGCTATATCTTGAATTATTAAAGGCAAAACCATGAGCAGATTGAATAGAAAGAATGGAAGGAATTATGTGCACCACTCGCTTCGTCTCATTTGTGGTGCAGAACATCAATTCAAAAGATAAATAATCCTCAGTGTGATTCCAAAAGTACAAGCAAGGTTTAAGAGATGATTTACTGATCTATAGAGTGGTAGACATTCATAGGATATCAACAGGACTTCTGCGTTAGAAAGAGTGCCCTTCAACATCCAACAAACCAAGAAAAATGAATCGAGAAGTTGAGAGCTTCGAGGGTGATATTGTATGAGCCAATTGTTTATCTGCCATCTGGTTCACTGCATATAAAATAACTAAGCAGCAATACAAAACATCTGAAGAAGATATCTTTGGACAGGATGGAAAATGACAATTCAATATGAAGTGAAATGAACCATAAGAGTTGGGATCAGAAGAGGCTTAAGCCAGACACAACGCTTTGTGAATGTCTCGCCCTGTCATGTACGTATCAGTTCACACAAACTAATAAAAAGTGATGTTGGTTAAAGATACTTATGGATCTCAAGAAAGAGGCACACTCAAATCAGTGGGTAGTGATGCAATCCAACAGGGCCTGCTTCTATCTCAACCTATCTTGCTTCTATCTCAAACTATCTCGCCTCTATCTCAACCCATCTTACTTCCTTCTAACCCTCTCCCTCTTGCCTCTCTTTGGGGTCCTCATCCTTCTTTCCTTGTGAACACTGGTGTCTTCTTCAGGTGATGGATGCTTCTTCCCTTGCACACTGTCTGGGTGTGGACACTTTAAATTACCCCAAGCTGTGGAGAGGAGAAGAAAAAGGAACTTAAAAATAGCAATTTGAGCATTTCTTTTTAGGCTAATAGTTGCCCCTCTCTGAAACCTGCTGCAGCCCCCTTGTCACTCTTCAATCACTTCCTTATTCCCTTCCTCCTAACTTCCCTCCTCTCTGTATGTACAAAGGGGGAGGGGGGTTATTGATGATTACTCTGCAGACCTCTGTTACCTCCACCCATACACACACACTCACACCATTTCCCCCCGAAGGCCCAATCCCTCTTTCTCTTTCTCTTCCACTCCTCCGGCTCTTCCATGAATAATGTTGTCCCCAAGCCAGAATGAGGTCAGGGAAGTAATGGCGAGACATATTGTGCAGTTACGGCTGTCTGCAAATGGCCCATCAATAATCAAAGGCCACGCATTAGTAGATGCAACATTGCGTGTGCGTGTTTTTCACGAAATGAAAATAGATGAGGCTTTTGATTATCTTATCAACTAATCTCTTTAGCTTCGAATCCAATAATGCATTGTTTTAGGAAAATAACTAAGCATGAAAAATATACATTTGGCATTAATGGAACCCAAGTGTCTTCAAGATAGTTAGATATATTGTACAGAAAGACCCTAAGGATGACAACTTCTCTTTTGATTTCTTGCAAACGCTTGAAATCCAAAGCATTTTTTCACAAAATCTTAAAAGTATAAAGATGCTCCCACAGGTTGTAGGTACCAGCCAAATGAACTTTCGGGCACTTCACAAATAAATAGTTATTCCTGCAGTTAAAGTGATGAAGTGCCCACAACTCCAACAGCGTCTGTCTGACCACCAGCATTGGCAAATCAGCAACAAAACTTGTCATCAAAGTCCGTTTCAGCCCAAAGAGCTGCAGTTAACCTTCGACCCCTCACCTCGGCTGACCCTCCATGAAGTGGACGCTCTTAACTCTCGGAGACTGACAGCTTTCTCGAAAATGTTATTTAGAGGCCGTAGGTTCTGGGTCTCAGATATTTTGGATATAGAGAAGGGGGGCCGGCAGCGTCAATGGCTGGTGGGATTGGTAAAATCAGTGGGGCTGGCTTTGTGTTAAAAGTCTTAATTATGCCCCCCAGCACTCTCCTCAATCTCCTTTTACAACTCCCCAGCTTAAATATTTACAAACAAACCAGCGCCGTGGCCACATGTTTGTCTATTTGCTCATTTGCTGGTGATTAGAGAGCTCTTGTTACTGACTGAAAAGACCACTTAGAGGCAACGTACATCCCCCAGCAACACTCCTAAACTCCCTCGGCCTATTACCATTTGTGACTGCAACAGAGAATTTACATATTTTTACACCAATGGAACTGTTTTCTGTTTATCATGGTAAAAATGTGAAAAACACGATTCCCTGTATCTGTTTTTACTCCTGGAGGTAACCTTGTTTAAAGCAATTAAAGCCCAATTATTGAACTTTAGCCAAAACTCAGTAATGAACGTAATGTCCGCGTTTATTCAATTGCAGCTTTCTTGAAAGGGTTAGACAAAGTTTACGCCACCCTTTCAGGTCTTCCGCATAACCCTGACTTACAAGCACGCAACAGATTAAAAGTTTTAAGCGGTGCAGAGTTTCCAGATGGAGGAGAAATCAAAGTATGCGTTTAAGATATCAATAAAGAGTAGCATGCCAATAACATCCAGGGAGGCCGGGGCAGAAAGGCAGGCCGACCGAGCCTGTTGAAAGGAGCTGACTTCCATTCAAATAGACTCCAATTTCGTTCTGCTCCACTGAACAAGCTGAACAAATCAATACTATTCATCTGAAGAAATGCCTTGGTGGATATAGCAACAAGGTCTGCGGAAGGTTTTTTACCGGTAAGTGTGTGTTTGTTTTGTTGGCCCATTCACCAAAACAGAACAAGGCATGCAGATATTCAACATACATTTTTCTCGACCAATTCATATGGCCTTTTATGGAGTTTGAAACATACATAGACCTACGGGCCATATTTTAAAAGGCTAAAGATGAGGTTCCAAGATATAAAGTGAAATAAATGTATTTTGGTGACACGCATTTGTAGAAAATGTCAGCTGCTGCTGTGGAGCAGAACATTTTATTGAGCATATGGTTTTGATTTGGGGAATGTTTTATCACTCAGACTCTTTCTTCACACTGTCACTTTGAGTAACAGGTAATAATATTGATGAAAAGGCTACCAGCATCACCAAAGCTGTTAGTGTACTTGAGTGAAACCATGAGCCCTCCGATGGAGAGATGTGTCTTTTCTTTCAAGGCATTCTCATGTGTGGGCTCCAGTTCAAATACACAATGACCACAGTAAAGTGCTGGGTTGTGGGCTGCAGAAAAATTATGATTTATCCAAGTGTATATGCAAAATGGTTATTTGAGACATAAATGGTGTGTTAATCAATGCAGTTTAATTAGTGGCTTGTTATCTAGTTGAATAGGACGTTGCAGATTTTGCCTGAAAGTCATTTGTCTTGCCCTACCAAAAAACAAACGTTCTGCAATATGAATTATAAATAAGGGGGTAAAAAACTGTTTTAAGCACTGTTTTGTCTTAAGATGTTTATCAAATTATCAAACTGTTAGAACACTGACTTACAACTGACCTGTTTGGTATTAAAAGGAAACATAGACATTTGAGATCTTATTTTGCAGCAGTCTGGTGTTGGTTTAGCAACATTTAATCAAGATAACCATAATGGATCACTGTGTATAATGGCACTCTAATTTGGTATGGCACTTTTTACACAATAGGCTGCAGATGTAACACACACACAGTGGCTGTCTTGCTGGCTGTGGGGGTTTAATCAGCTGAAGGGGAATTATTTTCATACAACTCAGGGATGAAACGCATTGGTAAAATATCTCCCATCATTCATATGTTTATAATGGCCGACTGATTTATTGATACAATCGCATTAAAGTTGTATTTCTATGTTGGTATCACTTAACTTTAATCATTTATAGCATTTGGTAACAATTATAACTCACCCTGTGTAGACATGTTATATTTCTACAATGTGGTTTTACTATATTGACATTAATTATCTGTTTACACAGCAGCCTTCACTTATGCGTGCCCACAGGAGGAGTTACTGTTGCCAGATACATTAACACACATATAAAATGTCCTTAAAGCTACATACAACTACATTAAAGTGTGTAATAAATCACTCTTGAAATGGGGAAAGGGGGGGGTATTAAGTATTACTAATGCATCTGGTCGGGAAGTTTTTATTAAATGTGTTTATTTATATTTTGACGGTGCTGGCTTGACACCTTGATTGTAGATATGTACTGTATAATCCTCAAAACAAAAAGGATGGCTTATACTTGAGCATACAGTATGTTGATCCAAGCACATGTATAATATGGTTTACCTGTCAAAAAGATACATAATTATAGATATTGCTAAATAAAGAGAAAGAGGGTCAATGAGATCCCTCTGTAAGTTCCCTCAGCATCACAGCTCACCTGTCAGCAAGAGGTCAACTACAGGTGAATGCAGCATTCCCTTTCTGACACCTACACATACATAAATGCACACACAAGCAATTGTACACACACACACACACACACACACACACAAGCAATTGTACACACACACACACACACACACACACACACACACACACACACACACACACACACACACACACACACACACACACACACACACACACACACACACACACACACACACACACACACACACACACACACACACACACACACACACACACACACACACACACACACACACACACACACACACACACACACACACACACACACACACACACACACACACACACACACACACACACACCACAAATGAAATCACAAACAAAGTAGATTTTTTTTTATTTCCTGCATTATTTATTCTGCTTGGATACTGTCAATGTTGCTACCCCTCATTTCCATGTACTCCTTTCCTTTCCCTCAGTCAGACTTTTTTAAGTTTCCCTAAATCCGATTATTCTGATACTGTAATCATTTTTTTTTTTTCCCACGATGAAGATGCCAAAAAAGATGTCTTAAGTAGCATGCTTTTCCCTTTCTGTCCTCGGAAGATTCAAAATCCTCCTTGACAAACCGCATCGCCAGGCTGACAGTCTCGCACCTTTCTTTTCCTTGAAAAGTACATCCTACCATTCGACGCACCACTCTTAATTAAGGGTGGTAAGCTGTCTAAACCAGGGTACACATCGTGGGATTTATATATTTACCCATTGCATTCTTTGAACAATTATTATCCCATTTGTAATAAATGGAGGGGAGACAGAGGCAGCTTTTTCCCCAAGTTATGTAAAAAAATGACAGTTTTACATTTTTATAAAGCTGAATTTGCAGGAGAAAATGAGCATAGAGGTTCATTTGAAAGTATGTTAACTCATCTGTCTGCATTCAACTCTTCATTAAATTACGGTAATAAATAGTAATACATTTTTTAGGGTAACGTATAAACAGACACTTTTAATAATGGTTTTAACAGATTGTGAAAGAAGGGAAGTAAACCTGTATCCTGTCATTACTCGTAATCAAACAAACACTAGTCACATTTGATGTATCTCTTCTACAACACACGTATGTGACAATTTCAAGTATGTCACAGGCCATCCATCCCAAGGACGTCAGGCTGCGACTGAAATAAAAGGCTGAGAGTGACAGTCCCTAAGGAGCACAATGCTAAAATGCCACTGTGGTAGTCCATTTAGCACTGCACTCCCACCAGAGAGCCATTTGGTATCAGCAGCCATAATGGTTTTCTCTGCATCAGCCTCTTAATCCAACCTAGGCCTTCCACAACTCAGCTCTACGCTACTTACACCCCTGATCCCCCGGCTGGGGAAAAGGGGATGTGACAGCGACAGTGTCTCAGAGTCAATTACAGGTCAGAGGCAGTCCCTGAAGAGCCAACAACCGTGTTTGTGACAAAATGGACTGTCCTCATTCCTTCATAAAGATGCAATTTGCGCGAGCAAGTCAAGGCTTTTGTGGGTGGAGTGCAGAGTGCATCTCTTTGGAGACGGGGATCATGGACTCCCCGTAGACGATGCTGTTAGCCTAAATGAATAAATTATGAAATGTGCTTAATGTAAAAGTTGCAGCTCACTGAATTTAGACTGCATAAAGTGTCACAGGTTTAAAGTATGGTGGCTCAGGGCATTTATGACTTAAGTGGGCAGGGCACAATTCAACAGAGTGCAGTGTAGGAAAAGATTTTGAGAGTGAGGCAGGCAATAACAGACATAACTAAGCGGCAGATTCTTAAATCAGAGAGAAGAGATCCACAAATAAATAACTAAGAAACCAAGCAGTAATCAAGGATAACAACTTTGGTAATTTGAAGTACTTATTTGATAGCTTAATTAATTATTGGACTAATAATAGTATTGTAGCCGTTTGAACTAAAATTGAAAACTGACGTTCTGCTCAGTTAGCTGGGGAGTTAATTAATAAAAGCCTAAGCACATGTTTTATTAAAACATATTTCCAAATATGCTGTTTGTATATAAATACAAATATATTCAGTTGTGAAATTCAATTCTGTTCTTCTCATACACTTTTAATTTTAGCAAATGTCTGTGCTGGGCACATGGTGCACAAATGTTGTTATGATTCAATGTATAATGTTGTTTCCAAGGACCTGTTGTGTCATCCAATAAATCCCAGCTTTTGCACCTTTTTTTAACCTTTCTCTCACTGTAGATATTACACATTTGTGTATGTAGTTTGAAAGTCATTAGACTGAATCTAGATCCTATGAGGAATTTCTGGAAAGGGTAATAGCGTATAGTTGGGGCACCCTTGAGCAAAGTACTTAAATGCCTCTGTGGATTTACTGGTTATCAAAATGACCAAATCCCCTGAACAATAAAAATGTATTTGGGCGGGTGAACTCTTTTCCCCAGCAACTGTTCTGTGAAGCTGCAGAATTAAATAGGAGCTCCTCGGTTCTACTCGAGCCACAGAAATAGGCTATCAATATCAGTTTTGTCTTTGTTTTGTCTAAGCAGTGTTTTGACCTCTGCACTCATAACACATGCACAATATTTGTATCAGCCTAATAGCTGAAATGCAGATGTAAATGAGAAACAGATGCAGTTTTGATATTCTGTATATCTTATATCATATGCTGTATAATCAGTGTTTTGATGAGCTAACTGTCTGAATACTTAACTCAGTATTGAAAGCATGTCTACATTACAACAAGTCCTCCAACTCATACGACCAAATAGGCCGATTGTTCAGGCCCTTATGACCAAATATGTCGTTTGTTCAAGCGCTTAATACAACCTATAACTACGTTTGAAAGTTTTCGCCCTCTAGTGCTCCCGTTGAATGCAAACGTTACAGATGGTCGTTTATTCACAAATAACCCTCTCTGTAAAATCCTAACTTGTAGGATGGTTTGGCCATTAAAATGCTTTTTGATTAGATTTCTAGCGAGAAGTGTATTTTGTACTTTTAGAATCCACGTCCAGTCGAAATGTAGGATCTATAGTTTGATAGATATTACGAAGATGGTTTGAGGTTTCGACAGCCTCCATGTAAAGCTACGGGTTGAAAACAGTGTTTCCGGTCTCAACGTTTTCATAATAAAACCAATGATCAAATGATTTAACAGTGATATCTGCACTACTCATCAACTAAAAAACATCTGTTTATCCTTGTTAAATATACGACATTAATTGGTTTAAATTGTTGGCAATGCTTTTGTGTTTTTCCCATAGGTTTTTCTCTTTAGATTCTGAGAGACACATTTATTTTTTCAGAGGTTTTGATAGGCTAAAATCACGCCGCAATGCACATCGGGATATGGTGTTTATCCGACATGAAATCAGAAAACATTTAAAAATAATACTTTATTCCGAGTGTTCTTGCTTTTCTCTTTGAAGTCATCACATAACGGCATTGTAATACACGGTTCGGCTGCATTAAATATTACACATCTGCCTTAGTTCTTTATTTATAGAGCACTGATGAGAAGACTTCTAGACAAACAGGAAGAAGTGCTGCCGAAACTAAATATGTGACGTGAATCATAAATATATCAGCAATTACACAACTTACATTTATTTTCACACAATACGTCTCCTTGCAGTATCAACACTAATTCGGCTGACTTTTATATTTGATCCAATTGGTAGATAGGTTATATTTCCACCATAACGGTGCACAGCTGATAGAAAGGGACACATAGTGGTTAAAAAACGTTATTGAATTTTTTTGTTGAAATTATGTAATATTTTGTTGAAATTATGTTATATTTAATGAAAAAAATATTAAGAATACATACTTTCATAGGGGGGAAATAGAATTCAATGATAGAAATATAGAATAGATAATATCAAGAAGATACTGTAGTGATCTCTACAATACAACAGTTTAGTGCAGGACGTCCAAAGATATTAATAGGAGGATGTGCAAAACAGACAAACTAATAAACCTTTATTCAAACATTAAAGAATACTTTAAGTTAAGGTCTTCTTTTGAATAAGAAAAAACGTTGGGGTTATCCACAGATAAATATTAAGTCTGAAAAGTACTTAACGTCTAATATATTGCATATTATTTTGGCACTGGACAATCAACTTCTCTGAATTTGACTCAGGTGTGACTCAGGTGTAACTAAAATGTCTGATTTAAGGGTTGTTTATATTTCACATCATTAATCAGAATCTGCAAAGTAACTAAAATAAATGTAGTGGAGTAAAAATCCCAGGTTAACCTCTGAATTGTAGTGGAGTAGAACAAAGTAGTGCATGCTGCTTTAACAAAAACATTTCCCAACTTGGGAAATTTGCCCGCTGATCAATAAAGTATATCTTATCTTATCATCTTAAGATGATCGATGGCTACTGCCCTATTTGCCTCTGAACCTTGACAAGTGCATGTTTCAGGCTTATCAATGAACAACAGGAGGGGTCACAGACATAAGACCAGCTGTTAAATAAAGCTCTTCTGACCTTAGCTGTCATGTGGGTATATTAATGCTGCCCATTATGGACACAGCAATTTTCACCCATTTATTAATTATATGTTTTAAATTTGATAACACCACTGTGTTTCGTATCCCCTAAACCTCCAGGGGTGTAAACAGTTTAAGACTGGCAACTTCTAATTGTGTGAAATATGAAAACGTTGCGAAACACACAATGGCCAGCATGTGTAGTTCTGGGGGGGACCGGAAAAACTGTTTTCAGCCCGTGAGGGTTGACGCTAACTTTACATGGAAGCTGCCGCATATACACGTTATCCTGGCGAGACCTCAAATCATCTTCGTAATATCCATCAAACTATAGATCCTACACATCCACTGGACGTGGATTCTAAGAGGACAATATACACTTCTCGCTAGGAATCGAATCAAAAAGCATTTTAATGGCCAAAGTATTCCACAATTTAGGATTTTCCAGAGAGGGTTATTTGTGAATAAACGTCCCTCCAGAGTGTTTTCAATCAAGCATGTTGTTTCTTACACGACAACTAGAGCACCTCTAGTGGTCGTGTAAGAAACAACATACACTTTAAAACATGTCTCTTGGTCGTAATAAGGGCTTGAACAATGGTCGTTTTTTGTAGGAGGGCAGGCTGCTACATTATAGGAAAATGTCAAATACATAGGTTAGCATTCTCTGTCAATATTATGTAATCACTTTTTTAACGAGTTAAACAAGTTATTCAGGTCACTTGGGTATTTTTTCTAAATCAAAAAGACACAACTATTGTGTAACTTCTAAATAACATATATGTGTTAATGTATGTCTAAGATTATGCCATGTATGAGAATAGTAAATCTGCTGCACAGTTATCAGATGGGAATTCCAACAAACACGATGATATGCATCTGACATTTTCAAAACTCCATTAAATAATCTGTTGTCCCAAAGCTTTTCACATAAATGACAATTAAATTAATCAAATGTGGAGTTATCTATTTACATTTGCACAGTTAAATTAATTCACCATAGAGGTAAGATGTCAATTTATTTGAGCCCATCATGGCAGTTTATTAGATTACCTGATTAAATTAAGAATGAATGAATGATCGGAGGGCAGAAGGCAATGCTTTCCACCTTTGACAGATGAGTTTAGAACTAGCATAAATCACATGACTTGCATGGATAATGTGCTGCTTGCTCTTCCTAAGTGCACACACTGTTTATTATATGTATACGAATTTGAATTCCAGTTTGACTACAGTAACAATAGAAACAAGTCATTACAAAATGGAAAAGTTTTTTTTTTTTTAAAGATGTTATGCTTATGTTTTTGGCAACTCAGGAAATGGCTCCATTTTTTGTTTATATACCCTTTTTAAAACTCTCCCTCCTTTTAGGATTTATACCCTCTACAATGATTCCCAAAAATGTGTTTAATCGTTATGTGGCAGTGAGCTGACGGTGCTTCAGCTGCCAGGGAGAGTGTTTATTTTCACAAGTCTCAGAGAAGCATAAACACAGAGGGCTGAGTGTGGGGGTGGCCATTTTCATGCCAAGTCTGTAGAGTTCTGAGAGCGGCACCAACCCTGTGTTGTTCTGCAACCAGACAAGGTATTCCCTTTCATCCGGCAAGGATTCACCCCATTTCATGTCAACAAGGCCCTTAAAGCTGGGAAACTAGGTGGAAAAGAAAAAAATGCAACGGAAATCACTGTGACTTGTAGCTGACAGACACACTTCTTCCTCTAGAAGAGAAAAAGAAGAAAAATGAGGCTCATGTTGCAAAAACAAACCATAATGAATCTCAGAAACTTGTCCTGGCATGTGAACTCTCCGACGAGATTTTTTATCCGCACCTTCATATGAAATCATTGTGTATCATGTCACTCAGCCGTGAATCACTGCTATTAATGGTGCGTGATTAAGTCTGAATATCGAGAAGCTCTGTGTTAGTCAGCTCAGTGCTGAGTTGTAGTTGTGTTTTGACGGATTGGGGCATACCTCACTACGACACGTTAGCCAGATGACGCCAGAGCCGGATGCAGGTGTTGTCTGCTTGTTTCTCTGTCAGACCTGACTAAGCCAGGACAGAGGCCCTGCCACTCGGCCATTCATCCCCCTACCCCTCCTTGTTCCTCCCCTTTAGCCTTAAATGTCTGGGCTATCTGGCTCAATCAATCACCTGTGTAAAGAGCAATGGCTGTGTGTAAAGGGAGGACTGTGAGGCAGAGGGTGGAGAGAGAGAGAGAGAGAGAGAGAGAGAGAGAGAGAGAGAGAGAGCGAGAGCTGTGAGGTGGGTGTCAGGGACAGGTGGCCAGGGTCAGTATCTCTTTCACCTTGGCAGATCCTCTCCAAGTGCTCTTGACAGGCTTACATGCATCCACCCACCTGCACAGAGGGGCTGCGGGCCGGACACACACACACACACACACACACACACACACACACACACACACACACACACACACACACACACACACACACACACACACACACACACACACACACACACACACACACACACACACACACACACACACACACACACACACACACACACACACACACACACACACACACACACACACACACACACACACACACACACACACACATACACACACACACACACACACACACACACACACACACACACACAGAGTAGGTGTCTCTCCAACACACTCACACATGCACGCTCACAAACACTAGCAAGCAGCGTAAACTGCTTTGGGCTAGTAGCGCTCCCTAAGGGAACACTCAAACTATGCTAATGCTTGCCAGTTCATCAATTTAGTCCTGTACACAACACACTTTCTGTGCTGCCTGGGCATGCATATTTCTCAAGGTTAATAAGTTATCAGGGATGAGATGGCCACTTCTATGTGAATGAATCTCCATATAATGAAAGAAAAATCAATAGCTGTAGCCAATAATGCGGGAAATGAAGTTAAATGCATCAGATGCACCCAATCCTTTCGAATGCAATGTCTGGTTACCGTTGGGATGCCACAATCAAAGCAGGGAGTACTCTTGTAGATACAACACAGTTCTATGTTGTAATAATCTTGACCAACAGCGAGATACTTACTCAAATAACCTTTATGAACAGTATTCCCGGCCCCATCAAAAGAATATATCTGGTTGGATTGCTTGTGTTATAAGTTTGACATGTCTAAACAGTGGAACAAGGTATCAGCACTGATTGACGTGTAAAAATAAGCACCTGTAAAAACCGAGCGTCAGCCACATTATGACAGAGCACTGACTGTACAGGAGGGTGAGATGGGCAATTAGACCCAGAAATAGAGGGAGGGATATAACAAAATGAGTGAGTGACACAAAAAGAAAGCACGAGAAAGAGGAAACAGAACATTGAGAAGATGGGGATTAGGTATGAAGAGAGAGTGAATGAGAGAAGGAGGGTTGGATGCTAGGTGGTAGTATTAAAAAATCTCATGCATTTGTAATTTCCATTTCTATATTCAGATTTGTGAGAAGAAACCTTATGAATATTGATGAGCCTGTCAATGTAATGGTACTGTTTATTTACATGGAGCAAATAAACACTTTTCCCCCCGGTGTTCACTTAACTGAACGTGGCTATTTCTTCAGCAGCAGTGTGTTGTCTGCCGCTAGTTCAGGTGCTTTCGTTAAAGTGAAGGTTTTGTGAGAAAGCAAAGAATGTGGGAGAAATACTGCCTTAATATTTTGATTTGTAACATGTAAATGAGGATTGTGGGAAGTTGAATTAATGGGATGAGTTGCCAGTTTGTATCTACTTTCACACACATTTAATAGGCGCACACACACAAGCTGCACATACATGGAGACCTCATTTGAATAAGTATTGGCATAGGCTCCCTACTGATTTTCTTATCGGCGCTATAGCTATGCAGTTAAACACTATATTGATTCGCCTTACTATGTAGGCTACACTAAGCATACATATGTGCATGAATAATTTGAGTTTACCCCCATACCCTCATCTCAATAACATACCAGCTCTGTAAGACTCCAATTCAGCATATTTTGTATCTTAAATCGCGTTGATCAGAGAATTTCTGTGTAAATCCTGTAATTTCGCCCTCTAACACAAGACATAGTTGCTTTCACCACTTCAGCCCTGTGATGGTGGATTAGAACTCTGTAATGATGCTGATAAGTACAGTGTAAGTAGGCTAAACAGAGATGGAAAGAAAAGGCAGAAAAAGAGAAAGAAAGACATTGGGATTTACAGCCGGAGAACGGTCGCTTGTTTTCGTCGCTGCATAGAAATAATGAGCAGCAAACCAGAAGTAGTCAGGGCATGATTATATGTGAGCTATTTATTTTTTCCAATCTTTGATAAAAACTCAAAAAGGGAAGCGCATGAGTAGGGAAGTGCAGACTCGTTTCTTTTTTAACATCTGCTCTTATATATACATGTCTGCTTTGTGCGAAACTGACCAGAACTGAGCAGAGCAGGCATTTTTTATATTTCACAGCTATCACACAGCAGATCGTTCCACGACTATGCCTGGCCAGTGGTTTAACATGAAGAAGACATCGTGAGCAGACTCATCTGGATCCTGCAGTTCATCCTCAGCTCAAAGCACTCAACCCTAGACAAAGGCTCTGCTCGAAGGCCTGATTCCTCACAATAATGACCCTCAAGTTACCCTGCCACCAACCATTCAGACTCTTTAAAGAAAGGTAAATATGCTGTCACAAATAGTTGGCCTTCATATGTTTTCCACCAAGAAAAGAGCTGGTTTGTCAGAGAGCAACCATTGAGCATCGCCTAGTCTCATTCTAATAAATATGATTACATAAACGAGTATTGCAAGGCTTTTGTTGTTTGCAACCTTACAGGTAAGGAACACTCTTGAGATTCATAAGGTACAATACAGAGAATACCAGAGGGCGCACAACATCTTCACAGACACCTCTCATCCTGCAAACTATCTGTTTGTCCTCCTACCCTCGGGGAGGCGCCTGAGGAGCCTCCGGTCTAAGACCAGCAGGTTCAGGGTCAGCTTCTTCCCCAGGGCTGTTACCCTGCTGAACTCTGCCCGCTGATAGACTCAAGCCCATACCCACCACCCACCTGTTTATATATTTTACTGTCAATGCCGTTTACACTGTATATATTCATCTGTTTATAGCCTATTTATAATTATTCTATTTATAAAAGTTCCATGTATAATTATTCTCCTTATGTAGACTCCTGCACTGCTATTTTGCACTTCTGGTCAGATGCCTAAACTTACATTTCGTCACTAGTACATGTACTATGTAATGACAATAAAGTTGAATCTGAATACCAGTTTTCTTCCTTTTGGTGAAAGAAGGTAGCACTGATGAGATATTGAGCAAAAGCAGGCCGAAGCTATTGGCAAGCACACACAGCAGCCTTGAGGGAAATGCCAGATGTGTCCAATTTATCACAAAGACAGGTAAGATGTGGGAGATAGACAAAGGCACTCGACAGGTCCCTCTGTGTCTCTTAGTAGCCGTTTGCTGTGTGCTATTGTGGATCTGTGTGGGAGGGAGTGGAGTGAAAGATATTTGACTTGGATAGATTACTTGTTTGATTAAAGTAATGATCCAAGATGTTCTGATATTTACTTATAGCCGTCTTGTATTGCCAAAATACATAATGCACTATTGATGCAATATGTACCAACTACATAAAGGCCTTCTGTTTCTATAAACTCTCTGAATCAGGTAGGTCATTCCCAAAATAAATCCTCCAGCATACATCAAGTGATCCTTTTTAAGTAGCAGCTGCTTGTTGGTGTTATACTGAGATGGTACTGTTATGAACAGTAATAGCAACCATGAAAAAAGAAACAAGGCAAGGAGGGGCATCTACAGAAACTGACAGAACACAAACAAAACTACAGTATGTTGATTTGGTTTCTGCTTCTTTTTTGCATGAACAAAAATAATATTTTTGATCTTTATTCAAACCTTTTTGGTTAAATTCCACACCACCAAATGTGACTGGATGAGATTCTACACCAATTAGCCCCCTGTCGTTTTGTGCTATTCAAATGTGCACAGTCAGCAAACAGCCCCCCGGCCTACAAGGCTTAAGCCGCTGCTTCTGGGCGTTGCTTTCACCCCAGGTAGGTTCACACACGTTGCCACCGTGAAATCCCTGCGTGATCAGGCTGGGATCTGTTCCCAATGAGACACGCAGCTTACAATGGATCCACACCTGTCTGCTTGATTGTAACCTGGAGCACAGATTAAAAAGCTCAGAATTCCTTGGGTGTCTCAGGCAAACACTCAGCAAGCTGTCAGTGTCAATCCCAAGTGATGTGAAGAGTAGTGGAAACTCTCCAAGTAATTAGTAGTTGCATTTGGATTTTTAGTTTTAGGCATCAAGTTTATCCAAAGTGACATATAAAATGAGGAAATACTTGAATATTTGGATGTCATACTCTATACGCTGTCAAAAGTAAAAACAACAGGTAGGAATCGACTGACAACAGGTGGCCATGTTCTGCTATTGCAATCCTTTATTTTCCGCAATTAAATCATGTATTGATTAAAAGCAGCAAGTTAATGTTGACACAGTAATGTAATACAGATATATTTGATGATAACAGAATTATATTTATCTCAAGGTGATATTCGTATATATGACTGCAACTCAGATTTCATTTTATTTTCAGCTTTTTGATTCGAATTGATTTCAACAAGTATGAAACAAGAAAGAAATAGGGAAATTGCCCAAAGAAACAAATGCCCAAGTTCAACTTGTCATACCATGAAGATTTAATAAGTTAGGAAGCAGCTTTAAACTATACTTTAAAATGATTTAATGATCTGTGAAAAAGCGCAACCTTTTTGAATGCTATCATCACCACACTCCATTATTCTTTTCAAACTGTGTACTTGCAGGGCAGGTCTTACCTCAACATCATTTAGACGTTGTAATTACAGAGAGCAACAGCAATTATGCCGCTTTCTTTTTTTTTCTTCCCACACCTGTTAAAGCACTCAAGAGTTGTTTGCATCAGGCTGGTTTGGTTTGGCCACGTCTTAATATATGTTTACGTTGGCATTTCACCAAACATTTGGAGTCAGTGTTTGCTTGAGAAAGCAGTATGACTAAGCTTAAAGGTCCAGTCTGGGAATTGGCTAAATGGTCTCCTTTTACTTATTCAAAGCCTGTCACGACAAGAGGAGGATGCTGTGATGCTGAATAAGTCAAATCTCATGTTCAAAGTTGTATATTTCAAATAATTTCAAATGTTTTACTAAATCTACTGTAAAAAAAAAAGCAAAACTGCTCCTTTATCTCATGAAACTTCCTTCTTTGCTATGAGAAAAACATGTAAAACGTTTAAAGCTTGTTATATTCCCCAGTATATCTTCAAGAGGTAAAGACAAATGTGCTTATTAATGAATGAACTATAATTTACTGTATTGATATTAAATGTATAACTCCATTGTTTCAGCAATGCATTTCCTTTGTTAGTTTTTGAATTCCTTTTGTAAAGATGACAACGTAGCTTGGCGTTGCAGAGCTGATTTTTGGATATGAAATCTGTTGATCAACTCCTGGATCACAAGTTGATTGGGGACCAAACCACTGATCCTGCATCTGTAATCCAACACTGAGAGGCTTTGCAGATACAGGCTTTCCTGCAAGACAGAGACAATAGCTCTCCCGGGGAGCATTGCATTGAGAACTGGTTCTGCTGGAGCAAAGTCTGTCGATTGGCAAGACAACATTTGAGCTTGGTCTTTCTCTAAACTTTAGCCCGATTCCAACAATTGTATAAAATATAAAATGATGCTTTTACAGACTATTTTACACTGCACACTTGATGGAGGATGCAAGGGTTTTGAATAAAAAAAATGAAATGATCAGAAGAAAACCACTGTATTGCATTTAACATTAGATCATCGAAGGTCATCAAGTCAATGAAAACTTGAACTGATCCTAAATCCATATGGTGGAAAGGGTAAGCAGTTAGCTTCAGGATGATTGATCTTACAGGATGCCGTAAGGAACAGCTACTAAATCCTTTATAGACGAAACAGCATGACTTTCTGTAATTGACCACACCCATGATGTAATAAGAAAGAAGAGAAGAAAGAAAGAGAGAAAGAAAGAGAGAGAGAAAGAAAGAAAGAAAGAAGGGAAGATAGAAAGAGAGAAAGAAGAAAGAGAGAGAGAGAGAACGAAAGAAAATCCTCTGAGACAGGCCTGGTCTCTAGTGTGGAAAATAAGAATGTCTGAGCATGTCTGAATGGATACTCTTTTACACCATTTTATATTAGTTTAGTATATCGACAGGCAGGACGAATTTGAATCAGGAAGTATATGATTAGCCCTAGTCCCTTTCTCCTCATATCCACTAAAGTATCCCTGTGTAGACCATTTTTAGTCTTAATTAGAAGAAAATAGTTCCTGATGGTAACCATGACAGTTTGTTTTGTGGGTTATCCTGAGTAAACACAACATTGTTTCTGGAAAGACACAATGAGACAAAGTTGATCAAATATAATTGTTCACTTCCTTGAGCACCAAAAGCAACCTTTCATTCATCCCTTTTTGTTATAGCAGCAGCAGAAGTCTCAGCAGGGGATAACTCTACAGCACAGCAGGTAAAGCAGAGAGTGTCTATGGCTCGTAGAAAATTCCTAACTTTTTCTTGAATATCTTCTAAACAATGTGAAAAAAATCATATTCCAATACTTTCGCATTATGTTTAGGTGGAGTGAGCAATAAGAGGAGCAAAGGTGTTTTTAACTTGGCAAGAAAAGTTAGTTTCACCCATCACTCCAGACACACCATGTATTGTTGCTGAAATGCATTCTGGTCTCCTGAGGGTACCGTTGGTGCAGAACCTGGCCTCTCTGCCACGTTACCAATTTAGTCTTTGTGTTCTAGTGCTGAAAATGGGAAATAATAGCAATGCCCAAAATAAGCCCATGCTGGCTTCTCCCAGGCTATTTTGAAAAAATGGCTTGCACTGACATATATTGCTCATGTTTAAGGGATGTTTTTTTCATAAAAACAATCTTTGTTAAGAAAGTGATGTGTGTCACACTGGTGAAGTTTGAACACCCTCTTTAGTAGAATCTGAATGTCTGCAACCGACAAAAAAGATTTTGAAAGAATTTTACTTTTACTAGACAAGGGTTAACTGAATCTCCCTACAGTGGGAATTCTTTCTTAATAATTGAAAATTCTTAATCAATCTTGTAATGCAGTTTTATCAGTATTAAATGATCATTGATTGACATAAATATAAAGAAAACAGAGTTCAAGTACAAAACAGATTAAAGGAAGCCTCTCACTTCCAATCTCTTTGTTACTAACTTAAAATGCTCATTCTGTCATTGAAAAATGCAGCTTAGCTTTAATGTTTCCTGTGCTGTCAGTAAACAGGACACATCTGACACACAGCCGTGCCAGTCCCTTTTAAACATAGAAAATATTTCTTTAGCTCGATAGTTGCACTAAGGAGACTCAAGCGGCTTGCATAAAATGAAGAATTCTTTGAAACATATACCAAGCCACACATAAACCATCAGAAAAAAAGACATTCGTCATTACTTCTGCCATCTTTTTCTCTTTAAAAAGTTGCCTTTAACAAACTTTCTTCTCTTGAAAAAAACCTTTTGAAATCCTTGAATCTGCATGGTTTCCAGTCATCACTATACAGACACACACAACATTCATGCTCTCATTAAACCAAAGACAACCACATATACATACCACTATTTCAAAGTTGAAATAATAAAACGGATCACAACATGATGAATAGCTGTATCATCAGTCCTCAAAAAGATGGCCACAAATGAATAGGGCTCCAGACAGGAATATAAATTGTATGTTGATAATGAAACATTCTCAGTTAATCTCATGTCAGCTTCAGATTGAAAATTGATTAAAACATTAATCTCAGCAGAATTTAATTTAGGGTTCCATTCCACAAAACCATTAACACAATAATAAACTGCAAAGTAGAGATTAGTGAAATGTTTGCTTTCTTTTTCCTTACCAGCTCCAATAAAATGAACACAGCTATTTCCTGTAAATATGGTAACCAACAAATGATTTGTTTTCCGCCACAATAGGATCAACAGAAACAAACATGAAATAAAAGTCAAAAAAGATGATGATAGAATCTTGCCATTCTTAGGGATTTTTTTTTTCTCCCAAACTTGCTTCTTACCAGAGTACCATGTCTCTCTTAAATTAGCTTCCCAACAAAGACCCCATTGACTTTTGAGGCAAGAGAAGCAGAAACGCTAAAAGCTTCTAAACTTTCAAATAGCTGTCAATCAGCAAAACATTATCAGGTCAATAAGACAGTGACGACATTATGCTAACGTGCTTGTTTTCTGGTCTCTCGTTGAGCACTGAACCCTGGAACATCAAAATGAAAAGGGCACTTGGCACAGTTGTGTTTTCGCTTGGTGTTGCATTACCAGAGAATGGCTTTCTTGCTATCGTTTCAATCATGGACTATTATTGAAGTGTCAAACCCATTGCAGCTCTATTCTCTCTGTAGTAATGTTTTACCTCCTGGAATTCAGCTCAACTTTGGAAAGTCACAGGAACTGTCACACCTGCCACATCTTTTTGCACTTTCCTTTATTCTTGAGATGAATTGTTTGGAGTATGAATTATTGTTTTTGACAGTAAATGAGATTGTGGGTTGAGAATCAAAGACAATGAAAAAGAATAAAAAGGATTGTAGCTGTGTCAATTCAAAACTGATTTATCACATTATAGGAACTAGTGTCATTTTCTTTGTTGTTCTTTTGGGGTTTACTTTGTATTTGAGTCCCATAAACATTGATATTCTGTAATCAAGATAACAAATTACTAATGTTTTTTTGTTATTATTCTGCAAAAGTAGGACATCAGTAGTGTTTAGCCTGTAGTGTCTATACCCAATTCCTCCTGCCAACGATACCTCCAGGTCTGATTTGAATGATACTGGTGGACTGGCCTCTAATCCAAGTCATCTACACCAGCATGCATCCATCCAGACAAAGTACAGAAAGCCGTTTTATCAGTTTCCACAACACACCTTTTATTTTGTGTTTTTGGAGAAGAAGAGCAGCTCTGATTGTACCCAATCTTTGAACTGCCGTGCCTATGCCAGATTATTCCTACGTAGTAAATGGCACCAGCTCACAGACATATTGTCTGAATCCTGCCACTGGAGTTAGGATGGGAGCTTTAGGCATGTCAGGCCTTCGGGCATCGGGATTGGGTTTCCCCCAGACCCCTTGTCAAAGGATTAGCTTGCACTCTGATCATCGGGAGCTAAAAAACGTTCCTCCTCTTTTTCTCCGTTGCCACAGCGCACTAGAATTCCTTTGTACTTCTTTCCCGCCTGGTGAAATTTTGCTAAATGTGTGGCAGCAGTCTTACTATACTCCCTTTTTCCCTACCCCTGTTCCTCTCTCTCATTACCCTTTCTGCCTTCCCCTTCCTGCCTTCTCTCTCTCTTTCTCCATCACTTCCTCCTGTCTTCTTCAGCCGTGTGTTGATGAGCCTGAGCACTGTTTTTTTCTGAGGAAGGAAAAGGGATTATGTTAAGCCCTAACTCGGGGAGACCAGCCTTATCTTGCCTGTAGCAGCTCTGCGCACCAGAGAAAAACATTCTGGAAGAGAGCACAGCTACAGGCCAGGCGAAGACAGTAGGGGAGGAGACAAAGATGGGCATGGCCAGAAATATAGAACAAACTCATTTCTTCTTAAATTATTGGAAAATTTGGCCATCTCCAGCAATGCTTTCCTACCTGTTTATCGCTTATCTAAAATTAACATACTTTGAGTCACATTGCCTAATATGTTTCTTCCTTTTAAGGCGTGCCCATTGCTCCACTCACATACCAGATGCTATATATATCCTGCAGTAAACTGGCATTGTTCCCCAGGTGATTTAGATTCCCAATTCTCTCCAAACTGCCCCTCACTAGGGTACTCAATTGTGCCGGACCCTGTTCCAATCCCTCCTGTTAGCAAATCTTCAATTATGGCTGTATTATACACAATTATGGTGACTCTAATTAAAGTCCCATCCCCTGATCCATTTCCTGAATGAAACATTCCCCCTCTAACCCATTCCTGAGACAATGGGCCATGTTACAACAGGGAACAAGGCCCCACTGTAAGCAGGCTGCTGGCCTTTTCACCTGGCCTAATTGCCCCAACCCTTTGGGGGGCTTTGCTCCTGGGAAAGGCCCTGGCCCTGAGGGGCCTGCAGGGAATTCAAATGCCCTTGCTTGTGACAAGACAGACATCTGAGAAAGCTCCAATTGGAAAACAATGGCCTAAAGTGACATCAACATTCAAGCCCAGAAGGAACATTTAATTTGTTAAGAAAGCTGGTATGACCTAAGTGTGGTCATGTACCAAAATCTCGAGGTCGTTCACTGACTGCAAGGATCCAAGCTACTCAAATAAATCCAACATTTTTGGAGGCTTCAACTTGTTAGAAGTAGCACACTCAGGGGGAGGCCCATCCAGACATTAGCTATGGATAGCATTTCTCCTTTGGTAATGTTTGTTGTCTTGCTCCATTTGCTTCAATGTCATCCGAAAAGCTTTGCCAAGAAAGCCACAGCAAGATTAGTTTGGACTTGTTGGGCTACCAGAGCTAACAGAAAGTAAGCCTCTATAAACCCAAGGACAACATTTACAGTAGATATCAACCAGGGACTTGGTCTTTCAAATATGCCAGAAAATCCAAAAGGAAAAAAAACATTGATGAGACTTTAAGTTCCTGCATTGTGTCTTTCTAATGCACAACCTTATGGAGTCTATATTTTCTTGGTGCAACAATGCCATGGATTCTCAAGGCAAATAGACAACTGTTAAATGTTGTCCTTTAATGATTTGGATTACTCCGTTTTTTTCATGCTGATATTTTTGTAATACTGCATAACCATTTTTTTCATGTTTGCATTGAGGAATATAAAGGAATGGGGATACAAAATAGAAAAACAAATGAGCTTATTTTGAATCAATATCAGGCTTACTGTTCAAGATATAAAGGCATCAAAATAATACATGTATCTTTGACGGTACATTACAGTTTAAAAACTATAATGTGACCTTACTTTACGTTGTATTAAGTAGTGGAATCTGTGGACAATCTTGGAATGACCTGAGTGGCCCTGGGGTTATTGGAAGGCCAGGGTGGGGTAACAGTGGGGGAAGGTAAAGGGCAACAAAGCCTCTTTCTTCACTCTTCCTCCTGATCCTATCACTCCATTCCTTGGCCGTGGAGATGAAAGACTAGTCTGTAATTGGAGAGGAGGGAGCAAGTGGAAGTAATGAGAAAGTAAAAAAAAAAGTGAATGGCATAGAGAGTACTTGAGAAGTTGGTAGGGGAGAATGAAAAGAAAATACTTTTGATTTCCTCACATTAAGTGAAGAAAAACAGCCCATCCATGCTTCTTTATCATGCCAGAGTTTGATTGACAATGTAGCGACGTGAGGCTCTCGGCTGTAATAACTTCCCTTTGTGAGGAGAACTCAACGCTTTGTCTTTCTTTTTGGTGGGGCCGAGGGGCCAGGGATCAGCCTTGACTTATTATGACTGGCTTTTGTCCTTCAGGAGCTGTGGGAGACTTGACTTGCCCTTTCGTTTGTCATTGGAATAGGGATCCCATACTGGGGCCATACACCAAGCATGGGAATGCTTGATTGGCAGCTGAAGAAAAGGCATGTAATTTTTCTCTGATATTTTTACATTATACTATTCAAAATGGTCAATGTTGAGGGACGTTTGAAACACTTTAATGAGACACCTGTGTACATAAGCACATTTATAGCATCCATAAAGCTCAGTCTCAATTTTCAATAGAACTTAAGTATGTGACCTTGCAGCCTTTGCAACCTCCCACACACCTGTACAGTTAATCTTCTTTTGGGGGGTAAATCTTTTGAAAGAAACCTATAAAGAAAAACTGAAACTAGAACATGCATAAATAACTCTTTGGGATTTGAGTTAGTGTCCTTTATGTTAAATGGCCAAACAGTGGATTATTGTGCCTGGATGATTTATTTGTCTCCTACTGGAGTTTTTTAGCTGCATGCCCATGGAGGGCAATCTCTTCCATTATCCAGTTGGAATTTCTAAGGAGGGACCAAGGCTCTTATCTCTGGTTCAAATCTGCAAAGCTGGGGTCTCCAGTTCCCTCACATTGGTTTCATAAACTAGGGCAATACAGGAGTTGTTAACCCCACCCACCGATACAAAGTGCAACACCTGGCCACCACTGAGGCCAAATATTTTGAATGGCAAGTGGGTAACGCTTGAGAATACACACCCTGCCTGTCCTGCATATTTCTTCTCAATTCACAATTTAACTTTGAAAGGTGTACCAGAACAGTATGTACAGACACTTACATATAGGTATAGGGTGACCATGAACACATGGCAGACAGCGGTTGCTATTGGGTTAGAGTTACGTTAATATCCAGACATGTGACCAATTTATAGTACATATAGGAGAGAATATAACAATGTTCTTCTTTTTCTAATGGTTATAGACCACAGTTGCGGCTAGTTCAGTTAGTATGGCAAAGGCATCATTCACTTGGGCCAATCAAACTGCTTGTTTACTGTTTGTAGACAGTTAGTTAGAGACTGAGAGAACATAGTAAGAGAGATTTGAGAGAACTGAAACCTGAATGTTTCAGCAATTGTTTTTCTTGGTCCAACCAAAGAAGCACTTCACACCATTTTCTATGTTTGCATCAATTTACAGCTCAGGTCTTTCCGTTCTAAACATTATAGAAAACCATGTATCATACCAGGCTCACCAATAAGGACTACTTGGTTAGATTCAGTAAAAATGTTTGGCTTAGGTTAACGTTACTACCAACGTTGGGTTTACACTGAACAAAACGGCAATCTCATGGGTGATTCCGGTTCTTTTACTAAGCACCTATCCAGTCTGACATCCTCCTTGTGTAGACTTTATACTTCTTATATTGAGGTAAGGCCAATTTGAATTGAATTACGCTGATATAATTTAATTAGATCTAGAGTTTGGGAATAATGTCCCATAAAAAAAAAAATCTTGACATTTAAAAATAAGTTATGCTATAAGTATTTCCCACATTGTTACCCTATTATTTCAAAGTATTGCTTCATATCATCTTTACCCACATGTTTGTATTGGTATGTTCTATACTGGCATCAATGTTTACATTTTAAATTGGGAAGAATAACGTTGCATTTTGGGCTGTAATCTAAAGAGTTACCAAAGAGTGCATTGAAGGGGGCTAAGGGCTAAGTTGGAATGGAGAGCAATATTAAATACCGTGAAGGAGAAATGGATTGAGGGCAAGTAAAACACATGGACATGAAAGTAAGAAATAGAAAGTTTAGAAAAGGAACAATAACTATAGAAAGGTTCAGAGGAGCAGTAGAGAAACAGATGAATAAGACAAGCACTGAGGATTTTTTTAAAGAATATGTGTGGGAGAATTTGCTTGAGTTGAGGCCCAGGTTTGGGAGACACAGAAGACAAGGTCCAAAGAAAATAATTGTGAAAGGTTTTAAAAACATTGTAGAATTTGGACAATTATATCACAAGATGGATTATTTCAGATGGATTCAATTTTCTTACTTTCAGCTGTATTTATCCTTTACATGCTGTTAAATACATTCACCTATGATCAGCTGGTATCTGACCACAGTCTCACACACAAGGTATAGCTCTATGAAAACAGTCAGGGACAGAAAACAGTGTTAAGACATATTTTCTAGACAGTTTGGTTCCTAAAAACCCTTTTTCCTTCATCCTTTACAAAATACCATAATTGAAGTGTCAAGCTGAATCTTAAATCAATTAAATGACTGGAATAATAAATGTTTTGAGACTATTATTACTCTTAATCATTTCTCAGAACGTTTCAATAATATTTTCATGAATAGCAGTTCAATTGTGACTCCCTTTAGCCTGAAAAAACAGCACACACACACACACACACACACACACACACACACACACACACACACACACACACACACACACACACACACACACACACACACACACACACACACACACACACACACACACACACACACACACACACACACACACACACACACACACACACACACACACACACACACACACACACACACACACACACACACACACACACACACACACACACACACACACACACACAGTATTTAGTCACAGGTTTACCCACTTGACTTTGAAAGTGACATGAGTGAAAAAAATTTGCTCCCAGCCTGCAAAGAAATTGGCTCTTTTCCACCTGGCCACCCCTTCTCATTTCCATTCAGCCATCTTCACATTCTATCAAGTTATACGTTAAGATGTAATTACCTCTGAACTGGGTGAATTATCAAGTGGGGGGAGAGCGGCAACGTTATAGGGACCCGCGTAAAAAAACACAGTAGCTTGGTGTAATGACAGGTGTTTTCTCCTGGGCCAAACTGAAATGAACATGGAGATGAATGTTTGAAATCCATTCAGCAGAGAGAGGGAGGGAAGAAAGGCAGCATGGAGGGAAAGTGTGCATCTGAGCAACAGAAGTAATTATTCCACGACTCCTTCACCTGTGACAAGAGGCTTAGGCAAAGCGAGGCAGGGGGGGTTGGGCGGTTGCTGCTACCCAGAAAGCAATCGGCCTGAGACATCTTGTGCTGTCCCTGTCGACTCCTACAATGACAGGATAAGACCTCTAACTCTCTTACTCACACATAGACACTCTTTCTATTCCTTCAGATGAGGATGAACAATACATTTTTCTGGCTTCACACTCTTCTCTTTTTACAGCAAGCAGTCGGGCTATTCTCTCAATTGAACTCTTATTTTTCTCTATTTCCACATGTCTTTCGTGCTAACCAGAGTTGCGCCCTCAGTACAGGCGAAGTAACCCACACATGAAAGGGAATTAAAGGCCAGTGGTCACTACAAATTGTTAATGTCTAACATATTGGCTACTTCAGGTGTATGGCTCCAATTCTTCTGTGTTTTAACCAGCTCTGCAGCCTTGGTCTCTCTTTTTGTGCATGGGTGCACGTGAGTTGTATTAGACAGAAAGCAAAACAAGAAACTGGAAGGGTAAGGTGAAAGCAGCAATCACAGATCAGCCTTTGCTGGCGGAGGCAAAGAGTCAGCAGAGAAGCACATCTATTTTCTTGAAGGGTCATAGATCAATAATGTTCTGTCCATCTTTATAAAATGATATCTCTGAAGGAAAGGTAGAGTGAGGGAATTAGTTAGGTGGAGAGAGTTATGGCCAAAAGGGTGACAGCGGGTTGAACTGCTGACCTATGACTCACGCTCTAGGCCCTCTTATTCAATTAGACTCCAGTTGCAGTTCAAGACACAGACATAGAGGATCTCATCACACTGTGGGCAAACCTGAATAAAACATTTTGTGTGAACCTATCTCTGCTACTATGTGTCATGGTGTTGTTAGGCTGCACACCATTTTCAGTTATACTCTTGACTTCAAAGACATTCTTGTGATGATTAACAAATTATATTATAAGAAAATCGTATCTAGAGCATAATGTGAACATTTCATTATATACATTAGATGCAAAGTGAAAGTCAGAGTGTCTGTTTTTTTTTTTCCATTAATAGGAATGCTGATGCTTACAATACGTTGAGTGGATTTGTTTTACTGAAATTGTTACCAGTAAGGACTTAATTCAATTGATCCTCAGTCCTTGTGCAATACTTCATGCACAATAAACCTGATTCTCGGTCCTGTCCAGAGTAGAGTAGAGTAGTAGAGTAGTATATGATGTCATGATGGCATTATCAGCCAATTACATTACAGAGCAATTGCCTCTGACATATTGGCTATTCAAAAACAATCACCAACGTCCACTGGGGCCATCAGGAGCAATGCCCCACTTGCTTAAGAAATGCACAGTTGTACAGCCAAGTTGCATCTTTTGTATGAGGTGTGTGCCTTCGAGTAAAACAAAAACACCCCTGCAAAATGCCCTCAGTTCTTAGTTCATTTCAGGTATAATTCACAACTAAAGGCTGAAATATAGAGTGGTTTACATTGAAATGTCCCCTTTCCTACTACAGTGAATCTAACCAGTAGGCTGGGCAGTTAATCAAAACCCGCAAGTTGCCGTGGCTCGGAGGTCGCTGTGCATTATCGGCATAAATTACAGTGTCACCCCTATGTGCAAAAACATCTTGTGTTACCACTGTCGCCACAATATGGAATCTAGTAAAATAATATAAGGCTGAATCGAGACAGATGGACGCGCTAAGAGACAGACGGAGAGACCGTAGTGTGATTGAAGGTCCACAGTGATCGGAGAGAGTTTAGGAAAAAAGCAGGCTGGGGTGAAACCCAAACCGAGACCAAAAGCCAGCCATCTAGTTAGTCAGAGGAGAAAATATGAGCACATAAAACAGAAGATAGACACTGCTGCCGGTAGCAAAGGGTGCTTTTTTCCTTTCTTAAGTTACCATCTTGGAACAGTTTCAAATACAGTGGACTTGGTAGCAAACAAAACCTTCTGAATACTGAAGGCCTTTGACTCATAAGAGAGTCAAATGTACAGAGAGAAATCGGATCTTTGTATCTGAGGAGCGTCAACATAACTCTGTACTTACGTGAGTGTTCCTGTGTTTGTATACATGTGTTCATGTTGCATGACCAAATACCCGAACGTCAGCTTGAGTGTGACAAAGTGTCTGTTGTCAAGTATGGGAGCCTGTTTAACAAGACTTCAAAGAGAGTGGGCACTTGTTTAACATATGCGAATAATTGTCAGTGTTGCACACATCTGGAGATACTCATTCCATCTGACAAGTGTGTGAATAAAGCGAGCACGTTTGGTGATTGTGTAAATATAAGGCATTTGTATGCAAGTCTGTGCATTCATGGCAATGTTTAGGTCTGGCTTTCTTCCATTCTTTTATCTTGTTTGCTGATTTTAAGAATGCAGGCCTCCATGTGTGTGTTTTAATGCTTATGTTAGTAGGATGTTTTTCGGTGTGTGGGTGGAAGGCTGATAAATAGACGTGATATGTAGATTTAAGTATCAGATAAAATCAGTCGTGCCTCTTGCTGATACTTGAATGTGAGCTTGTAAGCTGATAAATTATTCCATAAGGACACATTTTAAGAACTGACTTGTTCCAAAAAAGAAAGTAATCTATGACACTTCACCACTCCTCCCTTCAATTACAAATCAGACATCAAGGAATTTGTAATATGATATGGTGATCATATATATCATATCTCCAGTGACTGAAAATGAACTACCTATTTGCATAACATGCTTAATTCAGTTCCATTGCTAACTAGCGTTCACAAAATTGTAAGCTTCATTTGAAATACTCTGATGCAGAAAAGATATAACTGTCTACAGAGCAAATTTCACATAACACACATCATTTTTTAACTATTATTTCAAACTTTCGGAATGGGTGGAACTTGCTTGGACAGAAAAGTACTCTTTGGTTTCCAAGCTACAGTATCTTTCATTATTATGGGTTTCAAAGGTAGAACTTCTTCTCGGAGTAAAACATGAGGATATATTAAATCTTCATATTTAAAGAGTAACAATGGTCCCTTCAAACACATTTCTGATAGACATGTCATCATCTACTTTAAAAGAGAAATATCAGTACTGCTTTATGACTTTATAGGTCCATATTACCCACCAAATGAGTTGGTCCAGTTCCTTCTCTTCAGAGATGGACAGTTCTTTTTATGGAAAAGACTGTCTTAATGAACCTCCTGGAACCAGCTGAAATCTCCAAACTGCCTTGAACTCCACAAAGGGCCGTCTGCCATCCCCCTGTGCCAGCTCCTCACTGCATTAGAGACAGAGGGAAAGAGAAAAGAGAAATAAGAAGCAGCAATTGTTGAAAGACAAGAGACAGGCCAGAGAGTGTTGCAGTAAAGATACGAAGAAGAAGGAAAAGAAGAAGAAGAAGAAGAAGAACGGAGAGCTGGAGGGTGGGAGAGAGTAGATGACAGGAACAGAAGAAAAAGTGTTTGTTCTCTTTTCTTTTATTTCTGTTTCCCTGTCTCCCAAGAGCAACTCAGGCTCCTGTCTAGCCAGAATGAAGATGCTCTTAATCCTGCTTTGCTCGTCTCTGCTGTGGCCAACTCCACCGATTCATGGTGTTGGCTCAGACTCACAGAGAGGCACATATTCAACGCCACACAAATACACACACACATTGAATAGTGTCGTTGTATGTACACAGTCTAGAAATGAACACATGAAACGCACACATGCACATCCTTAAGAGGCCAATAACTAGAGTTGCAGAGTCATTTAAATATAGGCCTTCTCATAATACTTGCCAAGCAGGAACATACACACAACAGCCAGGTGTGTGAATTAAAACCCATCTGATTACATTAGGCTGATCGGTTCGATGGCGCTGATTACCTCTGATTGGATATCACAACATTGGCAATGGGGAAGAACAACTGCTTCCCCATGACACACGACGCTGCCGACCATTCAATCGCAATTATATCCACCATATTAGCACATTAGCAGACAAGCTGACCCCAGCGTGGAACGGAGCCAAGACAGAGCCCAGGCGAGTTACGAGGCAGGTGTTATATCTCCCCATGCACCCCCCACCCACACACTCTGCCTGGGCTGCTGGCCTACAGCTGCAGCAGTGGCACACAATGCGCTAACTCATTAATGATACATGGCAGAGGGGCCCAGAGTCCCTTTATCAGCTAATAGTGATGCGAGATGACGGCACACTGTCTGTTCACTGGTTTATTTGAAGAGAATCTAAAATGGGAAGGCAATATATCTACTAAACCCACACACATAAACATAATAATACCCCACAGCGTGTAGCGTGTGGAGGTTAACAAATGCAAATCTGGTGAATAAGCCAACATTTGGCATCTTTGTTCAAAAGTCCAGACTGAGAGTTGATGGTGGTGGTCTGGTCATGTTTTATGCAGTATGTGTAATGTGTCTGGCAGACATGTTGCACATCTGTAATTGTTACATGCCACAACAAACATCTTTGAACTACGGTGCAATTCTTATAATCAGAGAATTATTTAAACATTAAAGTTATCTCTGTATGTTCTTTGGGAGTTAATCTAATCAATGTGTTGCTATAAATAGAAAGACAGCTACTTGAAGTCATAACATTTCAGTTGACGCTTGAGTCAGCTGACAGCAGTTGATTTTGAAGTGTAGAAATGATCCGTTGTTGAGATCTATCGTCTGCTCTTCTAAACTGCTCTGGTGATCATACTGGTATAAATAATGACCTTGTTATACATTATCTTCAATTCTGCCCTTGTCGTCATCATCTCCACCATTTCCATCGTCAAGCCTCGTACCAAAACACTAGTACCTTTAACATTTTGGGCATCTATGTTAGGCAGTGACATGTACTAATGTCCCAGCAGCTGGTAAGATTATAAATGGGTTTCATATCTCAGTTTGATAATGCCTCCCATTCACCAACCCTCCTGTCTTGTCTTTCATCGCTTCTCGACTTGTGTGTCCGTCTCATCTTCTCTATCCACCTTAGGGTGCACAAAGGAATGTGACACACTGCCAAGACAAGCAGACACACAGACACACAAGTGGGTGTATGTGCTTTATGTGCTGTCCAGACAAGTGATGGGTGGGTGTGGTTTTCCCGATCCACTTCCTACATTTTCTGTTTTGTGTTAGAAGTGTGAGGAAAATAAGCATTAGCATTGAATGGGTGTTAAAACACTAACAAGGTGTTTCACGTGTAAAGTCTCTCAAATATTTTTCGTTAAGGATACATTGATCATATCTATTTTGACATTACATTTCATGCTTTTGAAAACCAACCGACCAAATGCAACAATATCTGGCCTTAGAGTTAGATTTTCTATGTATTAAGCTAAATCGTATCAAAATGCGCTAATAGATTAAAAAAAAAAAAAAAACATTACCACGAAAGGAAGTGAGGAATGAAATTGGAAGAACATATCTGGATTTTCTTTCAGCTATTGTTGTTGTGTTGTAGTGCTATAGTTGACAACTTCAAAAGTTTATATTTTCTTAGTTCTGTACTTTTACGTAAACCATGTTTTTATATATGCTCAAAGCTACTAAAACTACTCAGAGATCTTTGAAACATTGTTATATGGTTTCTCTTTGGTGATGAGTGGGATTATGGTATAATAATAATTCCATTAAAAGAGCTGAAAGTGAGTGGATTTTGATGTTTCCCTGGTGTTTAACAGGTTTTGTTGGAAGCTCGTAAGTCAAGTAATTAAGTAGTCTCTGATTAATTAAGCCACAATCTATTTTCTTTCTTTTCCATAACAATGTGGCGAGATTCCCCAAGTGAAACGGCTGATAGAGAACATAACATAATGAACGGGTGCAATTTACTATAGGAGAATCGGCAAGGAAACTGGGTAACACAGATTTAAATGGCTTCTCTTCTCTATTAATATTCATTGCATTTTATAAAGGGGCCTTAATTAACAGACTTTTCTCGCCCTGCTTCAAACTCTGGAATGCACTAAGACTCAAACTATGTAGGCATATACTTTAATTACCTCGAAGATAAATAATGGTTAAAACTGAGTACTGTTCTGAGCTTGAATATTTTTAGCTCAGACAGTGTTCACTTTCTATTTATGTTGTTCTCATGCCATAAGAAAGACAAATGCATTTCTGAAAAGGCAAACATTATCATGTATGGCTCTAAGTAAGTGCCCTTATCAGCCTACAACCCCAACAACAGCTAGTTTCCAGTGGGGCTTGTCTCTTAAAGCAGTGCTTCTCAAACTTTTTTCAGTAATGTACCCCCTTTGAAACATTTTCTCAGCCAAGTACCCCCTGACTCCGAACGTTTCTGATCGAAAAAGCCTATATACATAATTACAATATAGTGATGTTCCCTCAGTGTGTGATGTATTAACTCCTTCGTGGTATGCATTACAACAAACTAAGGATATTTTCATCTTCATGCATGAAAAAAAATAACATAACACTTTTATAAAACAGATTTTTCCAAGGAGTTTTTCAATTTAAGTAATGTGTTATTGTGAAAAACTATAAAATACAATACACACATTTGATATGTTTATATAAGAACCCCCTTGGTGGTTCTAGGAATGTTTTACATAAAATTGTGTTTTCTATTTAACTTATTGTACTAAGATTATTTTTATTTATTTTTTATTAACCTTTTTTTTTTTTTTTTTTATAAATCTCACGTACCCCCTGCAGTAACCCAACGTACTTCCAGGGGTCCGCGTACCCCCATTTGAGAATCACTGTCTTAAAGGATCTGATTATCCCTCTTTCCACAGCCATAGGGACTCACATCCATGGGATACAATTGAATCATTTTAGACAAATATTCTAGCCTCTTAGCAGAATTTAATATCACACGCCAAAATGTGATACATCAAAATTTGATATACGCCCTTGCCAAAAGGAAAGCAGGGAGATGCAACATGAAAGAAGACAGGAGCTGTATTTCACGTCCTGTGGCTACCATGTATTACATTTCTATTGTTAAAAGCCAAGGGATTCAAGTCATGTTTAATACCATGTGTGGGATTGATGCGATATCTTACCATGAAACAGAGTAAACCTACAGGTGGTAATTCTTAATAAGCTTAGTGAAGAGTCAATCTGTGTTGACTTTTTTCAAAAATAATTTAGGAAAATAATGGTTGAATCCACATTTTCGTATACAGAAGTATATTATGGCAATATACAATTTAAAAGAAAAAAAAGGAATTCAGAAAATAGATTGTAACAGATATGGATGGTTGCCAAGTTGTTCGATTTCATTATTTTCTTTGAAGTTGTTGTAGGCCGTCATTACATCTGTATAATATCAGTAGGATTGATTTGTGCATTTCATGGCTGTCTTGTCTTTTCCCAATTATGTTTTCGCCTTTTGTCCACATCAACACCCTCCTTCTTCATCTACCCGGTTATCTTCATCAATCAAACTCAGGCCAGCCTTGTTTTATTATGCCTTTTTCGCTCTTCCTCATCGTTGCTCATCTTTTCCCTTGTTTTCACCAGCTTTGACGACACCTTGTGGGGTATCCTTTACGTGCTCTAGAATCACATTTTACTCATTTGATGAAACCCTTAGAAACCGTTCACTCAATTTTCTCCTTTTGACCTTTTCTTACTGGAGTCCATCTGCGTTGGCTCCCTGTGACTTCTCAGTGTGGACCCATCGCTGCCAGTTTCACGGATCACAGCGTCTTGACAGACATACAAAAATAACATTATAAGATGAAGCGCGCTGCTACCAGCATTTCAATGAAATGAAGTGAACCGAGACGGCTGGCCATAACTTGACCTAAAGACAGAATCCCTTATTTAGACCTCGCTAATTCGAAATACTGTTTGTTGTGGTGGAGAGCTGTGATCAGGTCATACTTTTGAATGATCATGGTTCTCAGCTTTATAAATCAGGCATACAAAAGCTGATAGCTGTTAGTTCAAAGGAGTCATTTTAGGCTGACCACATCTGAACATAAAGTCAAGGCTAAAGCTACACAATTACATTACAGCTCATCACCAAAAGCCTCTGTGTCAATCAATTCAGCTCCAGAGAATTTGCTCCTCTGGAGTTGTTCTCTCCCCAATAACCCAACCACCACCACCACATAGGCCCCTTTAGATTAGAAAAGAAAGTGGGTGCAGTGAAGCATTTCGGGAGCAGGAAGCCTTTGGCTGGGCAGAAATCCCAGGCTGGATGCTCCAAAGCCTGCTGGCTATGAAAGATGTCGGCTGCCTTTATAGATGCCCACGCTGAGCTGATGGGGCCTGACACGGGTTGGCTTCTGACTGCGGCCCCGACACCCACTAACCTTCGAAAACAGAGTCGGGTAAGGGTGCCCTGTTTTGAGCCAATATGTCTGACATATGAAAGGAGCCAGATGCCTGAACAGAGAGAACCATGGCATTGCTGAACTGGGCCCACTCTGTATACATACTGAGGGATCGGCAGGAGGGGATGGCTGGGGGCAGCCAAGATCCCAGGTGACAGGCGGCTGAGACAATGTCCCAGTGGTGAGTTCATAAAAGACGATGGGTTGTTTTGTGGTTGATGCCCACCCCAAGACATGAATGTAATTAGAGCACAGTTGAAAGGTCAGGGCTGTTCTTTTAAGTGCCATTGAACACTGCAAGGGCCTAATGTACCATTGAGGGAAAGATTGACTGGTGCCCCTTACTCCCCTCTCACTCCTCACATCAGGGGAACCAACAAGTGTGCAAAGATCTTTATTGGCCTGAAACAATACTGCAGAAGAGCTATGTGTTGAGAAAAAAGGTCTTTGAAGATGTCTAAAGGGATTTTGATAATATTTTTAATTAAAAAAGTTATCATTATATATGCAACAAAATCCTTTATCTGAATTGATCCTTATTTGCTATATTTTGTGTTATTCTACCATGAGATCTACCACACAACAATGCTAGTATTCTAATGAGCATATGTCTTTTCCTCCCAACACTTTTCACCATGTAACCGGTTTGTAAATATGTACTTGAGCCAAAATGCATTTCCAGTGGTGACAACAATAAAAAAAATAATAACACTAGATTGGCAGTGTAGTGCTGCTACCTCAGTACTTTGCTACAACTTCTGCAACAACTGAAAACTCTGTATGAGAGGTAATTAGCAATGTTGTTAATACATCCATTACAGTTTGTGTTTAACCTATGCATTTGCATCCACTGGCAGCTTGACGTGTAAACAATGCACATTTTTATCTCTTGGCCGTTCTCCTATCATCAACACAGTCTGTCGCTGGACCCTGCCAGACAAGCAGCTCTGTTCTCCTTCATCCATAATGCACCATTTTTTTTCCTGTACTGTAGACCCATCTGGTCTGCAAAGGGAATGGGCAAAACTGTATTGGCTTTACATTGCTGGAGCAAAAACTCTGATCGTGGTTACTCTGCTTGCTCATCATGCCCTTTATCGCCGAGGTAACCTTAGAGGCGCCTTTGAAAACGATCAGTCATGTTCTTTGACGTGAGGCTTATTGTCACTGCGGGAAAATAAGTGTAGCTGAAGTGTAGCTGTACTGGACAGCTTTTCATTGACTGCAACCATTTGGATCCTGCAGTGTACAGTTTGACCCCGATAACCAATTGTGAATACTCATAAGTCTTGCTCAATGGTATATCGGCCCCTCGGAGATGTGTGTAGCTACTCCTCATGTGTGTGTGTGTGTATTTTCTTCACCTTCCGTCTTTTCCTCAGGCTATATTGAATTATGTCTCTGTCAGGTCCCTAAGCCCCCTATATTTCCTCTACTGTGCAGCAGCTCCAGATTCAGTATCAAATTCTCCTCATGCTGGCACTTTGTGCATCCCCCTGGCCCCTCAGATCTTTATCCCAGCATCCCCTTCCCTGGCCTGTGGACAATGCTGAATTCATGCTAGGGTCAGGCGTTAAAGTGTTCTAACCACATATTGAACATGCAGAGTTATGCATTGACCCTACACACATAATCAATCGAGATTTAAAAGTGCTGGGGTCAAATTGTTTCAATGCACCAGCCAAGCTTTAAAATGCCCTGACTCAACATTTTTCTTCACACTCAGTTAGCTAATTAAAAACAAATTTGAGTGCAAAAGTGATGGCTTTAATTACCTGAATGGCTAATTATCTCTGTAAATGTGCATATTTCCCATCATGCACTGATGAATTGAATTTTGAATCACACAGTCGATCTGATGGACCACAGTCAATGGTGAATAGAAGTAGACAGCATAACAATAGAGATCCCATTCTTGCGTTGCTCCATGGACCATCTGAATCATCAATAGTGGAGTAGTAGGGTAAAATAGGCCCGATTGCTCCACTTTCTCAAATTAGGCAATTAGGAAGGCTGCCTGAATGGAGATCAGGCTCAACTTCACTGTGCCATGAGGAAATGAGCGAGGCAGAGAGAATGAGCGAGAGCAAGAGACACAGGGCTCTTTGCACCTCCATTGATTCCCTTTAGCCCAGAAGCATCAAGAGCTGCTGCGAAAATTGATCAGAGCAGGGAGCCACCTTTGATATCGATAAAGATAAACTGGGAGACTCCCCAACACAAAAAGGACTCAACATGGGGAAATGGCTGGAGCTGAGAAGAGAATCTAGTTGCCAATGCAGCCTTAAAGCCAAGCAGGGAACAGGCTGGCATGAGAGCTGCAGACCAGACTGTGTCCTTTGGGGAGTTAGCTTTCACTGCAAGGTCAGTCTCTCAAGTGCTTGATAAAACTGAACAAATCAAAGCTCTACATCTGAGAGCTATCTCTGAGAAGAAAAAAGTGTCTCTGCAGCCCGTACTGACAAAACAGGGGATCAGAGATGCAGGAGCTCACATTAATGCTACTAATTAACAGAGAACACATTTCAAACTAGAAACAAAAGTAAGTGTGACTGAAATTGGAAAACATATGCCACTTTGACAGACTGGAGACAATATCCTGATGAAGGAAACAGGGTGCAGCGTCACAACCACTATAAAATGAATTCAGAGTTTATTCATAATATTTTGAGTTGGTTTCTTTACTGTCAAAAATTACATTTTGGAACACAGACATGAATTGATTAGGTTGTTCTCAAGTGAGTGGAAAGTAATGCCCTTTACTTTTCATGTTTATAATCTGTACACCATTGGTCTATGACAAGGGTCCTGTAGTATTTCAAAATGATCATATCATTGTCTAAATATTTTGTAGTTGTATCTAGTGCAAATAATGAAGTAGCCTTTTTGGAATACATTGTAATGGGTCATTATTCATTATTTCTATTCAAAACTGTCTTCTGGCAAAAGATGAAATACTGGAGACACATCTGGATGCCTGCTGTTATTTTTTTGTGGAGCACTTCTGAAATCAGTCACTGACAGCTTAAATGCACTCAAAAACTAGTTTATTTTTGTCATAACCTTGCCTCTTCTGATCGGAAGTATTGTTCTGACCCCTTTTTTACTTTCAAAAGTGATTCAGTCAAAAAAGACATTTGGTTCAGAAAAACGGACATTATGCATTTGCCAAATCCAGGGGTCATTTCAAGACTGCAGAGGGCATCCGGAGTGATACAACCCAATGAGGCAAGTTGCTGAAGCGAGTCCTGCCTGTCTTTACTGCAGATGGGCCAATTAGGAGATGATGAAAAGCTCTCGGTATGCCTGCCTAAACTGTGTCTTTGAATCTGGCAGGATTTTTCTTCGAGATAAGAGAACACCTGCTATCCAATTTTACATTAGAGTAAATACACAGCATCTCCAGCAGCAGGGGAGTAGTGGTGGAAGACGTGGACTTTGCCAGACTATGTTGAAAGAAACACCTACAATTCTAAACCAGAAAGCTGAACTACAATATCCAGTCCGGTCTGGGAAGTCTATTGAATGTAGTAGGACATTCCAATCTGTATTAAGTGTTTATTAGTCTTTTCCTGAGCAATACATTGTGAGGTAAATTGGAGGATCTCAAATAGCAAAGAATCTTGAGGGCACTGACAAGATGTCTGGCTCATAATGACCCATAAAAGCACTTTGACATTGGTAATAGCTGGATACTGATGAGCAGGAAACTGTGCTTAGGAGCTTGATAGAAAGAGGTTTCTTCTCTTCCCCGGCTCGTCTTCTCTTTTACCCCAACAGTTAAGACTACAGGGGAGTTTTCTTTTACTCTGGCAGGCCATCCTTTTTCTCTCCATTTTCTCCATCTCTCACCTTCCAGAGGTATCTTTCATTTATCCATTCAGCATGGTGTTTTTTGTAGAGAAACAGTGTGGTGGGGAGTGTTTCAGCACTTCATAAATCCTTGTCTATGTTGTCTCATTTGTTATCCCTTTAGGTTTATGGTGTTCTCTTTTTCTATGTGGGCAGACTAAGACCTAGATCCCCGGAGGCCTTTTGGAGCTAGAGGTAACCAGTCCTGTAGTTGCCGTAACAGTTTCAGCATGTGTGGCACTGAGCCACGTGAAGCCCCCACAGCCTTAACATATCCAGTCAAATACGAGAATGTGAGGACGAGGTTGAAACTAATATCTGACCGACTTGTCTTTTGACCTTCTAACTATTCATCCAATAGATACCCACTATGCGGTGCTGGACCTGGATTACATTAGTAATGGCCCTCTTTTTCTTGCTTTTGCCAACTGTGTTATTTCATAGCACATCAAACAATTACCCTCATAACTTTATCTGAGCTCAGAGTCACCTTAAAACTGTTCAAAAGGTTGATATTTATTGACAAATAATCAATTGTTATTATTCTCTAACAGATGCAAATGTGCTCCATTTGGCTGTGCATGTTGCAGTAGTGCACACACTTAAGGTTCATTGTTTATTATTCTACCACACACACATGGAAAAACAGGTTACTTGTATATCATTTATTATGATGAAGTAACCAGATGAAGAATGTATTATGTTGCTATGAATGATTTTAGATATTTACAAGTTTATAAGTTCTATACATTGTGTGAATCTGAATCACATTACAGTTTGTCAAATTTAAATATCTCTGGGAGACAATACAAAAAACAAATCCCACTGTTAAATATGATGAATGAAGTACTGTTTACATCATGTGCGGGCGGAAATACAGATAATGTCATGATCACGTATTATACCTGTCCATAACAGCCTATTTGGTATAAAGAAAAGTCACTTGAAAATCAACCATATGTATCCCTTTAAAACATGTTCACTATGACCTTACTGTGTTGTTGTAAAGACTAGAAAGATTATGAATTCAGAGTTGAGTCTGTATTGGATTTGTTTCAGGGATGCCACACAGAACTTTCTCACACCCCAGGACCTTGGAGGGCAGTCCAACCATGGCGCTTGGCAGAGCAAGGCGTCTCCTCCGCTCCCTGCGTTTGGCTGTCTGTAGTCAGTCCAGGACTACAGCCTGTCAATACTGACAGACGCCACTGGCTAGGAAAGACTAGTAGGGCCCCACACATGTATGTGTATGACTATATATTATTCTTTTTTAGCTGAGTTTTATATCAGTACAAGAAAAACTGCCAGTCATTAGTGTTGAGTCTGGTATTATGTGAACATACATTATGATTATATATATGCTACCATTTTCTGTTTAAACAATCTGTAATACATCAGAATTAATCCTCTGTTGCATTGGAAACCTGGCAATAGCAGTTTGCTTGGAGTTAATAGAGGGAGAACTAGGCGGGTGATTGACAATGTGGCATGAAAAAAAGTAGGACGAGATTGAAAGGTTTGAACAAACTGCAGTAAAAAAAATAAAAATTTATAAAAAATGTGCAACCTTACAGTAATAAAACAGTCTGTACTTCTACTTTATGAGTACAAGTTATAGTTTACGGGCTGTCCGTTAGACTAAGATGAGTTAAAGCTGCACTATTTGATTAAAAAAATAGAAAATAATGCAGCTGTCTTAGTCTAAATCACACCCTGACTCTGCAACTGAAAAACAGTGTTTCATCAGGTGTCATGTAAAGAAGTTTACACTTTTCAATAACATCATATTGTTATTAACTGATGTAAAAAGCTGACCACTGCATTTTTTGTAGGTGTCACACATCAAACTAAGAGAAACAATCTAGTCATTAGGTCACTAGTCAGGGACATTTCCAGTTTTTCCCTAACTTTATATAGGAAAAACAAAAAGGCCCACGTTTGGTCTGTTTGTATGCTTCATTTGCGCTGTTACATATTTCATAGCTGTGTGGATGTCATACATTTGAGAGAGAGAGAATGAGAGAGAGAGAGAGAGTGGAGTGAAAAGAGGTTAAAGAGGAAGCAACCAGGATAATGAGCCGACAAGAAATGAAAAGCAAGGACAGGGCCGCGCAACATTCAATGTTAGATTCTCATTCATATTTACAGTCCTCTGGCAGGCAGTGGCTGGGGCAACAAATGTAATCAAGGCTCCAGCAAAGTATGAAGGCTCACACATTGGGCAGAGGCAATGAGACTACATTAGCATCCCAGGAATGTAATGTTTGGAGCAGATGAATAATGGGTACCAGCACAGATTCCGGGGGAGTGTGATGCTGTTGATGTCAATTTCATCTCATTGACATTACAGGACTTCAGCTGTCTCTCTTAAAGACAGGAAAAAGATACACTTTAACAAAGTAGAAACCGTTAACGATTGCCATATCCTAAAAAGGAACCATAACATTAGGTGGAGCGTCTAGCATAAAGTATCAGTTACTTCAACCACTTGTCGCTAGCTTATCAGTTACACGGATCAAAGTGTAGCTGGTATGTTCAGAGATGTAATCAGCGACTCTTAAATGGGACTCTGTTGAGTAAGGAGAGTGTGCTTTTTTTGTTGCAGGAGCAGCAGTGAACTGCCTGATCTACAACCCTGATATCCCACATTCCTTACTTCCCCTATATCCCAAGCTTTATAAAACATTATTCACTGACTTGATATACAAAACCAAAATCAACTTTAACCCTTATGATTCAAATTGCTAGCTTTTGGATTAAACCGTATTACTTTGTCAGTATTGGTGCATGGGTCATTTTTGGATTTCACTACACAACCTACAACACATTTTAGTTTACTGTATATCGTTCTGGGCGCGTCATCTCACCAATGTCGTAGAAAACAACATCAATTGATTGTGTTTGTTGTTTCTCCTGATACCTCCTTTGGCTGCAGCCAACTGGAATACCTTTTGCAGATTCCATGTTCAACTATTAAAGTCCTTAATTCAAAATGGAATGTTTTGAAAGTGTTTGCCTTTTATCAAAGTGGTTTTACACCAACTATACCAAGGATCCCAGATCAAACGCACAATGAAGGGTCTTTGAGCATGTTTCTCTCAGTGTTTGTGATGTTATGTAAAATGTTTGTTTTTCATTTTTGTCATGTATTGTGTCTTGATATCTGTCCATGTTGATGTTATAAATGGAGCTTCTGTGATGCAAGTCAAATGTCCGACTTGATCTGACCATTAAAGTATTATCGTATCGTATTTAGAGCTTCTATTATAAGAGAAACAGCAAACATTATACAGTTTTGAATAATCAAATAACTAAGGCTGAAAACAAGCATAAGCCAAACACTGTCTTTGTAATGGTTAGCAATATTAATCGGCATAGGTGTACTGTATTTCCATCATATCCCTTCAGTTTCAACTTCACTGTCTTCCTATACATGTTTTACTTTTTCTTAAGAATTAGAAGTGGATATTTTTGCATTGCCAGTTGGCATTTAATTAATTTATCTTCCCAATGATATCATTTCAGAAATAAATAGATCACTTTTCATTGAACTATTATTTATCCACCAAAAGCACATTTTACCAGGATTTAGCACTTAGCAGGTGGTACTTTTGGACCTTGATAGCAGGAAATAAAAACTGAAGCATACCATAATGAGTTTATGGGTGATTGCCAATATGCCTTGTGTGTGTGAAGGTAGCCACAACAGTCATGAAAGTCTACTATCTCTTCCCACTTTCTGGTCTATGCTTAGGAAACTATGGGTGATGGTTTATAGAATTGGAAACATTCGTCTTTAGCACTGGGGTTTGGTGTCGCCACCACAGCGGGGAGTAGGGACATCATCCTGTCTATCTGAAATGTACAGAGAGTTATCGCCGTCATCCCATCAATCCTTGTGCCCAGATGGCATTGAGCCCTCACATCAACACACTTTCTGCCCATTCCAGGGTTCTGGCTCTGCCTTTCTAACAGGCAGGAGCACCGACTGACCATGCCAGCGACCAGCCAGGACACATTGCCCAAAATAATAGATAGAGTCCACTTCCAACATCCCTCCTGAGTCTTCTATTCTATCATCCATCAACAAAATGAATCTACGCCATAGGGTGCCTGGGTTGGATTTATGACCAGGGTGTCTTTTTGTTGTTAAATATAGTGGAACAAAAATAACAGAAATATGGCCCTCTTACCCTGAGATAAAGGTTAAAGCATATTCAATACGCCCCAATGCATTTCCTGAACACAAAGACCCTTTGGATTGATGCATACATTTCAGTAATTGAACCCAGCAGTGCAGATGCTGGTTAAAAAGGTGGGTTACCCTGCAAACAAAGGATATCATAGCTTTAGAAGTGTAATGAAATCAGATGCATAAACCTCTCCCGTGGTTAGAAGATCCACGATAATGAGGAGGAATGACAGCTCAGCCAGTGAAGGCTTTTAACCTCCGGCTTCTTAGCAACAAGGTAAAGATCTTAATGAGACCTTAACCTTGTCCTAAATTACTGTCATCATGGTAAGATTCCTACAAACGTCAGGCAAAAGTACTGTACATATAAAGTGTGAGGATCACATCATACTTGTGCCTCATTATTTACCCAGTTTGCCCTGGGTCATAAAAGCTCTGCAGTTATTTTAAATGGTTACAATTATGAAGGTAAAGGGAAACAAATACAGATACTTACACCTAGTTTAATGTAATGCTGGTAGTTTCTCAGGTGCAGATAGCTCATAAACAGGGAAAATAAAAACGGTCTAAATACCTGGATATTATGTCTTTATAGTTGGTATTAAACCTTAGTTTCAGCAAAAATGTTTTTATCAATCTGATGGATGCCAAGTGGAACTTAAAAATGCCATCTTAACCAACAGACCATTCTGTAGTCCTCTCAACATGCAGCCAAAGTAAGGCAAATATTATTTTGCAAAATGTACCACAATAGGCCTTTAAACAAAACAATTGATCTGACATAACACTTTTGTCAGCAGAGCTGTAATGTGACATCATCCAGTTTTGCATAAGGTAACATCTATAGCTGTACAGAAGACGTGTTTAAATCACAGATGGCTCCTACAAAGCTACGGGGCAGTATAAGAGGCCAAAACCGCAGTCACAGGGTCGCCAGTGTCAGCAGGCCTTAGAAAGTAGACAGTGGTGTGGGTTTGTATTTTTGTGTGTCTGTGTCACAGGGGCTAAGATGACAAACGATGGCAAATTGGAGTGAAGGCTTCCCGCTGCTGTCTCACCATGCCAACAGAGAATCAGAGACAAGGGAGCGGCTGAGAAAATGGCTGTCAAAATCACAAACACACACAGACCCAGAGACTGGCAGGAATAGAGGCCAAGTTTTTACAAAGGCGAGTGAGTTGCAAAGGGTGAGGTGGAACATCATATTGGAGACGCTCCAAAATGACACCTTTTTAAAGAGCACTCCTCTCTATGTTTCTTTAATCCAATTGATTGATTTTCCTTTTTTGACTCATTGAAGTCTGAGCCATCATTTTCAGTTTAAGCTTGGCAATCACAGTAGAATAAAAAAAATGCAGAGTATCGAGTAAGTCCTCCACATAGTAGAACAATCAAAAACACCTTTCTTCAGGAACCCACAAAGCAGAGATAAAAGAGCAGACAGGTTTTCCAACCGGCTAAATCCCTCATCGTGACCTAAATCCATTCCTTTGCATTCTAAAAGATGCTAACATCAAAGATGAACATACACATATGAATCTACCAGAGTACAATGCTTTGGCTGCTCTTCCTCCTTTTTCCACGAGTATTCTCTCTCTAACCGGATTATTTTCTGAGGGCCTCCTCCCCCACGGTGAAATATGTCACATCAGTGAGGCTCTAGGTCTCTCAGCAGGAACCACAAATCCGGATGCTTCCAATAACAAAGACATGAGAGTGAGTAACTCGCCATTAAGTGTAATGAGCCCAAATTTCAACTATTGTTTCCCAATGATGGATTGACACACAATAGAGTGGAATGTCAGTGTCCCTTTGCTATTACAATGATATACGCTGAGAACTGCTAGATGTGTTTGAAGACCAAGTAGATGATTCGTCAAAAATATTAAAATGTGCTCTATTTTGTTGGGGATATTAAACAGAAAAAGATTTAAGATGGCACAGACAAAGTGCATGTATTAATACTGGGAGGACAACAAATCATATTGAACCAATACTTTTACCCCAATGTTTGATTTCCCTGTCAAGCTGTTGATAAATGGCCACACAGATCAAAGATACAACCACATTACCATTGTTTGAATTTCTGACTAGTTTTCAAATTAAACTATTCACCTCAACAAACAGGAGGACTATCAAATTCTTAAAAATAGAGAACTTCCAACTCTACGTTTATAGCATATTGACAAAAATCACAAAATATTCCAATCTGGCCCTATTCCACAATGCAGAGAAATCGATGTATTCATGGAAGTAATTGAATCAATAGCAGATGCTGTATCGAGTGTTGCAGCATATTTTCCTTTGAGACTGGAAGCTCAATACTCTCTTTTGGCTGCTGAGTCGCCCCTGTTCTCATGGCCTAATGAGAGATGGTGTTTCAAAAGCATTAATTGAGACGGTCTGCAAACATCCTTGAATGAGGCAGCCCTTTTTTGGCTGAGAAAAAAAAGAAGTCCATTATGCAATTTAGCACACAGCACTTCACCTCTTCAATGGGGAGGCGGCTACAAATCGAGTCTTGGTTTAGTGATTAGAAAGCCAGAAAGACTGCATTACCACACAGCTAAGCATTTAACACAAAAACAGACAAAACACTTGTGCAGAAAACAATCTTCCAGTCCATCATGATGCAGTATAAATGCTTTGTGATGACGAAAACATGCTGTGTCTAAGTAAAGGAAAAATAAACCAATGAGGTATTGTCTTTTGATTAACTTTTAACTCAAAAACCTGTTAACGGTTGCAGCTAATCTAAAGCGCTGATTTATTATTTTATTTAAAAAGATCCTCATTAGCTGATGCCAATGACACCAGATAGTATTCCTGGGGATTTCAAGGTAGGCTCAAGGCTATTTCAGGAGAGTTGACCTACCCTGGACGTTCTTGCTCACTTAAATGGCCACGAGGGAACTGTGAATCTATCTTCGCTTAATGGATATAGGAATCTCACTTCCCGCCTCAGTGATGAATGACTATGAATGGGTAGCTAAAGTATCACTCTTAGCAGGATCCACAGCTTTGTTCATTCTGATAAGAATCATAAAACCAGACAGGCATGCTTTGCTTGGGTCAATATCCTGTTTGAGTAGCCATTAAGCAACGCGCGACAATGGACGCTAATATCATCAAGGTGTACCGCTACCCTTCTGTCATTGCATTCATCTCAAGGTGAATTATAAATGGATCCTCAAGGTTTTCAGTTCTACACATTCTAGCCCACTACAAAGATATTGGTAATGAACTAAACCAAGCTCTATCCATCAGTGTTAAAAATGAACATGCGTGAGGATCTTACAGAGAAAGTGAAGCATTACCCATTCTTTCTGACAGGCACGAGAAGCGCTTTTAAGTTTTCGATTGAGATAGTAATAACACTATCTTCACATCCGGCTAAAAGAGCTGTCACTGTGATGAAACACAGCCTGGACGGGACGTCAAGGAAATTGTGATGTGGATTTTCCAGATATGGTTGGTTGTTGTCTTTTGCTGCTACACTTTGCTGAACGAGCTTTTTGATGCAACTAAAGAGTTGCATGGCCTCCGCTGACAGCAGATCCGAGTCTCCTGCGAGTGTGTGTGTGTGTGTGTGTGTGTGTGTGTGTGTGTGTGTGTGTGTGTGTGTGTGTGTGTGTGTGTGTGTGTGTGTGTGTGTGTGTGTGTGTGTGTGTGTGTGTGTGTGTGTGTCTTTGTGTTGTGACATTTAAGCAATGCTTGACATGAGCTCTTGGAACACAGAATAATTATTGCATAATGTAAATGTACTTTGTGTCAAAGCTGTCACTTTCAGGGTGAAGGTCAGAAATGGCAGCTTGACATCAAGACTGAACTAGTTCTGTTGAATGTGCAGTTGTAATTTGAAGTTTAATAAGGAAAACCTAATAAATCTTCAATTTGTTTTCATTTAATGGAGCTGTTGTTAAGTTATAATAGAGTTAACTATTTGTCTATGTGTCTCTGTCTGTTCAAGAATTAAGACTGAATCTGAGAAACCAGCAACAGCAGTAATGACCTTTAAATCTGTAATTATCTACACCATGTATTCATCAACAGAGAGAGACACACATGTTTGACCTTCAACACATATCTAAGAGCTGTTTAACACATCTGTAATTGCATAACCTGATCCAGCTAGGTAAGTGTGATACTGCTGGGCTTACACTGCCGGCGTGTTGATGACAACTGACGTGTGAAAGCTCACTTTACTTTTTTCCGTTTTTTCAACCAGGATATGTGACCAAACTATACCATATATATATACATACACACTTCTACATATAATGTCTCCAGTTAATTCATGTGTATTATTATAGTATTATATACTGCAAAAGCATGTTTTAATTATACATTTATTAAAAATATTGTTTATAGCTTTGACATTTCCCACCACTGTTTCTTTAGTAACCACACCCCAAATTCATGACAAAACTAGTCTTTGAGAAGAAATAACACTGGTGATTGAATATCGTGAAACATTCTGAAACTTGATATTTAGAAACAAGAATGTGTGCACTATGTAACACATGTTCCCCTCTTGAGTATTGTGAGCTCTTCTTTTAATTATAGAAATGTCAAAATGTATCGTTCTTTACCCTGTTTCACATCAGTTGCCAATGGAATTCTTCATATCTCAGTCTCTTTCTGTTTGACCTCTGTGTGTTTGCCTGTCTCTTGGTCAATGTAAAGCAAATAACACATTTCACTTCAAGACATGTTTCTTGTTTGTATGAACAAATTCTGTTTTGACTCAGGTGTGGTTTCATTCGTTCCACATGCGTTTTGGAAACAAAATGAAAAAAGACTCTTTGCACAGCTTGTTCTTTGGTGAAGGGCTCTGCTCACAGTGAGTGACCTTTTCGACAGATGTTTTGATGTATATCCTGGATTGCCACACTGTGACAGCTGTTTTGACATGTCATGGATTAACTATAATCTGGATTTGTTAGGTTACAATGTCTAGTGCAGATGAGAGCAGTGCACCTGGAGTGTGGGTGAGTGCACCTGTGTGGGAGTGGAGCAACGAAACAGGCCACTGTTTGTCTGCGTTTAGTCATTAACTCGATCGTTAATCTTGCTGCTTTGATGGTTCGTCTTGCATGAGGACAGCTTTGGTTTTAGGGTAAAGTGCTTGAGGGGTAATATTGATCATATACATGTTTGACTAAACTGAATATTTGTAACTCTATATCAAATGAAAGAATACATTTGTGAATAACCTATACGCAGGTTTGAACCCTACTGTCCCTTATATCCAGTAGTTTCAATGCTGAGAATAAATGCATAAAGCCGTCGTTATGCTGTTGCAATTGTTAAGTTTTATTTATTCGGGAAGTCTAAATTTATTTTATATTTTCTTTTAAAGAGAGAGACCAGAGAATGTCTGGTTCGATTCTGGACAAAGCCGTTGTTGTTATTACCCATCTTTCTCCACATGTGTCCTTTCACTTTCTCCTGCCCAACAAAAGCTATAAATGCTCAATAAAACACTTATAAATATCACATAGTCCATAACATTTAGTTGAAAAGAAAATACAATATTAAATGTGGCAAGTTGGAGATGGATGTGTAGTTCTTTGCACCATCAGGTGTGGTTTACAGCCTGGGAAGGGGCCACCCCTTGTCTTATCTGCCTATACCATGCCCAATATTCTATTCAGGAAAATGCAAAGCAAGCACTGAGGCAGGAAGTCAATGACGTGTTGCCTCACATCCATCCGTGTGCTTATAAAACCCACATCCACAGGCCGTCTGAAGGAGACAGTTGCGGCAGCGCTGGGATATTTGCCCACGTGATGTCAAGGATTAAACTCGGTAAGATCAGCTTCTAGGAGACAGCTTCCCCAAAGGGCCTGCTCCATTTATGCTACTCTACCCCCACCCTGCACTCCTCATCTAAATCCCCCACCTCGATTTACTGGCACTTTAAATTCCACAGTATGAACCCCTTTGTCAAATGTATTCACCCTCTGAGCCCTTGCAACCACAAAATGTCTTTCTCACCCAGTGCTATACTGCTACCTGGGCCGAGGTGGGCCTCAGAAAGAGAGAGCTGTCAAGATTGGGACTGTTTAGAAGAAATACTAAGAAGCCACTGCCATTGCCTCTGTCCTCCTGGCACCTCCTCCCCATCAAGCCTACAGTACACCACCCTCAGTCCTCCTATAACTCCATTACATGGCACATTCCTCTGAAGCTCAGGAGATGTGAAGCCTCGAGCCGGAACTAAAGAAAGGTATAAGTGTGCATAGGGGTGGCTTGGTGTTTCATTTCCAATGACCCTGTGTTGGTATGTAATTGTGGTTATGTGAGTGCATATGTAATTTACTCTCACTTAGTATGTATTGGTGTTATTGAAAGTGAGTATGCCATTAATGGAAGAAGAAAGAGGGTTAATCCTCCAACTACAAAGTAACATGATTGTTAAGCCTTCGCTTTAATCCTGCAGACCCGAGGAAGCTGCTGTATCTTGCCTCAAGGGCAGCTGGGACGTGTAGGCGTGGTGTGTGTGTGTGTGTGTGTGTGTGTGTGTGTGTGTGTGTTTGTGTGTGTGTGTGTTTGTGTGTGTGTGTGTGTGTGTGTGTGTGTGTGTGTGTGTGTGTGTGTGTGATCTATCTCTCATATATGTGTGTGCATATTAAAAAAACATAGGGATTGAATTCACAGACGAAGCTCCTGTATGTGATATACGCTCACATCGGGACTTAGTATGTTCTTTGGGGGTTAACATTACAACAATAAAAAAGCTTTCAAGATGAAGTGAGCAGTAAATCTCCACACGAGTCCCCATGAATCGGCTAATAAATGCAGCAGAAGCATGAGAAGAAGTCGGTTCCCTGGCTGCCAGGGTCTCACGGGGCCACTGGATAGAGTACTTCTGATCAAATCCCAGACCAAATAAAGCAGATATGGAGCGGTGATGGTGATCACTGTTAACAGGTATATGAGTTTTGAAGCTGCCCTGTAAAATCCACATGTTACAAAGTGTCATTACCCTTACACTGAAATTAATTGAGTTTATATTAAAGCAGCAAATCTTGTTGAAACATGATCACTAGGATGTCATTCCTAATCAAGTGGCCCTTCTCTCCTTTTTTTCTCCTCATTTCCTGACTCTTTGTTGCTGAATTCTTTCTTTTTTAAACTGATCCTCACCTTTCAGCAGTTTCAGGGCTTTCAAAGCATTTAATTGCCATTTAAAGATTGCTTTGCCTGGGAAAGCACCATTTTGTGGAAGAACTTTCACAAATTCCCAAGTTAAAAGCCTGTCACTCATGCACGAATGGGCTTTTTTTTCTCCGTACACAGCCATACGCACAAATACAGACAAATGCACACAGTTTTCTGGACAATAGACATGGTGTTCTGCTATAGCTGGACTTCACTGACTTTATTTTTCCTAAGAGGAGGAGCTTAGTAAGTCCGCTAGTATGAACAATCTGGGGCTGTAGACAGATTTTTACTGGACATGGATCCTAGGTGGATGCCTCCAGGCCTCTGAGTTTTAAGCCTCATTGAAAGGCCAATGAGTAGCATTCGAAACAAACAAAGATCATAATGGAGGGTGTTTGGGTCATTATTAAGATCTATGGTCTAAATTAGTATTTCCCCAGGTTCTGTTATTTCAAGGGGCTTACAGTATACTATGCTTGGCAAATAACTTCACCATCTGTCGCAAAACACTGTCACTCAATTGTTTTTTTTGTTAACCCAATATCAGGTAGCTGTACGGTTGGACCACAACACTGCCTTGAAATGAGCCATGATGACCTTGTCAAGGGGAGAACACTGAGGCATGAACTCAATTGCACGACTCAAAACTCAGACTCAGATAGCGTTTCAAAATAAAGACTTTACTGGAATTTGCACAGTAATAAAACAAGGAAAACAAAACCACTCTTTCGAGGAAAACTATAATGCGATCTATAGCATAGGTCCGTGAAAGGTCCGTGAAAAGGTCCGTGAGGTAAGCCGATACGTGGTCTTCGAGAGACAACGAACTGACAATTAACAGGAGGGAGCTAACACAATATATACACAGGTAAAGGGGACACAGTTGGAAACAATCAGGGCGGGGAAAATAATCAAGGACGCAGGAGACAGAAAAGGGGCGGGGAGCGTGGAGGCCTGAAATGAGAGGAAGAAATAATTAAGGGTATAGACATAAAGCACAAGACAAAGGGACATGACAACTCTAACATAAAGAATAAACTTTCACAATAAGTTTCTTGGACATGACAGTACCCCCCCTTCTAGGGACGGCTCCTGACGGCCCAGGCTCCTCTGAGTTGAGGCGGTCAAAATCCTCAATGAGGCTTTTGTCCACGATGAAGCGGGAAGGAATCCATTGCCGCTCCTCAGGACCATAACCCTTCCAGTCAACCAGTAACTGTCGCCCTCTACCCCTTTTCCGACTAGCCAATAGTGACTTGACCGTGTAAACCGGACCTCCATCGATCATCCGGGGGGGCGGGGGGGGTTTGACGGTGGGAACCATAGCGCTCTCCTTCAATGGTTTTAATTTTCCTACATGGAAGGTGGGATGTACCTTCATGGCCCTGGGAAGCCGTAGTCTCACTGAGACTGGGTTTATGACCTTGGTGATGGGAAAAGGACCCACAAACCGGGGAGCCAGTTTTCGGGAGAGTACGTGGAGGGGAAGGTCTCGTGTAGAGAGCCAGACTTTTTGGCCTGGCTGGTATACAGGGGCTGGTCGGCGTTTTCGGTCTGCTGCTCTTTTAACCAGTTGTGAATTCCTGCAGAGTATCTTCCTAGCCGCAGCCCACACGCGCCGACAACGCCTGACCAGAGCGTGGGCAGACGGGACCGTGACCTCCCTCTCCGTGGCTGGGAACAGTGGCAGCTGGTAGCCATAAACACAGTGAAACGGGGACAGGCCCGTGGCAGAAGTAGGGAGGATGTTGTGTGCATACTCAACCCAGGTGAGGTGCTCGCTCCAGGAGGATGGATTCTGGGACACCAGGCAGCGCAGGCAGGTCTCCAGTTCTTGATTTAGGCGCTCTGTCTGGCCGTTAGACTCCGGATGATATCCAGACGAGAGACTGACCGTGGCACCGATGAGGCTGCAGAACTCCTTCCAGAAGCGTGACACAAACTGGGGGCCCCGGTCGGAGACAATATCCTTAGGGAAACCATGAAGCCGAAACACATTCTGCATCATGACCTCCGCCGTTTCCTTAGCTGAGGGCATCTTTGGCAGAGCAATGAAATGTGTCATTTTGGAAAATCTGTCCACTACCGTGAGAACTGTGGTTTTACCTCTAGAGAGGGGCAGGCCAGTGACGAAGTCCATGGAGATCTCTGACCAGGGCCTGTTGGGAATAGGGAGTGGTTGTAATAACCCTATTCGCGACCTGGAAGAGGTCTTGTTTCGAGCGCAGATAGGGCACGCCTCCACATACTCCTTCACCTCCTTCTCCATGGATGTCCACCAGAAACGTTGTTTAACAATGAACATAGTTCTCTTGACTCCGGGGTGACAGGTGAGCAGCGAAGTGTGAGCCCAGTGGATCACCTGTGGTCGCTCGGCCTCCTGAACAAAAATCCGGTTAGGCGGGCAACCCCTTGGTGCAGGAGCTCCAGCATTGGCACGTATTACCTCCTTCTCTACTGGCCAAGTCAGCGCTCCTACCACCCGGTTCAATGGGATGATGGGTTCCGGCTCCTTGGCTGCAGGCACAGGGTCAAACAGACGGGACAGAGCGTCAGGCTTGACATTCTGAGACCCCGGCCTGTAGGAAAGAACAAAGTCAAAACGGTTGAAAAACAAGGTCCACCTAGCCTGGCGGGAGTTCAGTCTTTTGGCCTTTCTGATGTACTCCAGGTTCTTGTGATCGGTCCAGACCACAAAAGGATGCTCGGCTCCCTCCAACCAATGCCTCCACTCTTCCAACGCTAACTTCACGGCCAGCAACTCACGGTTTCCCACGTCATAATTTCTCTCTGCCGGGGAGAGCTTCCTGGACAGGAAAGCGCAGGGGTGAAGTTTGTTGTCCTTCTGTTGTTGCTGGGAGAGGACCGCTCCCACCCCCTCGTTGGAGGCATCCACTTCCACCACGAACTGGCGAGTGGGATCCGGCATGGTAAGTATGGGGGCAGTGGTGAACATCTTTTTCAGCCGAGAAAAAGCCTCCTCAGCCTGAGGAGACCACACAAAAGGCACCTGAGGGGACGTGAGGACATGAAGAGGGGCTGCAATAGCGCTGAAGCTCCGCACAAAACGTCTGTAAAAATTAGCAAAGCCTAAAAACTGCTGCACTTTTTTGCGAGAGTCAGGGGTAGGCCAACAGGCTACTGCGCTAACCTTCTCTGGGTCCATCATAACCTGACCTGGGGAAATGATGAAGCCCAAAAAAGTGACTGTTTCCACATGAAATTCACACTTTTCAGCTTTGACAAACAACTTATTTTGGAGCAGTTTCTGTAGAACCAGGCGGACATGTTGTTTGTGGGTGTGAAGGTCAGGGGAGTAGATCAGAATGTCGTCCAGATAAACAAAAACGAAACGGTTCAGAAACTCCCTCAACACGTCGTTGATCATAGCCTGGAAGACTGCAGGAGCGTTTGACAATCCAAACGGCATGACCAGGTATTCATAATGTCCTGAAGGGGTGTTAAAACCCGTCTTCCATTCATCGCCCTCCCTGATCCTGACCAAATGATAGGCGTTCCGCAGGTCTAATTTGGTGAAAACCTTGGCTTCCTGAAGCTGCTCGAAAGCGGACGAGATGAGAGGGAGGGGGTACCGGTTTTTAACCGTAATGTCATTGAGAGGTGAGTAGTCGATACAGGGCCTAAGAGACCCATCCTTTTTGCCCACGAAAAAAAAACCTGCCCCTGCTGGGGATGAGGAATGACGAATAAGCCCTGTCTTGAGGGAGGCCTCAATATAGTCCTTCATGGCCTCTTTCTCAGGTCCTGAAATTGCATAAAGTCGACCCTTAGGAATGGGAGACCCGGCAATCAAGTCAATAGCACAGTCATAGGAGCGGTGAGGAGGAAGAGCCAGAGCTTTGGACTTACTAAAAACTTCACTAAGGTCGTGGTAGCAGGAAGGAACTGAAAGTACATCCGGAAGATATATTTTTGGGACTGTATCCTGCCTAACACTCCCAGTGTTACATCCCCTGTCAATCTCTGCTACCTGCTTAAAACAGAGATCAATGCAATTCTTTCCCCACCCCTCCACCCTCCCAGATTGCCAATCTATGTGAGGGTTATGAAGTTTCAACCAGGGAAACCCCAAAATGAGTGGATGTTGGGCTGAGTTAAATAAGTGAAAAGACATTGTCTCATGGTGGTTATCATTACATCTTACTTCTAAAGGCTCCGTTTGGTGAGTCACTTTAAACAACAGCCGCCCATCGAGAGCACTCGCTTCAAGAGGCTGGGGTAGAGGTTTAGTTTTTATGTCCCATTTTTTAACTAAACCCCAATCCATAAGACTTTCGTCCGCCCCTGAGTCAATGAGAACACCATGAGTAACTACATTGTCTCTGATTTTTACCTGGATCCGGGTCAGGGTGCGAGGAGGAAAGTCAGAGGAAGAGATCCGGCTCACCAACGTACTCCTCTTCATTGGTGAGCCTCCTCTTTTACCGGACAAGCCGCTTGTGGGTGTCCGCGCTGCCCGCAGTAGAAACACAGACCTTCCTTGAATCGACGCTGACGTTCTGCCAGCGACAGCTTGGCGCGGCCCAACTGCATTGGCTCCTCCACGGAGCCAGGGGGCGCTGTTGTCCGGAACGCAGGTGGTGAGGGGTGACGGGGCCTCCAAGAAGAAGTAATATCCAGCGGCGAGCGTCTCCTCTGGAGAGGTGGATCAACCGCATCCTTGGATTTATTCCTTCTCCTCTCCGTCAAACGATTGTCTATACGTAAAGCCATGGATATGACAGAGTCCAAATCAGCGGGCAGATCGAGAGGCGCCAGCTGGTCTTGTAAAGAATCCGAGAGACCGCTGACGAAAGCGTCAAACAATGCAGCGGAGTTCCAGCCGCTGTCGGCTGCCTTAGTCCGGAACTCGATGGCGTAGTCAGCCACACTCCGCTGATGTTGTCGCAGCTTGATCAGAGCCCGAGCTGCTTCCCTGCCCGGCGTGGTTTGATCGAAGGTCTTCCTCATAGTGTCTATGAAGTTCTCCAGAGACCCGCAGATAGGCGAGCCTCGGGACCATTCTGCCGTGGCCCACGCTGCTGCTCGGCCGGAGAGATGAGAGATCATAAAAGCCACTTTGGAAATGTCCGTGGGAAAAGCAGCCGGTTGGTGGTGATAGTGTAACTCACACTGCACGATGAACGGCCGGCAGCCTTCTGAGTCCCCGGAGTACCTTTCGGGTGGAGCCAGACGCATGGAAGCACTGTGCGGCTCAGTAACCCGGTTGGGATCGAATCCGGTCACCGCTGGAACCGGAGGAGTCGTAGGAGGAGAAATAGCCTGCAGGTGAGTGAGCACACGCTGAACCTCTGCTGCCAGTAGATTAACTTGGGTCGTCAACGATGTTTGTAGTTCCCCCTGGCTGCTGGTTAGATCCTGCACTCCCTGCTGCATGGTGGCCATACGCTCCTCTTGTTGCCCAAGACGTTGGCCCTGAGAACGGATAGCGTTCTTAATCTGATCTGAGTCGGCTGAGTTCATTTTGATGGTCAGTTCGTACTGTCAAGGGGAGAACACTGAGGCATGAACTCAATTGCACGACTCAAAACTCAGACTCAGATAGCGTTTCAAAATAAAGACTTTACTGGAATTTGCACAGTAATAAAACAAGGAAAACAAAACCACTCTTTCGAGGAAAACTATAATGCGATCTATAGCATAGGTCCGTGAAAGGTCCGTGAAAAGGTCCGTGAGGTAAGCCGATACGTGGTCTTCGAGAGACAACGAACTGACAATTAACAGGAGGGAGCTAACACAATATATACACAGGTAAAGGGGACACAGTTGGAAACAATCAGGGCGGGGAAAATAATCAAGGACGCAGGAGACAGAAAAGGGGCGGGGAGCGTGGAGGCCTGAAATGAGAGGAAGAAATAATTAAGGGTATAGACATAAAGCACAAGACAAAGGGACATGACAACTCTAACATAAAGAATAAACTTTCACAATAAGTTTCTTGGACATGACAGACCTGGCATACATTTAGCAAAATACTCTTTAAATATGGTTCTGCTTTTCTGTAGACTTGTGTTGAAGTACACACCCTTTTGGTTTGGGTCTATGCACCGTTGGACAGGTGGCATCATATTAAAAAGGGAGATAAATTGCTGTAGAGGTAGAGCAGCCGTTTAGTCAGTTTGATCCCTGGCTACTCTGTAGAGTGCAGACCTGGAGTACTCCAGTCCTGGACTCGGACTTGAGTGCTGATTTTTGGGACTTGTGACTCGACTCAGACTTGCGCAGTGATGGACTCTGACTTGAACTCGGACTTGTGAATTTGCGCGACTCAAACTCGAACTCCTACTCGGACTCGCACACTGATGGTCTATCTGAGAATGACTTGGAATCAGACTCGAGCAAGTTTTGTCTCGAGCCTGGAGGCGAGATAAGTGTAACAAAAATTCATTTCATGTTCATTTTACATGACGTATGCTCAATGTACTGTAAGTAAAGATTCTCTGATGAATTTATGCCTCTGTCAGATTAGAACAGCACTGCAGTGGATAGGCTTTGGTTATGGAACTACTGTAAAATGAATTTTAGCAGTCTGGAACAAGGGAATTTCCAGCACATGAGAGCGCCGTTCCGTTTGACACTGGAATGAGGGAATTAGGAGATTTATGATGGTCCGAGGTCGTAGAGGGGAGCATCTGAGAACAGACCCACGCCTCCCCTTTACAGTCTGACAATCTGTGTCATCTTCACACCCACACACACACACTGAAATCTATACAGGCGCACACACACACAAATGCAATCACACACACACACGTATGTCATATAGACATAAATAAATGAAGTACAGAGACAGAGAAAGTAATTATAGTTGGAAAACATGCAAACCTCTTTAGGCAGAGATACTTGGGTAAGATATGTTCTCACAAAGACACTCATGTACTTGTGAGAACCCTCAATCCCATTACACTGTACATTCCAAAGCTCCTACGTCAACCGTCAGAAATTCATGCCTAATTTCAACTTTACCCTAACTTAAACATAAATGCAAACTTGACCCTAAACAAATCCTAACCCTCAACCTTTATTTTGAAGAAGTGCAGACCTATTGAAATGTCCTTACTTTGCCAAAACATATTCAAGAGACCACACACATTCACAGTAAAAGCAGACACCTTTGCTCCTGTGCGTATGGCAATTTTTGATATAGAAGAAAAATATATGTACAAGTGTCACATATAAATATGTGTGTACAAACAGGCATCAACATGGTCTGTGGTCTTTCTTTGCCACAAATTCTTTGTAGACAAAGTTTCCGCTGCTTTGCTGGCCAGCAGACAGCCACTGAAGGGGCCTTTTGTCATGCGAGCTCAGACGAGTTCATAGGAAATAGTGGGAGGGAAAACAGACAGACAGTGGCCGTCCTATGTCATTAGACACACACGCACACATGCACGCACACACACTCATTCTCACTGTGGCTTTCTCTGTGCGGTACTGTATGTCACAACAATTTCTTTTAAACACCCATATTTCATTGTGACAGGCTTAAGCAAGTACTCCTCTCAAACGCTGTTCATCCACTTGCAACTGCTTCAGTTTTTCTATTGGGCCAGCTGAGGAATGCTGAAAAACAAAAAATAAAAACCGGGATTTTTGGGTACCTAATCTATCATTTCAAATCATTAATTAGTAAATAACAACAAAGCTGACCACATTTATTCAAATATTAGAAACTCCCTATTTTTAAGCTGATCATACTTCTTTTCACATCGCTATAATACTGTATTTCATACGTTAAACGGTGAGTAAATCAGATTTTCTACCCTCCTCTCCATTACATCCAGTTAGAAAGTGAACTCCCCTGGGACCACCGCTCTCATAACACTCCATACTGTAGCATCCTAGGAATGTTAATCTTCCTCGTTGCCTGGGAATGCAGTGTCTCGGCACCTCACCTCTCCAGAGACGACCCTCAGATATAGAAGTGGAAGTGTCTTGGGATAGGGTCACTGATAGTCATTCTCCTTAACCCTCTTTCCCAGCCCACCTTCCTTATTTTCTCCTCTTTTCTTTTGTACCCTACACTTTGTCCTGTTGTCTCTTCAGGCCGTCCTTGACCCCTTACTTCCCTTCAACTTTCCTGGAGATTGTGTTACACTTTGCCTTATAAACACAATTATGCAGGTATGCATCACACTCCTTTACATTGAGGCATTGTTAGTAGACCTCAAAATGGTTCCCCTATGATTGAGTATGTGCTTTATTGATTATGTCGGGTAGTATAGGTGATGTCCACAATGTGAGCTCATGGAAGAACTTATAAATCTGTATACTTGAGGTATGAAATCCTGTAAATGGAAATGGAAAAATCTGCACTTGGATATTTATAGTGGAAATAAAATGGCATTGTTGCCATAATGAATTTCAAAGCAGTCATAGATCTGGATGAAGCCCCCAGACATTTTTGGGGAAAGATATGTAGGTGATATTTGTGAAAGAGAAATAAAAGGAGGGAGGAAGTGAAAGCTGGGATTTGCATTTTTAAAATCCCCAAATATACTGCTTATCCTTAAAGCAGTGAGGATAAGAAAACCTGGAAAGACCTTGTCTAGAAGGTAACTGCATGCACCAATGGGGAACAGGTGCATGAGGAGAAAGGTGTCAGAAACATATATTCATACATTAAATCAAATGAAACAAGATTTGTTCTCCTTGAAATAACAACATATTCTGCATGTCTGCAATGGGATACCAAAAAAAATGCTACTGTACTTACATTGTAGATGATGTTCCTGTACATTGCATTAAACAATTACCTTTGATCTTACACCTGGTCCTTATCATACATTGATTGTAATGCTATTAAAACACAGTCAAGTGAGCCTGCTGATACAGCATCAGGTTTAAGGGGTGTTCTAGAGAGCATAAACAAACAACATTATTTGTAATGACTTGTTTAAAAATTAAACAAACACATGATAGACCAACACGCTACCAAATAATACAAAGAGACCCTATTATAGAGCATGCATGGTTGTTTACACCTTTATCGCTATTAAAATTGGTCACACTATGTACATCTTGCAAGTTTTAGGAATGCAGAGATTTTCCAGGCCCAGCTTAAGTTTTGGTTGTTTGCGGGGAGGTGAGCCTGGCTTGTTTAGAAGATTTGAATGCGCTTTTCTCTCGTTGTATATTTACTTTTTTATTAATGGAAACACAGCATTCATACGTGACTGAAAATCTCCCCTGTTTTAGATCTTGTTGGCAGGTTCATATAAAGCAAAAACAAACAGGTAGCCAGAAAAGGTCAAGTGGAAGTTTACTGCAGCACTTGTGTTGAACTTTGAATGCACATGCACACAGATAGTGTGTAGTACCACACTTCTTCAATCGCATGCTTGCCCCGCAGCTGACCTTCTTACATGGAATCATGCATGCAGCTACTACAGTACATCCACACTACATGTAAGCAGTCAGCCATATGCACACAAACAGAGGCAAACATTGCCAGAGATTTCACAGAGGCACAATTATGCAGTCTATAACACATGCATTCAATCCTCCTGTGTGCATGAGATCTGTGTGTCAGTGCACACCATCTGTTGTGTTACCAAGTGTCGCGGGAATTAACGCTTCAAAGAAAATGGTTTGGTAAAGAAAAATAAAATGTGCTAGTAATGATACTACAGATCAATACTGTGCTTTTTTTATTTGTATAGTTTTATACCGCAGCAGTATTCAGCCCAGGTGTCCCTGATAGGCTTTTGAAAGGCTTCTTTCACAAAATATAATTAATTAATGCATTCATTTAATTCAGCCTTATCTAAAAACTGATGCATGTATAGTTGTTAAAAACCGCATATATTCATATGGATGAATTTGTCACAAAAATGTATTTTGACAAAGGAATCCTAAAATGTTTGACCTTAGAAATGGATATCTTACTTAGTAACGTAATTAAAGTTCTCCCTAACATTAGAGATTTACTATATTTACCAAACATAATGTTTTTTTGTTATCCAAGAAAAACAAGTTACAAATTATGAACACATTAAATTATATATTATATAAACTAAATAATAGATAATATTAAAAAAAAGTATTGTACTATTGTTTATTAACTGCATGAAGGAAGTTGTGAATCACAGTCTCAGCAAACACATTTTGCATTACACTGTAAATAAAGTAGAACAACAGCCGATATATCTCAAAGGTATATTGTTGGACTAGCACACACTGCAGCTTTCCATGATAATTGCAGAAATGATTTAATTTAAGATAGTCTGCTAGCGTAAATCACATGTACTGCTTGCACAAAAAGACATGAAAAGTATATTTCAGTAAAATGAAAATTCTATCAGTCTTTCTGAGAGGCTCATGACATATTGCCATTAGGGCCCACAGCGAAAACGGCCTCGATAAGACCTGCTATTCTGGCTGACCTGAGCTTCAGGGAGGTGGCTAGTTTGTGAATAACCTCAGGCTCCGGAGTCCTCTGCCTCAACGATTGCTGTTTAATCCATCTTAGGAGCCGTACCCGCAGCATGGCTACCCTCTAGGGTTAACAGCAAACGCTATGCAGAGGCTGCTCTGAGTACAGAAAAGCTTTTATGGTTCAATATAAAAGATTGTGTATAAAGTTTTGAGGCTGAGGAAAAGTGTAATCATAGGATCACTCAATTCCCTGAGTGTTTTGTGGGAAAATAACAAGCTAATCTCTCCAAAAAATAATATAAAGTATCCACTTTGGGAACTATGAACAACTTGCTGATGTATTTGTCCATGTATACAAGTCTAGATGTAGCTAACATTTGATTTATTGACACGTTTTGGAACCATTTATTTTATTGACTTTTTCTGCAAACCATCCAACTTATTTTTGTTAGAATGAAGAATTGAGTGTTGGAAGATTTCAGATGGTCTTTCCAGAGGATATGCTGTAGAGATTCCCCTGTCCATCTTATCTCAACGAGAGGATGGAAATAGCAGAGCGCCGCCATTCCCTGTGAGTCTTCTCAGCTCTATGACGCGTCAACACTTGTCTAACACCGAGGCAATATCGCCCTCTTCCACTTTCACACTATTGTGTTTGTCTCCCTACCAAACAGGTATCACTTTCTTCCACTAGTGTATCTCCGAACAGTTTTTTCCTCAAACAATCCGCTCTTTGAAAAGGTCTGAGCAGCATATTATTTGACACGTTATTAGTATGATGGTGTAAGCTGAAATAGTACGACTATCTAAGTATCACTGAAAACTTGGTCCAAGAAACAATTGACTAAATTAGAACGGATCAAGACCTGTAGTACCGTCCATCGCAAGGACTCATTTTAAAATACAATAATTGTTGGGAGTCAATAGACAAATCATTAATGACGCTTTTCCACTGCAGGGCCTCGCTCGGCTTAGTACGGTATGGCTAGGCCTCGTTAGGCCTTGTTAGGCCAGGCTCACTTTATGCTGTGTTTCCATTACAGTTTAGGAACTGGGGTAATATCTATAGTAACGCAGTGTAGGCGGAGCAGTGACGTCATCATCAATGCGAAACACAAAACCAACATCAGCCGTTAGCTGTTAGCCCTCAGAGGTCACAGCTCCTCATATCTCTTCAGAAACTAGACAAAAGTTAAACAAGTACAAACCACAGACTATCTGTGTCATGGCGAATACAGTGGCTGGTTTATTTATGTCTAGGGCGTTGTTGTGACTGTGGACGGTCGGAGCATATATAACGTTAGCTTAGTTAGCCAAGCTCCATTCAGAAAACACCCATTTTAAAAAGGTGTTTCGCCTGCCGTCTGTCTGCAGACTTGTCAAAGCATAAATTCATGGTTGAATACTAACCAGTATCAGTATGTTGTTACTTCGGCATCATTTTGAAACGTGTATTACAATTAAATCACGGTAAAATATGTTCATTTTGTTGTAGGTGCCAGCGATTCTCTCACTAGTTTAGCATACTCAGCCCGGTTGTTGGCCTGGAAAGAACCTCGATTTTGGAGAGCCAGAAAACTGTGAAAAAGTACCCGCTAGCCGGAACTACACACAGTGGAAACGCAACCAAAAACGGGCCAGGCAAGGCACGGCACGGCACGCTTAAACCGCGCTGTAGTGGAAATGCGCCATAAGACACAGAAGTCAGTATGATTTAGTAGTAATGCTGTTTCTCACTTGATGCCAAACAAATGCCATTAGTAAAGGCGTCTGAGTCATCACTTTGAATGAAGCAAGAACATTTAAATGATTCTTTGCTGCCTCCTACACAAAGTGTAATGGCCAACTCGAGCTTTTCAATTAAGATTTGGCCTGGAAATCCACTGTGTGAGGACGCGTGGTAAGGCGGCAGAACAAAGGCTGAGTACAGTAAATTTGATCAGCGCTCATGGGTATGTCTCTGAGGCAGTCTGCGTCTGTGTGTACTGTGCTGTGATCTGTATGTGTTTGTGAATGAGAGCAACCGAGGAGAAAAACAGACCCATGTGGTCCTGGGAAGAGGTCTAATCAGCCAAAAAATAATTAGAAGCACCTGAGCAGGATTATGGACTTTAAACTACTTGTACATGTATTTTGGTACAGTATTGATACAAAAAAAACCTCTATACATTTCTTTTTAGTACTTAATAATTACAAATATGCTCTTTGTTCTTGTAGTTTTATCTTTGGCATTAAGAACTGTTATAAATTAGTCTTAGCGTCCACTTTCTACTTCGATTTACTTGGATTGTGCTTGGGGGTTACTTTACATTGTATTTAATGTATTGTTCATGAATCTTTCTATATGGAAATCAATCATCTAAGTTCCCCCTCCCAAAGAAAGGACACCTAAAGACATGGCACAGGCATCAACTTATGCCAGTGTTACAGAGCTAACTACTGATGTCACCAACACATGATTAGTTAACATGATGTTGGTTTGAGTTACCCACAAACATAAGAACATGCACTGAAGCTCGCCCACAATGGCAAAACTAGCTCTTAAGGTTTTACGAGGTCAAAATACAACGGACTGTGCCAAATATCATAATTGCGCTGTAACTGCAAAGTCATTATGGAGGACAGAATAAATCAGCAAAACAATCAACACTTATCAGCCTGCTTATTGAACACCATAGCATGAACCACCATTACTCCCGCTGGCAAGTAAGCATGTTTACGCTTTTAACGCTTGCTCTTTGAGATGCTTTAACACTTTCACTTTGAGATGTAGATTTGGAGGCATGTGCCCCACCCCTTCATACCCCCTACAGTGGTATCCTGCTTAGACATGCCCTCAGGGGCGTGATATGAATATAAATGTGAAATTAATGTAAGGCTGGCACGGTGGCATCCCTTAGATCTATGAAGATTCACTCGATGTTGCTCATTCAGTATGTACAGTTGCAGGTAGACCTCAAGCTGTGTGTTTGCTCAATTTATCCCAACTCAGGCTCAGCGAAGGCAGATGGTTTCTAGACATATATAGATGGGACTATTTGTCTGAGTCTGGTTAAAACATTACATGTTACTGTTGTGTGTGAGGTCACTTCAACAGTGTTTGCAGTAGAGGAATAGCATTATCAGGAAGTGTAGGATTTGATTTCAAAACACGCCAAGAAAAGCAATTGAAAACCCATTTGTCACTTAGGTCGCTGCAAGTGGTTAGAAGGACAGGTTATTAGGAAAGGTTTCTAGGGAGTGAAACAATTCTGATTACCTTAATTTTTGACAAGATTTTGCAAAGACAAACTTAAACCCCAGATACTTCAAGTCAAGATAGTGTAATATAAAGTGTATTTTCAAAGTATATGGGTCAATCCTTTAGGTGAATGTGTGTCTCTGATGGTTTATACTGTATTTACAGAGAGAACTGCAACTGCAAGCACACAAAATACATTAGTATTATAAAGACTTGCATTCAATCAGTGCTTACAATGAAAACTGGGAAATTACAGATTATAAGCATTTATTTGCACAATATTTTATTAAGGTGATATTAAGCTATTTTAATATTTTAAGACTCACTGTGTTTGTTTGTTTGGCTTTCTCTGGTGTTTCCTGGTTTGTCTTTCTCAATAGAAACACAAATCACTATGCCAGTTTTAAAAGCGTTACTCGATCACATCACTGGTTTTTTCAGCTATATTTAATTGTATGAATGTTGAGAGTAATAAGAGGGGGGGGGGGGGGGAGAAAAGTTATTGGGAATACAATATTAATGCTGTAAATGTAATTCCTCAAACTAAAATATAAATCTCTAATCTTCAAAGCGAGGAGCCAATGTGTCAGACTAGATATTCTGGAGTGTCACGCTGACTTGTATTGGTGAGCAGCTGACATTAATAGCAAGCTGGGCACCCAGGTGTGGAATATCGGGCTAAGTAACTAAATTGTGATGAATGACTCTCAGATTCTCTTTGCAATGTTTCTTTTTAACCGGGGAATGGAAGTGTTTCCTCCTTCCTTTGATACTGTGCAAAAAAGTAAACTTCATGAACTGTTATGTCACAGATCATACATTGGCTTAACACATATTCATAGAAGGCAGTCCTCTTTCCCTTCTTTTATTTCTGTTTTGTTGTAGGATAACAAAGAACATGATGAAAATAAGTCCTTTAATAGAGGAAGTAGAGTCAATATTAATGTATCCATAGACTCAGTCGATACACCGGATATGTTCAGGATAGAGGGCGCAACTTTTTCTCAGCTGAAAGAAACTCTGATGCTGCTAAATTGAATATTTCAATCTTCCCGTTTAACCTCCAGAAAGCTAAAATTTTAAGTCCATTCATCCATTCAAAAGGGGTTTCGAAAATGCACTTAATGGAGCAAAAGTAGATGGAAAGGGTCAGGGAAAATAAACTAGTAGATAAGAATCATAACACCATTACAGTATGCAGCCGGAACACACCGAATATCCCAGATGTTAATCAGTGTGAGAGCTGCATGTGCAGGTGGGGATGATAATAAAGCCTCTCCCACAGAGTTCTCAACCCCCAAATTGGCCAAACGTATTAACTTCTTGATTGAAGGCGTAAACCATACATGATCTCTGGATACTGAAGGCTATCCTAATATCTTACCCATAATTAAAAAATAAAAGTATAATGGTTGCACAGAAAGCAAACTATTAATACAGTTAAAGATGTACAAATATGTTTGTATGACACAATACTTCATCCATTATCCATATTGATCCAGTCAATGAAGAATTAATGCGTGAAACAGTTCCAAATGACACATTGCTATAATGTCACTCTACCTGCCAGCTTACAGCGACCCCCAGTAGCAGTAGTAGTGTTGGGGTATCAGATCAGTTTGACAAAGAGGAAAATGATTATTCAGAAAATAGCTTATTATAAAGGTTGGTAACATTATTTAAGAGTGAATTAGATGAGAAATATTGGAATATTGTAATATTGTACCGGGGAGAGACCAGTAAGCGCAGTCTTCAATGCAAGGAGGTAATGCTGGTTGCCTACATACAGTAAAGGTTTGGTTGCTGAATAAAACCAATTTGAGGATGATACATTGTTTTAATGTTCCAGCTGTTCATGTTTCACGTCATACTGTTGGCTTACAAGAGAGGCAAGGTTGATGCATCCTTATGGTAAATAAGCTCAACAGCTTGCCACTACATTCATGCTACACTGGTCACATAACAAGAGCCCAACAGCGGTGACCAGCTGGTTCTGAAAAACAGTCCCTTAACCTTGTTCAACTACCTTCTAACTAACGTGTTGAAACCAGAAATGCTCCGGGGTTCTTTCGACAGCAGTCTGAGACCACCCCTTCAAAGCCAACCGGGGTGAGAGTGTCAAAACACTATTTCACGGAATCCAGCATTCACACAAACGAATGGACCCAATCAAGGGTGTTAAAGATCAAGGGTTTGTTAAAAATGGAGTAAACTATCTTAACCACGAAACATGCTACATTTGAACATTTTGCTCTGAGGTTAGAAGCAGACCACTTACAAACTGAAATCGTCATATCAAACTATAAAGAAAAGTATATTATATGAAATCATATTTATTTCATCAAGGACACAGAAACATTTGTTTGACTATGAATACAGTGAGAAAATCACTATTGAACTACTGCTGAGCCATTGTACCTCTTTTTTTAATACTTGGCTAGAAAACAAAGGAGTCACCTTCTCCATAAATAGCGAATCGTCTGGACCCGCCACGTGACACATTAGTACTTTTGGTAAGTGGACATCTATGATTTATATTTCAGTATCCCTGGTCTATACAATTAGAGTTGACAGTCCGAGTGCGTAAGTGTATCTTAAAAGGTACATCTCAGAGGTATATGAAGCCTTGAATAAGAGAGTTAACAGTCTTTCAACAACTAATTAATTGTTTAAACAGTATGCCAACATACGGTAGTTTGTTTTGGAATTGAATACCTTTGAATGTACCAAATTAAAGTGTAATTCAAAATGAAAGCTGATTGTTTTAGAGCTTGCAGTGAGTATTTATTTGATGTAGACATACTAAAGAGTACACGCTAAAGGCGAGTTCAGGCCTTTGAGAAACTGGGACTGAAGCTGGAACAATCAGGTTTTTGAGGTACTCACTTGAGTAGGTCCTTCCTCTCTAAGGAGCTGGTCCCACAGCGGGGGAGGACAAAGGCGGATTAGCTGGCATACCATCCCGCCCTGTCTGGCCTTCATATCAGGACCGGACCCTGAGGTCCACAGATCCCGCCAATTAACTTGTCATTCACTCTGCTCTTTTTTTTTCTTCACTAATACTTCATGGCATCATTGGTGAAATGGCTTAAGCCCCCCATCCCCGACCCCTACCAAAGTGCTCTATGTCATTACCTTTACCTAGAATTCCCATCAAGAGAGACTTTGTGAAAGGAAAGCACTACAACGATGCCAGTTGTATGGCTTGACTCAATCAATTTTAAAAGGTCATTTCCTAATAAGACTTAGCTTTGTTTATAATACACAACGTTGTTTTGAATAGATATTTGAATATATCAATAGCTACATAGAAGTAGAGCATGTTTTGTTTTGAATGAGAACCTTTATCTTTCTAGGGCCTAAATCATTTCTAGAAGATAATGTAATTAATTCTGAATTAATTCCGAACGTAGTTAATCATTAAGGTCTTTCACGGCAGCTCTCAGTGAGTAGATATCATATTTTTGATAAGCAGGTATAAATCATCCTCCAGCGGGCATGCTTTTCCTGACACATATTTGGTTCCTCACAAGCAAACTAAACTGTGCCTCCCACGGTTACAGCATCAGCTTTGATAAATCTCATTAGCCCTTACTCTCCATGCTCATTTGCATAAACCCGTCTGGTTTTCACCAGTATGGGGTTGCAGAACCTCAATAAATGCATCTGTTTACTGATGACCTGATGAGTGACTTTATTGTTTCTCAACTACATACCGCTGTTTATGTCACAGTATTCATTTTTTAAATTGTGTGGTTTGCAGAGACTAAAACATGTGGAAGATATATCCCACAGTTATTGTTTTTATATCCTCAAACAGCGAAATTGTAAGGAAAAAAAAATACAAAACTAAAAGATTCTTCATACAAAAGCAGCAGGCTGCGCTGTGTCCCTCTGGAATACAGCGCACTTTGGCATCCGTCTGAGCTCTCACCACAATAATCAGCCTGTTATTGTGTTGTTGTGTCTCCTCCATCCTCAGATCAGACCAAACACTCTTTTATTATTTATTCAGTCCAAAAGTATGGCAAAATGCAGTGCAACAAAATCTGTGTATCGGAATGTAGTATATGAAATGTAGGGCATCAATAAATTATACATAGTGTTTAATGATACAGCGCGGGAACTGTGACGAAACCCCGCCACAGAGAACTTTGAACATGAAGTCTATTTGTACGAGAACATGCTATACCGAGTCGAAAGACCTGAAGCAAGATATTTTAAACAGGTCAGATATTTTTTTTCCGATTACATTTTTATCAGTGGTATTAGTGTTAACACACATGTAGGGGTGATGATTATATTAAAGATAATAATTAGAGATCCATGTGATGGTACAGCAGTAACCAGTATGGGGGAGGGAGAAAGGATTTGAATATATTTTCTGTCTGCCTTTGTCTCCAACACTGTGCTGTATTTAATGGGGGATTGTATGGGGTACTATACAAGTAGGGCATTTTAGTTTTTTGGTAGGGAAAGATATATTATACATTAACATGCTGCAAACAGATTTCCAATTTAGTTTTAAAAGGGTTTTAAGTAGTGCTGTCAATCGAATAAATAATCGAATCACATTAAATCACAATAACAATTGGTTAATCATGATTATTCACAAGTTTAAATTCACAGTATTTGCTTGTATTTTGGGGGGGAAATACAAAAGATTCATATGCTGGGTGGAAAAACACACAAACTACAAAATCTGAGGTTTTTTACTTTGTTTCAACATCATTTCTGTGTTATTGGCATTAAATTGTACTATTTTTTGGATCGAAAAACACGTTTTTTTCATGGATTAAGTTAGCCGTTACACTGAGGTAGTTTGAAGTCGAAGGTTGTGCCAGTTCCGCCATTTTCTTTGCCTTTTCACTGCCATAGGATTCATGTTAAACATGGCGGGAGCAAAAATAAATAACCTATTTATTATTATTTTTAACACATTCAGGTTTCTGTGATAAAGCATAAATACTTGAAATTGATAGCCCTGGTTTAAAGCTTATGCTAGTTTGCATTACCTATCCCTAAAAGGGTTTATGTGAAACATGGAGATTATAATATACAGTATAAGGCAACACAGACCAATTATTCTCTGTTAAACCTAGACAAATATTTCTACCTTGATCCTGCATTTATATCCCGAACTGCAATAGGTACCTGCTGCGTATTTGGGCAGTGGTGTACATTTAGTGTACTTGATAACAAACAAAACAATACAACACTGTATAGGCTCTAATGAGTATATTTTATATTATCTCCACAATAATGTAGGTATAGTTTTGTCAACCTTTAGTGCAAAATGTGTTTAGCTATACCTTTACATGCTATTGTGTTATTAATCTTCTGTTCTTCTTGTTTTTCACACTAGTTAACAGAAGGTGACTCGCACAAGGATCAGTTCAACATGGCCACCCTCATACTGACCGACAAGGCCATAGTTAATCCTCACCTATTTTATTACCTTCGCTATGTTTTACTCCCACAAGAATTTCCTGCAGAAAAAAATCCCTCCCTCGTTTTCCAAGCGGGTGTTGGCAGTTGTAGCGTTGTAGCCGACCTTACCCCAGCCAGTCGAAGCTGTAATATAATTTCATATTGATTTCTTGTTGACCTCCCATGAAGCAGTCATCATTCTGTAATGTGCTCCACACGTCTTCTTAATGAAATCAATAGCCCCCTTGCCAAACAGAGGTCCAATAGGACTCTCAGGGAACTCAGTGCTATTAAAGAGTGAGTATGGGCAACATTTGTGGGTTAAAGGTGGGATTTTCACTCTCTTGGCTCATGATGAACAACATCTGAAGCTACAGATTAGATTTGATATTTCAAAAAAGATACATAAACAGTAGGTTATCACCCAATGTTAAAACTTGTGTTCACTTACAGTATATTGAGGAATTCTGTTGAACACTTAAAGACAATCATGTTTTTATTGTGTGTCAAATATTATGGTGAAGCTGTTTTTGCAGACGTGGTCGAACTTGAATTGTTGGGAAAAGAAACAGTATCCTGCATAAAGTTTACAGCCTCTTAATCCAGATATTTTGTCAGCATATCCAACCATTTTGGCACGATAAGAATCAACTAATGTGGTGTCTTACACCCTAAGAGCATGACAGCTCGTATATACAGATTATGATTCATGCAACAAAATTGCTTCTCAGGAATTGTAAACGGTGAAATTTCAGATTGTGACTCAGGGATCATTTATCACAGATGCTGTCAGAGTTTGTAATGCCTGTTCAGTCATACTTAATATGACAGGAAACTTTTACAAGGAAGAATCAAGTGCATATTATGATGAAAAATCCTGTTGGCGCGAGTCACTAAATCTGTCAGCTCGACATGTGCATTGCATTGTAGTAATGGGTAAATCACTAATCCTCCATTGTGCGGAGAAATGGGGCATATCAAGTCGAGAGGTGGGGAGTTGACTTAAGAGCGGCTTGTGAAATCCAATATTTTTTCTTTGCGAAGGTAACCTACCTCTGACTGCTCTAAATAAAAGCTACAATGATGATAAGATGCACTCATACAGACAGAGTGAATAATATATTTTGTTTCAACATATGCAATGTCTCCTCTGGACTGTGTGCGATGTCCTTTAACACGCTTCACACCCACCATCTATTTGGATGGCATCGCTGTCTACCAATGACAGCCCTGTTGTTGAAACTGTCAAGGTGACTTTTGCACATCCGACCCGATTTGCCAGTGGCACTAGCTAAGCCAATGTTGACTGTGCAGCTTTTTTTCACAGTTTAATTTTAAAGAGCTGCTTTGGACCTCCACCAACACAGCATAACAAACCACGTTGCCCTCAAACCTGAAGTGCACACTACAGTGTCAGAGGTGGGTTAGGAAGTGTTCTCTGAAACTTTTAAGTGTTTAATTTCAGGTCCTTTCATGAAGTGCTATCCAGGTAACGATGACAACATCTACATATTTATGTGTGGTGTGAGTCAGAAGCAATACAAATGGTTAAAATGGTGTTTTATGTTACAGACAGGTATTTTTTGTATCTGTTGTGTTTTTTGTATCTGTTGTGATAGCAATTTCTTATAAAGATGCCTTCAAACAAAGAAAGTTCTCAACCAACCACATTTAAACAGGGCTGTAGCTACTAATAAATACACTAAGGTCATGTTTTGGATTGAGGTATGATTAGATTTGACGAATAAATAGAAGGCAAGGTCTGTATTTTTAAGGCAAATTCAATAATGATTTGGGATTTCCCAAGCAGACATATATATTACTGAAAGTACAGTTCTAAATGTTGAAAAGTAATTAGAGAAATTATAAATAAACTGTTGACTGAATAAATAAAATATGAAGAATCCAAACATGTATGAGCTTCTTTCTCTTTTTCTCTTTATGGTGGGCATGGAACCTTGATCAATGTACTTCTAACATCCTGACTACAGCCCTTGACGGGATGAATTAAAATAAAATAATATATAATTGTTCCTGTCCTAAGATACCAAAACTCATCGACATTGGTTTGCTTTCCTACAGACCAGCTACGATTTTTAAATCTGTGAATGTTCTCACATTGTACAATTCCCAAGCACTTTAGTTTTTCCAGGCATATCCGATTCCCATTTGATTCTGCTAAAGAATAGTGACATGTTGAGACATTTACATTGTGCAGCTGAAATGTTAGGCCTTTCAAAGTGAAAGACAGTCTCTGAGGATGGAAGGGAGATGGTATAATGCGAGTGCATGGTTCAGGAGTCAGTGATTGATTGTATACTCAAAGGGTAATATATTTCTACAACCGGGGCGCAGAGAGAAAAGAGAGGACACGTCTGATGCGGCTCATTATCAGATAAAGACAGACTTCTACCCCCCATGGGTTTAGCAAGCTCAACTTCCAGACTCTTACGAACAATGACGAGAACACATTGCTTCGTCAGTAGCGCCTCACTACACTTTATAAATACTTTATATATCCTGTGATTGCTGATACACTACATTCTCAGAGAACATATTGTGAAATTGAACACCCATAATGTCACAGGCTCAATCCCTGCTTTTGCCAAGAGGCTCTGAAGTTCATACGGTAAGACACTGACAACCCCCCTTGATGCCCGCTTTTTGTAAGTCGAGCTGGATGAGAGCGCCGGCTTAATACCATGAATATAAATGTAAAATGTGTTCCATATTCATTCACAGTAGTGTCAACACCTGCAAAAAGAGTGTCATGGTACAGAAAAGAGTCACTTTAGCTATCCGACACACAGGGGCCTGACACATGAAATAGCTTTTTAAATGAACAACAGCAGAGAGCTGGCATGTCTGACAGAGTCTGATAGCATTATATACATGTCCGTCAGAGTCATGGGTGTTTAAAAAACATAAATCTATTTGTTACTTGGTTTCCAAAATATCAGCCCTTGCAGCAGAATGCTCTACATTTGCAATGGGCCAATACGAGGGGATGAAGGACAAGAAAGGAAGGGGGGTGGAGGGGGAAACACTGAGAGGCTGGGTTTGGCAGGGGATGGAGGGTGATGAGGAGGGAGTCGAGTGAAAGAGCAGGCGTGAAAAATGAAACACACAAATGGTGTTGACGGAGTAAGCACAAAAAGGATGGGGCAAACGCCTGCACACCTAATGAGTTCCCTCTGAAGACAGAGACTGTCCTTCACAGCAGATTCCTGAAACCAGCTGTCAGACATGCACAATTCAGAGATGTGCCTTGAGGTACACGAAACACAGAAAATAACTCTGTTGACAGTTTATAGGCTCTACAGAACAGCAATTCTGTATTACCTGTGCAAACACAAATTGGACGCAAAGTCATCACAAACACGTGCAGGTCTGACATCTTTGACACATTTACATTCATATCCTGTATGCAGCTTCAGGAATGCAGTGATTATCAAAAGCAATATAATGGATTCATTTTTCATTGGGGTATTTCGTTTGTTTTGTTTTTTTACCACCAACAAAAAGCAATTACAACACATTCCCTGCAAATTGGGCGTCGGCCAAGTATCCCCTGCACACCACATGAGAGAGAAAAAGAGAGGGAGACAGAGTGAAGGGGCAAGAGAGAAGCCACGGAGCTGATCCTACCCTTAGTCACAGAAAACAAAGAGAAACAGACTGAGAAGAAGAAAAAGAGAGGGAGGACATTAGAAAAAAGTAATAGGGAAAGGGAGAGAAAGAGGAAGATGGACAATGTGAAAATCCTCGAAGCATTTCAAGTAACACGCTCCAGAGGGAAGGGTTTCTCTGAAATCTCACTGTACATCATTTTGTAGATGTGTGACAAAAGAGTCAATCTTCAGAACTGAGGAAAATACAATTACCCAGTTAACTGCTCGACACCTCTGCCTAGAGTTCTTCCAACAGCCTGCAGGTCTAGTGAATATCCTAGTCAGGAGCTCAATTTGAAGTCAAATAGTGAGAGATAATTTGTCTTTACTTACTAAAAGCCTTATCAAACCAACAATACCATACATTATCTTTACTTTACTGAAACTTTCTTTTACAGTAAAGAAATGCACAGCAAATACAACAGGATTTCACAACCATGACCACAATGTGTGTATTGCACAAACTCATTATAAACATGTAGAGGAGACGCAACACATTGTCTCACATTCATTACTTAGCTGAGGCAACAACAAGGAAAAGAAAATCAGACACTAGAGGAGAGGGGCATGGGTAGTTAGAAAGAGTGTAGCCTAGTGAGAGATTACGCTCTTTGCTGCTAACAAGGCAGTGTGTAGAAACCCATTTAAAAATAGGCTAGCATTTCAAATGGGCCAGATAGTAGATAAAGCAGCCTCTCTCTGCCAGAGTAATGAGCTACGTCCCACTCGCTCTATTAGCAGAGAGAGAGAGAGAGAGAGAGACACAGCTGTGGCAATTAGACGATAGCAATCATTAGATTATTATTTTTACACAATAAGGACAAATCAACAATATTTGCCTGGTCAAATGGATGCGTGCAATTGTGATACGCTAATAATTACACGTGATTGCGCATATGCGTTTGCACCTGCATGCGGATATGGTTTTATGCATGTTATAGTATGTGGCGTTTGTGTTGGTGCATATTCGGACTATAATGAGTGTGTCTTTGTGGATTTGCAATAATAGTCTGTGGTTTACATAAAGCAAAGCATACACATGTAGCGGTGGAATTGATGTAAGCAGATGGGTCACTGAGTCCTCACTCCCTTTGTTACCCACAGCGGTGCAGTCCAGCATGAGCTGGTGGGCATTTTGTCAATTCTCTGAACAAAGATCCTAACCCCCATTTTATCCCTCAACCCGTTCTGTTGTGTGGGTGCACTAACGGCTTTATTACATACTGCATGGATAATATAAATACACTTTATAACAGGATCACATTTAAGTAGTAAGGCTTTGAATACACTTATATGTTTTTATTTCTGTGTTTAGAGACACTGAATAAGAATATGTACAAGTTATATTTACTTTCAAATCAACATCGTAGCCTTGTATCTCTATGAAATACAATAGCACAACTACAATAATGTGTCATATGTTTAGCCAGCCATAGGGTTTGGATGGGCATATAGTTTACCATCTTCTTCACCATGCCCTTGAGCAAGTCAATATTATTTGGGAATTTGCCTAGTTATTCAAACGTGGACATTGAAGCTGGAACCACAGTTATGGTATAGAATGTGCCTTAAACGAATGGTTCTCTCTCAATAGTTTAAATGCCACAACCACAGTTCTTTCCCCAATCTTAAACCATCTTCAGTTGGCATTCACATATGTTGGGATTTATTAAAACAATATAAAAAACAATACAATGTATCCCAGTGTTTTGCAATCATTTAGTATGACCTTCTTTTATGCAATGTGGATGAACTGAAAGATTAATCAGAAAAAAGAAAAGTAGTGTAGAATTGTCTAGGGCCGCATAAATTAAATTGTGGTAATTTAATATCAACAATCGCTGGCATTTACATGAACTGCACAAAGTTGCACAGAAGTCATAAGACAACATTTAGACAGAAATCTTGTCCCGTCATCAGGTTTCATGGAAATTGTATTCACTAAATTAATTGATTAATAGGCAGGGCAACAGCCAGTCTAAAGGGTCCTTTGTGTCATGTTGACTGCACCACTGTTTGCCCAGCTGAGGGATGACTGTCCAACCCAGAAAAGGAGTTGTGAGATGTTTAGTGATTGCTTTGTACAGCCGACCCCAGACCCAACATGTGAATCAACCGGAGCACAGCATCAAAGACATGCAGATGTGTATTTTGCCTCAGGCCAAACTGTTTCCATTGCATATAGGTCCGCATTCAACAACCAATATCCTGCCAATAGCCTTATGTCACCAAGGCCATGAAGCACATCCCTCCACGGGCACGTATAATCTCTGGGTGAGGCCGACCAAACATCAAAATCCTTATTTTGTTCTCTCCACATTTGACGCTACTGTGTTCAAGCCACACTTATCTCTGGGAAACAGAGTTCCATTGAATAACCCCTTCTTTCAGTTGTTTATTCAGAGCACATGGCTTGATGTATTTGTCCTGCAGCTCAAACAGGGTCAGAGGAATAGTGTATCCTCAAAAGCATTCAGCCGTTTGCACTTCCATGCACACTAAGACATTGTCTGTCTTCAGTGCTCAAGTGCTGAGCAAGTTCACAAGCTGCAATGCAAATAAAGTATCAATTGTCCACCAAGTGTTATACAGGATACGGAAAAGGCTGTCCCCTTGAAGCACAGCAATATACTGTCATGTGTATGTCAAGATTTTTGGAACATTATTCTCTTTTTTTCCTTATTAAAAAAAGGGGACATTTGAATTTTAATGAGGATATAATAGGATAATAAGATATATTAGACTACTTAACTACTTTCGTTAACACTAATGAAACAAACGAAAAACTAAATAAAAATTCCGGAGAATCTTTTCAATTTGATTCATCAATAGCATTTTAACAGTTGAATTAAACCACATAAAAATAATATGTGTGCCTTCATGTAGAAGACATTATTTAAGTTGTTTTTTTTCAGCCACACACTGTTCATGTAGATTTATGGACACAGTGTCTGAAAACAGCAGTGACATTGACTGACAGTGAAACCTATACTCAGCCACTATGTGCAGGCAAAAGCGTATACATCACATATTACCTTATGTATGTTGCTGCTCGTCTGCCCTACCAAATAACTGTACGCATTGCATTCAATTCAATTATATTGTGTTTTCGATGTATTCACAGGGCCGGAGCCAAGGCTGAGCCTGAAGTTGTTTTTAGGTACACTAGAAGCAATGTAAAACAGAAGAGCAAAGAGCAGGAGTAGGACAGCAGGAACGTGAGGTCATGGCTCCCCCTATAGGGAGCAGAGCATACTATAAAGACAGGGGAGAGCCTCTGTTCTCCCACACTGCTACTCTCTCGTAGGAATGTCTGAGAAGTCTTACCAGCGCTGGACAGCCATTGGCACTTAAATCAAGACTTAACAAGCAGGAAATGTACACAACTAATTAAAGAGAGCATGCATTTTCACCAAGATATCCAGCAAAGAGAGGAGGGATGCTTACTGTGGGAGTAAATGAGGATATGCTTATACAGGGGAAGCAACGGTTCATTTGATTCACAGTTAGTAGGAAGCTGGTTGCTGAGGGAAACTTCCAAGTCTGTAGCACATGTGGGAAGGAGATCAGAGTGTTTCTATTCTGCTCTGGGCCTCAGATTTTGACCCTACCAGGAGTAATGAGCTCAATCCCCACCTGCCGCAACTGCCTTAGATTAGCAACTGCGTACATCACATTCATAAGTGTTTGCTACAGCTACCAGGCATGTAGGGACATAGTTAACCAGACTACAAAAATACAAGGTATGAGAACTCAGCTTGGGAAATAAAAAAATCTGATATTTCTTGAAATGTAGCATTCCTTGTAATACACACTATGTTGTCAGGGGAATATGCATGTAGCAACCATAAAGGCTACATCTGTTGATAAGGACAAATATTGCCATACAAGTAGAATAAAGTTTACTTCTTTGTATACGTTTGACAAGAGCCTTCACCAAGATCTTGTAAAGAGGGTAGGAATTTGAACCACATGTCTGATATCCAAGCTTTGTGCTTTTATTACTCCTGAATGGAGCCTGAGTCAGGTACCCCTAGTTCCTCCCGTCGAACAAAGTAGGGTCAAGAGGTTAGGCAGGTTGCCATTAAGCCCCCCTTGATGCTTTTACCCAGGCTCCCCCCACCATTCACAATTCAGGAGGAAGAGATCTAGGCTTTGTGCTTGCTTCATCACCTCCATACCTTTAAGACTCAGGAGACTTTATCATGTCTCAAGTAACAGCCCAAGGGAGAGGCATTTTTCGTCCCAGTCAGGTGTGCCTCTGCAGAATCATAAAAGACTCTGAGAAGAGCTGAAGAGCTCTATGTTGGACAGCAGAACCTGATTGAAGGCCTGACAGATAGCAGATGTTGCCAAAGCATCAGACTTTGCAAAGGTGTATGGTGACTTCTCAGGTAAACTCAAGGAGCGTCATCATCACAACAAAATTAAGTCAGAATCATGTTTTAACCTATAGGAGGGCCAAATGCATCTTGCTTATGAAAGCTTTAATGTGTGATTACCGCAGGAAGAAGAGTAGAGACAGTAGGCGTGTTCACACCAAGTACTTTTCCCACAAAGGTAAAGATCGCGTTCACACCGGAAATTAGTTCCTGGGGGTGGATTAGGCAAATGAAGCCGCTGACGTCACTTCTTCTTCTTCTTCTTCTGCTTTGGGTTTACTGGCAGGCCGCAAACAACTTCACGGCGTATGCTGCCGCCCAAAATTCCCGGCCGGAAGTTCCCGGAGTTAGGGACTGGCTTCAGTAGAAGCTGCTGGGACTCCCAGCAGCTTCTACAGAAGCCTTCCGAGTAAACGGCCAGAACGCCGACACCTCCTCATCTCCACCGCTCCAATGTTTTATTTTGTGTTGTCATAAGTTAGTTTCTCTGCGTTTCTGCGCTGGGCTAATAATATTGCTAATAATGCAATGCAAGGATAATAAAATGGCGGCTTCACAAACGTTTTTGGGAGTTTGACGGGGCGTGGTTTGCAATCCGCCCAGCCAATCAGACACAGGAACCTTTTTCTCCCACGAAAGTCCCTGCTCTCTAGCAGGGACTGAAAAGGGGGTAAAAAAGGTTCTCTAGAACTAATTTAGTTCCTGGGACTTTTTGGTGTGAACGCAACTAAATCGTAGTTCTCAGGAACCTTTGTGGGAAAAGTACTTCGTGTGAACGCGCCTAATGATACAATTTAAGAAAAGGAAGAGCTCAAAACTAGAACATTGAAAGTATTTAAGAGATCTTCAGAAAAGACTGATAGATATATAATTCCAAGTACAAGTAGAAGGCCTCTTGCCATTAGCTTTTCAGAGGACAGAAGACAGTCTTGCAAATGTCCTGAAAGAACAACACTGACATTAACGGATATAGATTTCTGTGTGGTATCCTCTAATACCACACAGAAATTGCACATGTGCAATAGAAAACAGTTATATGAACCGAAACACAGTGACGAAAAAAGTCTTAGCTGATTAAGATCAGCCACTCGCTAGTTATTCCACCGAAAGGAAAGATTTCAAGGGTGTTACATCAACACATGAGAGAGATAGAGAGGAAAGCTTTCTATGAGGGGAGTAGAATGTACTGCTCTTATGCTTCATCAGTGTGCTGCAGTGGTGGCTGTAAATCTGCAGATTGATCAAACTGCAGAGCCAAAGGGATCCGAAGCCTTTTCTCAGAGTAAGGGCTCAGCAAAGTCGAAGACTCACTGTTACTATGAGTGATGGAGGTGGCTATCGAACTTCTACTTAGTTCATTCCGCTTACGAACACAAAAGTAAACACAAACATCATAATTTCTCTATTCCAAATACATATGTACAAGTAAACCTTCTTATAAACTTAAGGAACAGTATGGAATGTGAGACTGATAAGACTGAGAAAGATTGTTTGTGCGGAGGAGGAGATTAAAAGACCGATGTCTTCCTCTTACTCTTCTTCCATACAAAGTTCTTCCCTGAAGCACAACACTATTCATTTCAACCTCTGCAGGTAAACAATGACCTCATCCTGGTCGAATCCATACCTTCCTGTCAGCCCATCATCCACATCTGCCAAAAGACACTAAACCATCCACTCAAGCATTTGTGTTGTTGAGGGGGGATTACCTTTATTGGACATCTAGAGCCTGAAGGCTGAAGAGACAGACAGAGCCGGTGTGCCTCCTAGGCTCATGGAGGGCATCTCTCTTTTAATAGCAGCATTTGCCTTCAGTAACACACAAGGTACTGATCCCACGTTGCAGATGCTGGGGGAGGGACGAGGGGCACATGCTCTGAGAAAAGAAAGCCGGAGCCTGCTTACCCCACAGCTATGCTATCGTTGCTGCTTTTTTCTCATTGAAAACCTGAAGGTGTTGCATTTGAAGTGTTGGCCTGCTTATTTGGCAAATTCCCCAAAATAGCTAAAAATGAAAGCTGCGGAAGTTAGAAACTGTTAAAATATGTTTTAATGTGTTACAAGGCAAAAATGTGTGTGTCTGTGTAGAGGATAGAAGATGCAACGAAACAGAAGGCAACCAGCAACTCATTTACATAGTCCCCCTACAAGTTGTCTGGATTTCATAAGCTGACAACTTTGTGCCAAATCTTGGGATACTGAATAAGAAGTAGTAATTGATTCAGTATTCACACCCCTATCTTACGTTTTTTGAAATAAAATAAAAATTCCCTCCTGATATTATTTCCTTGAACACAAGAGGCTTATATGCTCCTATCTTTCTAATATACGGTCTTCATCAGAGTTTTCAATTAATTCTAGACTAATCCAGTAATCATTTTGCTGGATCTTAATTAATTTTGTAACATAACTTTGTTTCTCTTATCATGCGGTAGGGATCTCTCTTAAGGACAAAAATGGTCTCCGTGTGGAAAAGTGGAATTCCTTCAGTTTTAGTTCTGTTTCACTACTTCCTACCTACAGGACAGTTCGGCTTTAACAGTCATCCTTAAACCCATCATATATTCCATTCCAAGGTCTTGTGGCACAGAGAGAAATATTCATTTTCAAATAATCCAATAAACTGTTATGGTTAGCTGGGCTTTATAAGACATACACTGACACACATAAGACGACTACAACGCTAGAGAGAAATGTAATGTTTTTTCTTTAGCTGTTTAATGGAACTGTCACAGCTAATTATTTAGCAGGCGTTATACTTTCTGTCCATGAACAGTATGGACACCCACTGTGGTCCTCCTTCACAACGTCTTCTCCAAATCAGAATTGTCCAAAGGGGCAGACACTTTCCTTTCTTGTGGTGCAGTGTTGACCATAACTCTTTCCAGATGCTTCACTGTAAGAAATGGAGAGGCGGTTGACGGTTGTACAGGGCGAGAGAAAGAGAGTAAGGAGGCTCAAATCGGGAAGAGGATGAGCTCACTTTTCATTTGTGTTGGCTATAAATAAAGAACACATGCAGGCTATCCGTTTGATTCTCTTTTTATATCCACGTAGCCATTAATCAGACTAAGCCAAGGTCTGCAAAGATGCATGTACATCCTTAGCAGACGGGGGAAAATTGAGGGAGAGAGGGTGAATCAAGAGGAGAAAGCCCAGGCCTGGATTTGCTTACGGATAAGATATTGCCCCATCCATGCTGTCCTTCCATTCCAACTCTGAAAATGGTGACCTACTGGGAGTTTGTAGACTCCCACACTTCATATTTCTTCCCAGATATTTTCTGCTTACTCTTAAGCACATCTCTGGGACAGAGAAGGAGTAGACATGTCACCAGTTGGACTTCTGCTTGGCTTAAATGTCGGGTGTGTGATGGTCACTAAGATAAACGTCCAATTCATCCATAAAAAGAAGCAACTTTCTCACAAAATGTAACTTTCTCAAGACATTGCTTCCCGTGGCTACGATGCAAGGAGGTCTACTCGTCTGAGAGCAAACTCAGTTCAAGCTCTCTGAAAAACGCCTGGGCCATCTGTTGGAAAAGAAGACAGTCATGTCCAAATGAAGCATGACGAAGTCCAGGAAACATTGAGAGAGGGGGAAAAAAGAGTGAGGCCTGGATTTGGGGAAGATCTATAGGCGGATTGTCACTTGTGTTTATTGGGGTTGACATGTTTTCTGTCATCTGTGATAAGCAAATAATGCAACGCCTGAAACTGAACATACATTACGGTTACTTTTCTTTTCAAGTGTGTCTTTCTTTGTGTCTGTGTCTTATAATATTCTTCCTTCAAAGGAATATTCCAGTGAACCATTTGACAAATAAAGCAATGTGTTACCAATGATGAGCACTTGGCAAGACACTTGAGGGTGAAAATAAGGCAAGAACAAAGACAAAAATAAACAGAGGACAATTAAAGAATAAATATTATGACTGATGGTTTTTCTGGGGTGTCTGCCTGCGTCAATTGGCACACCAGATTACTATTATGGTTTCAGTCATCGTAGGACCTGTAATTTAGTCCCATCACACTCCCTATTCCCTCTTATTTTAGAATCTGGCACCATTTGTGCTTGCTTTTTTTGTAGGACTTTTCACTATTCTTCTAAGGAAAGAAGTCACTTCTATTCACCATTTTGAGACAGAATGATAAAGACAGAGGTATGTAAGCATGATAAAAAGACAGATTGAGGCTGACAAAATGGGGGGAAATTGTTCACTGTAGCTCGATAATGAACACATTCCTGCCAGTTTGTACTGTTCAATAGTTATTTTTCATTTACATTCTGCAAGTACAATGGAGGTGTGAAGGGAATACTATCCCTCATTCAGATACTGGAATTCGAAAGAAACTAGCGCTGAGACATTGGACGCTTGCTATGTTGTTGTCATTGTTCTGCTGTGGGAATTATTATTTCTTTACAGCTCACACACCATTGGTATTTTGCTGACAGTTCTAATAGGCATGAGCTCCGTGAATGCCAACAAATTGCACACATATCCATGCTTTGTTGTAGTAGGTTATATAGTACACACTCTTAGTTGGGTGACTCAACCTTGGTAAACAAAAAGGGATCAAGAAATAATCAAATAAATAAAGAACAGAGGTACAGATGTGTTATGCTGAGGACAATATGGTTGTATTTGCATCCACAGCATACCTTACAAATATGTAGGGCATCCCATTGTAATAATGATGCAATTGGTGTCATAGATCTGGATGGGCAAGTTGACCAATGGGACTTTGTGCGTGCTTTGTTTTACAAAAATGTCCTTTGACCCAACTTTGTTAGTTCAGTTAGAATGTGTGGTGTAACTATTTGCAAACTTCAGGTATGATAGTATTTTCGAATAAATGTTGGATTAGTGATGAGTTCAAGTGTAGAAAATAAATAAAGTAACTGTCATTACAATCTCTTTCTCAAACAAAGCCACAGAGAAGGAAACTTGGGAGGCCACACAAAATCAAAATTAGCTCTGTCATGGTTATCTTTGAGTTTTTGGATGTCAGTGTAAGCTAATTAAAATTGTCAGAATATGAGTGGAAGGTGAGTGACAGGCTCATTGTCATGGCAACATAAGCTAGACCCTCCAGAAAGACGCGGGCAAAAATCCTTGATTATGCGGGCAAAATTTCTTGATTATGCGATTAAACATGCGGGGTTTTTATGTGATTTTATGCGGTGAAATTGTGGGAAGTTGTGAAATATGCGGAAAGTTGCGAAATATGCTAAATACGCGGGGAAAAAGAATAACAATTTTTAAAAATATTGGGCTGTCTTATTTATTATCTCTCACACACAACCTGCCACTAACATTAAACCCCTTTACTATTCAATTAAACACATTCAATGTTTATTTATTGTAAAAGCTATTGGGCTATTTTAAACACACACACACACACACACACACACACACACACACACACACACACACACACACACACACACACACACACACACACACACACACACACACACACACACACACACACACACACACACACACACACACACACACACACACACACACACACACACACACACACACACACACACACACACACACACACACACACACACACACACACACACACACACACACACACACACACACACACACACACACACACACACACACACACACACACACACACACACACACACTTCTCCACCTCATTCTGTTTTCATTTACTTGTTCGTTATCTGACCAGCTTCAATCTTGTAGGCTACTCACTTCGTTTCTTGTAGCCCTCGAAAGGGTTTTGGAGGTTGATGCCTTGGTGAACGTGAGTTGTTTGGCTTTCTTGTCCGCAGCAGCAGAAAGCATTTTCGAATGTTTGAATGAATCAAAGTGGGTCGTCACCGTCGATTTTCTCTTATGCTCCAACACACAGTTGCACGGGGTGCAGAATAGTTTCCCCCCACTTTTTGCCCGGTCTTTAGTAGAAATGTTCGTCGGTAAATGAGATGGATTACATTTTTTCATCTTGGTGTTTTCTCCATCGTGTGAGCTCCACACGTTCACTCTATACAGTGTTGTTTACATTCTGTGATGCGCGAGCTGATGACGTCACGTCAAGGCGAGTTAACTTTTTTTTTTCCTGAACTTTGTGTGGAAAAATGCGGGGATTATGCGGCCTTTTGATAAATATGCGGCCCTCTAAAAATCTGCGCCATTTTGCTGATTATGCGGTAAATTCTGCGATCGCAGAATCACGTTTTTCTGGAGGGTCTAGCTGCCACAGAGTAACCTGAAGGGATGTTACTGTCACTGCGCAGACCGAGTCATTGATGCATTGTTGCCGCAAGCGTATGCTCTTTCACATTTTCAGCAAGTTACAGTAGTAACCCAAATATTTACTTCAAAACAGTCTGGCAGTGGCTCAGTCAGTAGGGGCTTGGACTGTGAGCCGTAGGGTCGCCGGTTCAAGTCCCCGACCAGACCTAAAATATGGGGTGTGGACTTCTACTTGGAGAGGTGCCAGTTCACCTCCGTGCCGTGGTGCCCTTGAGCAAAAGCACCGGACATCCCCCTTCCCCCCATTGCTCCCCGGGCGATGTACAATAGCTGCCCACTGCTCCTAGTACTAGACTCCTGGTACTAGGATGGGTTAAAAGCAGAGAACACATTTCACTGTGTGTGCTGTGTGCTCTGCCTGTGTGAGCATTAAAGAGGGTTTCATCCCTCCCAAATCTATTCTAAAAGTGCTATAATGCATATCTTGTTAGCAACCGTAATGGGTTACAGTAGCAATCCAGACTATAATTGAACTCCTTAAGTAGAAAGTAGACATTTGTTTATGATCGACTAATATATAGCAGGTTTAAAAGAAAAAACATCCATCTGTGTTGAAGGTATTTCTGTGATTTCCTGAAAGAAAAATTCAATGAAATCCATCTCCTCCAGCCAGATGGCTCTGTGGCTACCTCCCCTGTTCTCTCGCTCCCAGCAACTCCCTTCATCTGCCCACTCTGCTTTTCTGCTCACTCTCAAATGTCACTTTGTTTGATACACAGGGGTGAGGGCCAGGGAGGAGCGCAGACAGAGATTTCGCCTAGTGAGACGTTTGCTTTATCATAGATTTGTTTAATCCAAAACCTTTCCTTGGATGAAAATGTCCCAGACTCCCCCAGATCTATTCTTTCTGGAGGCTTTTCGCCAGTTCATTGTGATAAGTAGTTCATCGGGGCCTGCCGTAAGGGGGACGTACTGTATGAAAACATTTGCACACATCTTGGAACACACACTTTCCAGATTAAACCTAAACTATGAAGCAGTGTGGACACTACTGAACTGACATGTTATGTGTGGTGTTTGACTGGTCTGCTTCATTTCAGTGCTGATGAGGTAATTGGCGGTTTGTTGCTGTGTGTTGTCGGTAATTGAATCCTTCCACATCTTTCTGGAAAGCCATTAATCATTGGCCTAATTGATTCACGGAGCAGTAATTAGCGTTGATTGGGAGCACGATGGTGGGAGTGATTCCCTTTGATTTGAGACTCTTTGGGGTACGGCAGCCATTGGGAGCACATCCACAGCGCCCCCTGTTGTGGCTGACAGCTACCCTGGCACATTCATTCTGCTTAGTGATCAAAGCCAAGAACCTTTCCTTGGCCAGATGCAATCGCATTTGTTCTTCAGAAGCAAACTCCCACACATCAGCCACTGTGATCCACACATGGAGGTCGATGGACACAAATACAGACATAACAAGAAATCACACAATAGCTTTTCAATAGCTCAATTAAAAGATATCAGCTAATGTAAATTAGGGGAAGAGGATATTACGGAAAAAGTAAAAAGAAATTGCCTATATTCTAATTAAAATTATTATAAATTAATAAGATTAGTTTCCTAAGTCAGCCAAGCTCTGGGGCCTAACAATTAACGTTGGACTTTGTCTCCTAATGCAGTTAATCATTGCAGTATAAAGTGTATAGTGAAAGTGTGGTCAAATACAGTATGAAGTTGGAGCTAAACAGGCTCGGCTAATATGTCTTACTGCAACTATGTCACAATGTGTGTTTCCTTTATGTCAAGGCTCACAAATCCACCTTCAAGCAATCACTTTGAGTCAATCTACTTATTTTGTTTTACATAGTTTGTAGAGAGTACAAGTACAAAAATATGGAAACCATATGGATTATAAAGTCTCATAGGTAGCTTTATGATAAAGTGCTAACCTGTTCAGGTGTGCAGTATCCTGCCACTAACCCTACGCAAGTGGTACAGTGTTGGCAAACAAACATAGACCAGAGGATAAGTAAAAAACACACAGACAAACACACAAAGGAGGGTAATCTGGGAGTTGACCTGGTGAGTCCTGCTCAGCTAGATAAAGGAGATTATCCGCATTGTGGTGAGCTGGGGTCTAGGTTCGGTGTGTGTGTGTGTGTGTGTGTGTGTGTGTGTGTGTGTGTGTGTGTGTGTGTGTGTGTGTGTGTGTGTGTGTGTGTGTGTGTGTGTGTGTGTGTGTGTGTGTGTGTGTGTGTGTGTGTGTGTGTGTGTGTGTGTGTCAACTCCTTTTTCTGTGTGGATGGCCATGTACACATACTGTGCGTTTACTCATGATGTGTCTGTGTGTACATGTTTGTGTACAGAGTTATGTAACAGCATACCAACCAACAGAGATGAGAGATTATCTGGATTTTCAATGTGGGGTTGTCAGAAGGAAATAGAGAAATACGGTACCACTTTACAATAAGACTACCCTTATAAAGGGTTTACGAATAGTTTGTAATTCATTTATTAATTAGGCTGTGAACACTTTATAAATCCTTGATAAGCTTTTATAAGACATGAGATAAACAGGGAAACTGTGACCGGTTGCTTGCCAAATAGTGAGCCCATTTATCTGTACTGCTAAACCTTATTAGAAATGGTAGTAACTCATTAATAAATGGGAATGTGTTTTACACTATACAACAAGGCTCCCTTTTGGCAACTATAAATATTAGTAACTCGTAAATAAATGGTCATAAAGAGATGCCAAGAAACATCAAGATGGATGGGGGGAATCAACTCTGTGAACAACAGATATCAAGGATGTTGGCTGATGAAGAAGACGAAGTAAGCTACGTAGACAATATAAGGCTTAGTCCTCTTGCCAAATAGTGAGCCTGTGTTGATGTATGAAAACTATTTTAGAACTGGTTTATAAATGCTTCTTAATGATTAATAAAGTGTTTACAACCTAATTAATAACCTAATTATAAGCCCTTTATGAATCCTTCATAAGGGAAGTCTTATTGTAAAGTGGTACCAGAAATACCACTAAGTCGCCTATACCCCTTGACCTACAGGGCCAAAGGCGGCCTCCCAGGTTTTTGACGTGTGGCTTACTGGTTCCTCCAGTTTACTCAAATTAAAAAAGATTATTAATGAACATGTGGCTTCAGCATGTAATTGCTTACCTTGTATTATGATTAATGCATTTGTAATGATTGTTTTACATATGAATCTTTCACAGTAATATTTGCCAAAGAGAAAAATATGAAGTTGTCATCATTGTAATAATCTTCATAATAAATATTTGAGAAAACGATTCAGCCTCCAAATGATCCTAAACAGAAAGTGTACAAACTGAGGAGAAATTGATTTATGAAACTCTCAATATTTCATTTAAATCCCAGGTACTGTATAATGATCAAGGAAACTTTTTCAAAAAAAGCAGCAGCTTTGTTAGGAGACTCTCTCGAGGTCTTCCAGACACAGATTCACCAACGAGTGGAAGGGCGAGACAACTAGAGTGTGATGCGTAATGCGTTGAGCGTAGAGGAAGAGCTGAAATGAGTCTATGGCTTTATTAAGAAGACTCTCAGATTGATTTCCTGTCAGCAAGCGTCCATGTTGATGAGATCGATTCAGACAGGATGGGAGGTAAAGATGGAGGAAGCCAGAGCAAAGAGTTAGGGATCTTTCGTCTCTTGCCTCTCATCGCCTTTGGTCCCAGACAGGCTGATCTGCAAACTGAGCAGAGCTGTCTTGGTCTTAAGAAATAAGACATTACTGGGATTACTCTATCCATTTTGGATGAAGACCCACGATACAATTAAGATGATCCCTTCTGTGGGGGCTGTGGTAGCCTGATTGATAGTTCCCACAAAGTGTAGCTGATGAGTGGTGGGTCAGTGAGCTGGCAGAATAACCTTTAACCCCTGCCTAGGTTGGTAAATCTCCATCAGGAGCTGAATATAGATCTTCTACATCTGCTTGTTAATGAATGAAAAGAGCAATTTAGAACTCCTCTGCTCCCACATGAGTTGATTTCATCCCCCTTAACGATTGGCCCTTTGAACCCGGCTCGGCATTGCTGCATTTTATCATAAGTTATACCATCAGGGAAGCTTATTAACACTGACTTCATCTGAAAGGTATGAGTAGGAACGGAGAAGAAAATGCTTAGGGTTAGAATTAGCCTAATTGTTCATATGAAACTCACAAATAAGTCCAGGAAGCAGATCGGTATGTTGTCATTGGCCTCTGCCCCTTCAATAGTATTTTTCCTTTTGCTCTATTATTTGATGCAAGAGAAAACATTGACTGTGCATACAAATGGCTAAAAGGGCTGTGTGCCTTATTTGAAGGTATACTAGATACAAATAATTATGAACATATTCAATGATGTTTTTGGTTCTGGTGCACTTGTGTGCCTCATGTACACACGTCATATATATATATATATATACATACAATGCAACATTTACATAATGAAGTTTAGGTTACAAAAACATGCTCCACTGGTTTTAAAATCTAAACTTAATCTCTGCTTAACAATTCACTGATAAATGTTTGATGGACGTAACGTAGTTTTAAGCGGAAGAGAGGATCCAAATGTCATGGCAGAACCTAGAAAATTCATCTTTAATAGAGAGGAAAATACAAAGCTTCAGAGCGGGTAATTAAAAACATTGCTGCACATAGAGCTTCTCAGGCCTCACTTCATTTTATGATAATGATAATTGAAAGATGGGGGGGAAAGACTAAATTACAGAGCTGGATTAACAAAATGCCCACGCCGGGTGCTAAATTCACTCTCGTTACACTTGTGCAATAGCGGTTCACAGCACCGAGCCTCTGGTTATAGCACACTGACTCGATTACCAACCTCTTAATCAAATTCTTCCTCCTCAATTGCATTTGCAGCAGTTTAAAATGTGTTTCTCTTCTGGAACTATTAAAACTCTTCCCTTAGGTCAGGAAACGCTTCAGCACTAGAACAAAGTACCTTTATTTTTTGAGGCCAAAGGAAATCCTTAAACATCCTTATGTTCATGAGCTCAAAAATGTGTCTTATTTAATATGATACCACATAAAGTATTTTTTACTTGCATTAGTAATATGTAGCTCTTCCTGTGATTCTAATGTTAGGCTGGAAATGGTTTCTTGCCCAAAGTTAGACATTAGAGAGTCAGGTTGAGCCTGCACAGGTCACCAATTAGCTCGATAGAGAAATACAGTGTCCTATTCAAGAGCTACTATTAAGTTACACTGGAGCCATGGGTTATTATGTGATAATGATGATATATCTTTTTTTAATCCAGTAAGGTCAATACAAAGGGATACAGGTGATTGAATACATCTTGCAACAGACATAGTGGCCTCAACAGAGAACAACTGCCTCCATACCCTCAACATAACTTTTGATTTCTTATTACTTGATTATATATCCTCCCTTATCTTAAGGATAACTAAGCTGAGCATAGTTCAACTAGAGGAGATGACCTTTAGTGTTACTGGATGTGTTTACACAGCCTCAGCAAGTTAATCTTTACAATTGTCTTTTTTCTTGAAATTGTTGCTTATTTTAATACCATTGTCTATATGACCAATTGTCCATCAGCATCTGTTGTATTGAAAATATTACAACACAAATCTTAATTGCAGTTACAGAATCAAGGTGGGATTGCTAAGCAAATATTGTTTTAGGAAGATTCACTTTTGTGGGTGGTCTGAAAATCCTAAAATGTATATAATTAAAATCATTAGAACATTTCTAGATTTTTCATCACCAACTAGTAAGAAAAGTATCCTAATAAAGAGCTATAACAGGAATATGGGGCTTTCAGCTTTAAAGTATCCTAGTGGAAGCCCTCAGAGAATCTGGCATCTCCCATATGCAAACCATCCATTAAGTAAATGTATAGCCTATTATTTATGAATGCTGACACTTGCTCGGGACCTAGACCGAGGTGGTACTAAAATAATCAGAAGGTAAACGGTGCTATTCACAACCTTGTGTCGAGCCATGCAATACAGTGCAGTGAAAACACAGCATAAGTGTTAGACATCATCTGCATAGAAGGAGCTGCCTTGTATGTTGGTCTGGACATCTGTCATGTCATGCATGTGACAACATTAAGGGGCCCTGCAGAGAGTTGCTCTTGCTAAGTGTTACTGCTTTGTTGTGCCGCTTATATGCTCACTGACCTGAACCAAAGGGTCTTGCTCAGTATAAAGCGAGCCTGGCATCAAGCCCCATGTCAGACGCCCATGGGAGCTTTTGCAATCATATTAAAACAAACATAAGAAACAATGACATGGCCCTCATTCAGTGCTTGATTGCCTTATGGAAATATATGTACAAGTTTTAAATAATTGGCGTGTGTAAGAAATCAAATTAGTGCTAATACGAATACCACTCAGTTTAACACCTTAACTGGTAAAGGGAACTAAAATGTATGTGTTTTAGTTTAGCCACTATTCATTAAATGAATTCCTGGGATCTGGATACATTTCTCAAAAGTAGTCTGGCTGTGTAAGACAATCTAACGTATCTATTAGATCATTATAAAACCGTCTGCTGTCAATTATTTCCCTCTTTCCATATTGGAAAGAATGGTGGAAACCTACTCCCATGTGTAAGCAAAACACTTTGGAGAGTACACTGGAAATTATCTAGTGAGTAGGCCTATTGTTACCATGTGAGTAATTCAACCTTGGACCCAAGGTAAAACAATTGGAAGGAATTTAAGGGCAAATTACTTTTCCGAAATGATTTGTAGCTGTAACTCCATGGCTTTTTCTCTCTTAACCCTCCTATTGTCTTCGTTTCCCCCCCTTACTTTGGTTTTCGCGGTCAAATTTGACCGTTCCTGTTTTAACTGCTATTACATTAACACAAAAACCATTAATCATCACCAAATTGTATTTAACACCCTTTCAAACTGTAAATATAGTATCAGACCACTGGTCTGAACAACTGCAGTAAATATACAAAGAATAGACACTGAACATGTATTGCGTGGGCCAGGTGTGATCCATGTGGGGGGGGATGGGCACATAAGAGCGGGAAATGTGTCAAATTGTTCTGTGTGTGTGTGTCAGGTGTGATTCACATGGGGGGATTGGGCACATAAGGGGGGGGAACACATCTATAGAGTACGTACAGTATGTGTGTGTGTGTGGGTGTTTGTGTGTGTGTGTTATCTGATCCGGATGGTTACTAATTCCTTTTCTTTATGGCGGTCATTTTTGACGGGGAACACCATGGGTGTTACAAAGTTGACTAAATCATCCAAAATTCAATGAAATTGGTGATCAGCAATTTTATATGTTCAAATGTCTACTGTAAGAGATATCATAAAGCCTTAATGCAATATATCATCATTATTGGAGCTGCAAATTAGCTGAGTTACAAGAAGCTATTACAGTAAGTTTCTAAATAATTATCTCATCACACAGTAATAAAGCACAACAAAAGTAGAGGCCATAACACATACTTTTTAAGAAATACAAATTATACATTTTGTGTAATTTCGTAGATGATGTCAAACTTAACTTCTTGACATGTGGGACATGGATATATGGACTACTGCTTTAGTCAAGATTTCACACATTTACGCACACAAACACACTTGAGGCCCTCCGCAAAACGAATAACACAAGTCCCTGGTTTACACAGTGTAGATAGTGTGTCCTCCTCTCTATGTGTGTTTTGGCGCTGAGGGAGAAGAGGGCTTGATTTATCAAAGCTAGGTCAGGAGTCCGCAGAGAACAAGCTGACTGATTGAGCTCTTTCAATCTGACAAGGTCTTAAAGACAAGAGCAAACTGGAGAGAGGGTAAAAAGTGCAAAGACAGGGCAGACAGAAAGCAATGGGCAGCTATAAGGTTTGAGAGCCAGATGATTTAGAGGTCTAATATCAGCCGTTATTGCTACTCCTATTCTTGAGTTTCCTAATTTCCCCCTAATGGAATCCTCACCCATCACTGAGCATACTGATCGCCTGTTAAACAGAGCCTCTCTCGACCAATCATTGCGAGGCCCATAGCTGTCAACCGCCTATCAGATATGAGGAAAATGGGAATTTCTGAGCATGACAAATCAGATTGGGGTGTTGAAAAATGTCCTCAGAGGCATTAAGGATTAAGACATAGAGGGAAAGTACAGAAGTTTACTTGGTTTAAGCTGTGTTCAAGCTCTTTCTGGAAACAGGAAGAACTTGCTGTAATATGTTTGCCTCAAACACTTCAATGCATTTGCACTACAAACCTCATGTGAGCCTCTTATTATATGACAGATCGATGACACTAAGTTGCCAATTTATAAAGTACATCCATTGCAATTTGCCTCTGTACAGCAGTGCAATAAAGTTTTTTATATTTATCTTTTGTTGGCACTGTGTAAGAGAGGTGTTGATTAAGACTACAGAGGCTGCTTTATGTGATGCCTTGAAATAGCATTTAATGCATTTAGCAAAAGGTGACATCCAACCCAAACGTCCTTACCTATATCATGAGATATAGCGGTTGTATCTGTAACACACTTAATAAAAGCCTTAATTAATCAATGGCCCCAATTTATGGACATCACATAATTCCAGGCAGAGCTCTGCTGATGCAACACAAACATGTGTAAATACTGACATGTGATAAACGACAAAGTATATCACCATCTTCATTATTCCTTCATTAAACCAGAGCTATTTAATCAACTCCTAGGACGAGGCCCTTACAGTGAAAGATGAGCTAATACAAGGTGCTTGTTTACAAAGACTCCGCCTCCTTCCACGACGTGTCGGATCATCCGGGAAAGCTCTTAACACGATTATGAATCCATACTTAATGAGCACATAAAACAGGCTGGGGATTATCAACAAGTAGCTAGGGTTTCCATTGTTGGCTGATGATGAACACAGACGCACTTGTTTCTGAGTATTGAGAGTTGTTTGCCATATCCACCCCACTTTTTCCTTTCCCCCTTAAGGTAAGAGGCAGTTGGCCAGGACTCCTGTGGTGTAATGCAATGTAAAATGAATTTGGCATGCTGTAAACCTGTTAGGAGTATTTTTATTTTTTTTTTAAAAGGTCCATAAGGGACCATTGAGTTTAACGGAGACACAGGAGAAAGTCATTGAAGGAGGACAGTGAAAGAAAGTCTTTCCCTTCTTCTTTTGCCAAATCCAGATCCATACCATACAGCTGAGGGTTGGAGTAGACTGTGGCAATGGTCAGTGATATTCCACTAACATTTGCAAAGAGGAAAAATAACATAGGAGAAAAGTGGAGGGTTGGTAGAAAAAGAGCGGAACGAAGCAGGAAACATGTCCAGACAGTGATGTAAGCGAGAGCAGGAACCTCAGGCGATACGCTAGTCCAGCTTGACCAAAGGGCTTTTTTGTAGCCTGGTCACGGTCTTCTTCTGCAGGCTTTATTCAGGTGTTTCGTTTCAGGTGATGATGAAGAGAAAGCTTAGTAGTCATAGTGAATGAGTACGGTAGGTTTTCAGCAAAGAGTTGGTTACTTTTAAATACCCAAAGTATCTGTTGTTGCTCAAAAATGGGGTTAAAGCCAATGTATATTGAATGATTACATCACCCTTGTTTGGCAAAAGAAACCAGAGATAGCACTAAGAGACGGTCTTTAATTAACTCTTCACAACTTGACTGTAAGTATGGCAACCTGTTTTGTTCATGTTGCTTTCTTACAAGCTGGGCCCCTACTGCAACTTTATCTTCACTTCTAAATTGAGCAGTTGTTTGCCAGAGATTTAACTCCAAAGCTTGTGTACACAACAGTCCTGAAAGATGGTGCAAATCAAATACTTATCTTATCTTTCAATAACATTTGCTTTACAGATCAGGACAATTCCAGCCTAAAGTGTTTGTCCCTGTGTGGCAGAAGCGTAACATGTAATTTAAAGTAAACCTGAATTAGCTTGTGTTAGGATATGCATGTAAGACAAAACCCTAAGTACAGGTGTATACGTGTGAGGATGCTAAAGCCGTATACAATTGCTTCTAAGTGCATCTGCAGACGCTTCCGGAGAAACACAATAGTGCTTAATGTAGCAATTTTCTGCTATGCCGAAACTACCATCAATACCTGAGTCTCAGGTGTAACTTGTTACCCCAACAAGCCATGAACACCTGTCTCTCTAATCCTACCAATCAACCTAGACCAGCTAGTAGCTTGGGTTACATCCAACATGGCTTGCCCGACCTTTATCCTGGCGTGTCAGTCTGTGCAATCTCCTAATCAGAGTAACCCAATACTTCTATCCCTTATCCAAGCTTAAAAAGGCACAGACATGACTGAGAGGGAGACAGATCCCAACTTTAAGTCTGCCAGCACTAGCATTTGGTCCATCATCTAAAGCCACTGCCCCTCCACCACCATCCCTCATTCTAACTTTCTTTCTTTTTTTAGATGCAGTGCACATTCTGGTTTATAACCCGTCCAATCCTGGATTCCAGTCACAGATGTAGTGAAGGAATTATATGGGACAGGTATTAAGCTGTGATTTATTTATTTGAGATTGAAACCAGACCAGCGCCTGAAGCCTGTCATGTGGTTTGACGGCCCATGGTTCAATCTATATAGTCTTACACAGCAGTGCTCTCTTTCCAAATGTCATGTCCCCAATGACCACACTCATTCATATCGATCTCTAGAATATCATCTTTAACAGACACCCTGAGGTTCATTTTGAGCATGGAAAAGCTCCCTGGAGACGGGACCACAACAACAGGAGAACAATACAAGTAAGTACAAGCCCAGTGGCTACATGTCAGATTAAGCGTCCGCTCTTTCCTATCTTTGTGCCTTTAGGTAGTGACAATTAACTACAAAACCTTAGTTGTCCTTTGCTCGATTCTACAAATTCTAGTGACACCATGCTGGAAGACAACGGAAACAGATGAAGAAGGTAGAAGGTGATAAGGTCTTGTGGGAATGGCTATTACATGATGTGGTGGAGCAGTGTTGCTTCAGGGGCCAATGCCGGTAAGGATTTATTGATCCATCTTTCTATCCTCTTATTTCCTTCAATTTAGAAAGTAGATTGTGAGGGGAAAGCACAAGAGGAAGTACAAATCTTTATATTGGCCTGGCTTTGTTTCTCAATGCATTATACAAATTAAGAGGTTTAGCTAAGGAGGAGCTACGGCAAATTGCAAGTTCGCCCTGCAGCAAAATGGTAACCCCATCGCCTTTTTCAACAGCCAGCTCCTGCATATAAAACCACCTCTCTTGGAGGGCCTGCAGGGGCCACAACGATATGGTCAATCAGTTTAAAAGGTTATAAAAGCCTCTCTGGATTTTCAACATATCAGGATGATGGTAAAAAGGTTTTGCTTCCATGGTAATGTTGGCTGGCAAAGTGTAGCTCATAACAGTTGAATGATCCAAGGTTCTCAACATACACGTAATGGCGAACACGGCCTCTGTCCCGGCACAGCAGCTAAAGCAGTTGTCCTCTGCTGGAATGAATCGGCTCATAAATATTCAGAATCCGCGAGGGAAAGTTTCCTTTTTTATTGCGTGTAATATGCCATTTTTAATGCTGAAGCAGCTCCTACCCATATTGTCTGAGAATGCATGCCACATCATTCTAAAAAGATGCGGAAAAAATATTAGCAGCGTCCTGAGGATTATGGTTCCAATGTGAACTATGAAAGTCTGGACGGAGATGAAGCTGATGAGGGGAGCAGGATTTTGGAAGAGACGTAAGAAGAGCTGGACATTCAGAGGCCTGTGCTGCAGAGATCATTTTGATATGTTAGGGGTTGGGTGTCCTGTATAAATGTTTAATCACTGTCTGGGCTCCTGGTCGTTAACCTTCTTGACAGTGAACTAGAGATGGAGGACCAATGATACCTCTGTCTAAACATTGGGCAATTACCTTATCATATCTTAAATCCTCCACCCAAAAGAAAACCATTCTTCAACAGGTTTCATGGGCACTGCACACAGCCTTCCTATGACAAACAGAGCAGCTGTTAGGGTTAGTGACACACTTCGGTTCCTGTCACTTATCAGTACACAGATTGATTTCCTTGGTTTCATTGAACGTGTGCAGGTGTACAGTTTTCGTGTTACTAAGTCAACTTTAGAGCAAGCCTTTTAAGATAACATCAAGTTTTCAAAATAATTTGGATCAAAAACAACACTGAACTGTGACCTTTAACTTTGCCAGCCAGCAAATGCAACAAAGCCCATTTTGAGTTTGCTTGATGACAGAGATAATGCTGACGCCAGGAGCCTTTAACGACATCCAAGACAGGGATCAAGTTTAATCAAATCAAAGCTACTGCGCCCAGGCTCATACATTTTTGTAAGGAATCTGTATCATAGGATTGTCTGTCTAATTCGGAGCTGAAAATAGTTGCATGAGAATACCATTTTTTTACCCATGAACAAAAGCTGAGACCGCTAAAGACTGACATATGGTACTTGCAGGGTCAGTATCCAGGGCATTTTCACAGCAAAGCTTGCCATAAGCACCGGCTGCTGGCCAAATAGCTGACTACTCTTAGTCCAACAGGATTTATCACAAGCCATGACACAGACACTGGTATTGTTTTCACCTTGTGAATCTGGTGTGTGTCATCATGGCAACATTTGGGTCCTGGTAACAACTACTGAAGCAGGAACTACCACAGAAGTCATTTGAGTACTTAGCCATGTGTTTTTAGTTCTGTCTGGATGCGGAGATATTTTGTCACATTTAAAGTTTTAAAACCATGCTTACAAAAATGATTTCTTAGCAATGGCGCAATTTTAAATATGAATAGCGATTTACAGAATGCATGGGCAAAACAATTCCAAGATCACAATGTAGTGTATGAATGCAATACAATGCAGGTGTACTGTTGGTCCATAAAGGCCCAGGAAAGAACTGGATGAGAGCTCTTTCTCCCAGTTGTCTGCTAAAAGTATAGACATTGCTTCCTTGAGCAAGACGTAAGGTAGGATATTTTTGTATTTGTCTCACAACTTAAATTAACATACTAACATTTGCTTTCAGTTTAGCTTGAAAAAGAGAACACCTCCACTAGAACAATACAAAGACACACAGTATATCTCCATATGACTGGGCATGAACAAGTTGAAATGCGTGCCTAAACCCGGCTTGTTCACAAAGCCCCCCCCCCCCACTGCTACCACGATACACACACACACACACACACACACACACACACACACACACACAATAAAAGCATGACTCATGCACATATTCCATTACAGCAATGTGACCCTAAACCTACAAGAAGGTCCAAATGCTTGCATAGAAAACTTGAAATACAGACAACACCCACCCACCAACAGGAGCAGTATACAGTAGGCACAAGGCCAACTTGCTACCCAACAATAGGGAACAAAGGAGTGTATATTGACTCTAGTCTCCATCAATCAAAAGAGGAGGAAAGGGAGTAAGGGAGTCAAGACTGCTCCTCTGTTTCAATCAGTGAGGTTATAAAAGAAGCCCCCCCCAAAAAAGCAGCCTGAATTTAGGTCCCCACAATATTTTATCCGAGAAGCCATCATTGCCATTGACTTAAAAATGTGTCGTGTGTTCATGTCATTTGAAGGAACAAGAAATAAAGATGTGTGTCCCAGGTGATGCTGTGACCTTTGATCCTTTAACATTCTCGAAGCTTTGGCGTGTCATGGGGAAGCATGCATGCTTTCATTTATGAGCAGTATGTTCACACTCACACACACATGTGCAAGCATCAATGCCAGATTAGCCTCTTTCACTTCACTGTGCATGGCACCATATGCACAGCACATATTCATTTCCCCTGCATCGCATGCATACAATTTCCATTTTATTACATGACATCATTGTGTATACCTGCAGTGGCTGGCTGGAAGCAAAGTTGGAGAGTTTGAGGAACATTTTTTTTTTTTTAAATCTCCTCCGCCTCTCCCATGGGTGGTGTGAGATCGTTTCTCTAAATCTCCTTGGCCTCTCCCATTGGAGATGTTTTCTAAAGTGGACTCGCTAAGGCGTAGCAAACAAGAGAGAATGCCCCGGCTGGACTGTGAGGAAAGGCAGATCAATGAGACAGCTCACCAGCTCATGCGTAGCTGAGCTTTGTGGAGATAGTCCACTGTGGACAGTTCTGCTTTGGAGACCTAAAATCTGTTTTTTGGTGGTGATGTGGGGGTTGGCTTATCAGCAGTGGATCCCTTGGCGCATGAAGCACATCACAAAGGGAGATGGTGTTTCTCTGAGGTGTGTGCATGCCTGTGTGTTTGAGCGATAGAGAGAAACACATGGAGAAATGAAACTTCACCTTGTCAGTTAGAGAGGGGTTGATATATAGTAAAAAGAAGAAAACAAACCCAGAACATAAGATGCCATTTGGTAACAATCATGAATTACATTCAGAAAAACATTTACAGGTTTAGCAGTAGCTTCAACAAAATATACAATGTTGACACTGCTGTATCAGATCTTGTCTGTGAATTTTTCCACCTATTGTCCATCGCATTTTTTCAAGGTTAACAATTAATTTCACATTTGTTAAATCACATAGAGCATTGCTTTTTTTTTTAAACTGAATAATCGGCCAAGGTTTAACAAATTGAGAGCAGATGGGGACACAGGTATTGCCAAAGAAATAGAATATCCTTGGGAAACATTTAAACAGTTCTCCTTTTAATCTGGAGCTCTGCAGATGCAGTATGAGTCGAACAAAACAGGAGAGAGGTTATTACTATGACAAATAGATGCGCGACGATATCACACAAACTAATAGTTTGCAAAGGTTGTTCGTGGACAACAGTGTTGTTATTACTCCATTCAAATTGAAGGTACTCAAAGACAGTGGTTAAAGTGTTAGAAATGAAATTTTAACAGGTTATATGACCCTATTTCACCATTCATCTGGGGCATTACATTTGAATTAAGCTGAATAAAAAAACAGAATATCCTAAAATGAGAAGTCAATGAGAAAAGTTCTACTCACAAAAGATAACAATTACCTAAGTCAATTTACATTTAGACTAGCATTTTGCAGCAATTTTCACGCATGTCCACAGGTACCAGACAGCTCGATGGAGTCTCACAGTTAGTGATAATGGTAATACACCATGAGTGGGGGCTTGGAAAATTTAAATTGAAGTGAAAAAAAGAGTCTGCCAATGGCACCTAATCAGCCTGGAGAAATGGTGAGCAGGCTGACAGAAAGCCTTTTTCAGACCAAGTCAATTCCAAAAGTGTCTCTCTTATTTCTGGCATTGTCTTGTGGTAAGTTGTCAGTTCAATTTCATTAAACTTTAATTTGCTCCCGGTCAATGGTTATGTTTTTTAACCTGCATAATTGACAAATGTGAAAAAAAGAAAAAAAAAGAAATGTGTGTTAATTAATATTTTAGTTAGAGATAAAGGTTCTGTTTTTTGTCATTTTTCTTCAACTGAAGTATAGATAAACGGTGATGTCATTGTACAAGGGTGGTTAAAAAATCTGCTTTGGTTAAACAATGAGTGTAAGTTTATGAGGGTAAGAGAGATCAAATACAAATACAACTATCCAAATTCAAACTACTGGGAGCTGCTTATGAAACTATTATATTTTATTTATGGCTTAACTACAAAATCTTAATCTCAGCCCTAAATCAAACTATTACTTCACATTTCCATTTGCTGACGACATGACTGGTCCTTCGGGTAAAATATTCATATCATTACTCATGAGCTTTAGTCTGTTTCACAACGACATTTCACAAGATTTGGAGAGAATGGGCTTCTTTCCCATCGTATCTCTGATACATCTGGAAAGCCGTTCACACATTCACAAATAAAATAGAATAAAATAGGACAACAGTTATCCCCATTTAGAAATGAACTGATGTTGTATCCATAAGCAGTACATTCTTCACCTTCATGAATACTTCTCAAATGGAGATATCACATACATGAAGCTGCATGTTAAGGGACCTGTAGATGATTACAGGAAAGCAGAGATTTACATTGCGGTTTAAAAGCACTTGCATCTCTTCTCATTTGTCTCCTCTGACATATTTCTTGCCATTACTAGCAGGACCATGTCTATGTGTTTCCTAGAATGGAAAAGCTTTACCTTCCTGATCAAAGAAAGCCTCCCCTTATCATTTACAATGCCTTTTTATAGAGGAACTAGGAGTCAGGTCCACATTTATGTATTTGACAGTCAGTATCACAGCCTCCTCTTCTGTTATGGAATGTTTTATATTCCTCAGTAAGATAGTCAGCAATGGTTTACACACACACACACACACACACACACACACACACACACACACACACACACACACACACACACACACACACACACACACACACACACACACACACACACACACACACACACACACACACACACACACACACACACACACACACACACACACACACACACACACACACACACACACACACACACACACACACACACACACACACACACACACACACACACACACACACACACACACACACACACACACACACACACACACACACTCTTTCCATGTGCCTTTATCTGTTCAGCCGGCTCATAATGAAACAAACAGGCCTGCTCTCAGTGAGATCCATTACTTCTGGGCTTATCTCGATGCATTACACTGAATCGTGTTCAGCTTTTATTCGGAGCAAAGTTGTGACATGGGGCTATTTAGAACCTGAAACCTAGCCAGCTGTTTTAATGTAAAATGTAGTAATTGATGATCTTCAGTATACAGAGATAACTGTGTGGCTTTTTTCGTAACTGTCATCTTTATCATGAAAGACACAAAACAGGAGGCCCAACATGCTGTAAAAAAAATGACCATGAGCACTCTGTTGAAGGCGAAGCTACTCAAATTAATGAACTTGTCATGGCACAAGTCAAACAAACGTGTGAATGTGTGTGGTATGTGAGTCTCAATGTTTTCAAAAATATTTAGAGGGAGCTGATTATCCTTTAGGAGTTTCTTAGCAAAGTAGAATATTTCTACCTGTTCCGCCTTAGTGGCTTTCTCGGCTGTTTACTGGCTTGCAGATTTGAGGACCTCCAACACCATCTTTGCTCATCCTCCCACGCCACAAACCTTTGTCTGACACCACTCCCGGTATCCAACATCCTTTTTGTAGCACAAATGAATCCTTATTCTGTTCTCTCATCCTCCTTGTACTGACCAGGGTGGGATTAAATGATAATTCACCCTTTATTCTCTTTTGGAACACTTAAGGGCCCAATTCCACCCTTGCATGTCTGATCCTCTTATATCAGCGCACTTACTGACATGTTTTCAAAATTCCATCGCTTTATTTTCTGTGCCGCAGCTACCAGAGCCAACATAGCTCTCAGGGTGCCAACAAGTTGTAAACATGGTAATAAGAGAGCGGAAGCGTAACCAAGTAAGAGAAGGAGGGGGGAAAAAGGGGGGATTCTGCATCTTATTGTGCGGTGGAATTCAGTCTTGGAAAAAAGAAATACTCTTCAGAATTTCTCTCCCTCCGCTTTCTCTTCTCTGTTCATGTATAGCAGCGATAATGCTGAATGCACACACACTGTTATCTGTGAATAACAGATCAAAGTCTTCGTTCTCTGGAAAAAAACAAATTGTCACAACACGCTGTATCAAATGAGAGTTGGTCTCATATCATTGCACACATCCTGAAACTGTGACAAGGAGACACAAGCAGCCACTTGTCCAAAACAGTATAATCGCATTTACATGAAGGATATAACAGCTTGTGATAGGAATCTATACATGTTCCTCTACTCTTGACAACAGTCAAAATCCCAAACAGTAGAAGCTGCAACAGAGAAACTTGTTCTCCTAGTTTCCATTCAAGACGTTCAGCAACATTTATTACAATTTTGACTCATGTCTGGATACCTATGTCTGATTCAATGAAATGAAAAGCATAAAGGAGGGTTTCTCTGTCTTGTTGGTATAATGTCTTTTACAAGTATCATTTCGGAGTACATGCCTTCGTTCACTTCTAAAACCATATGGCCATGGGAGAACAAGAAACTTAATGTAGTAGAAATTGATTCCTGTCCCATCATAATTTGCCTTGTCTCTATGTGGCCTAGCCATTGGATGCTGTTGTTGGAGGAAGAGAAGAGTTAGGGGGATATTACAAATCATGCAAGCACATTGGAGCAGCGATCAATAGGGAGAGCTGTAGTCAATCTTGTTTATTACTCCTTTTGCAATTTCAGAATTCAGATTTTGTGGCAGGGATGGGAGATGAATGAGTGGGCACTGCAGTGCAAACCCACACAGAGAGAGAGTGGAGCGAGGAGAGAAAGAGCAGAAGGTGGAGGAGGCTGTCGCCATGGAGATGGTGATAATCCTGGACATGCTCAGATGGCGTTTTGTTCTCCCTAACGTACCGGCTACAGAAAGACGTACACAAACACAACAATGTGTGGTTAATCTTCAACATACGCCTGGCTGACTCAACATACACATGTAGACACGGGGGCTTAAAGTTAAAAGAAGACATTGGAGGAGTGCTCAGCTCCGGGAACAAAGTGATATACAAACAAAACACAACAAGACAAAGTCAATCGTGTCAGAAGAACAGAAATGCAAGTGATCACATCTTGGTCACCATCAGTATATATCATCAGGTGAAATCATCCCTATACTGAACATTCAAACATGATGCCAAAGCTATAGACAAAGATGTACTGTATACGACATGGTGTCCACCAAGTCAATCTTTAGTCCATTTAATACTACTTCGTTCTTTGGCTAAAGGTTGACGTCTCCAGTTGTTAGTAAATCTTTCAGTGAAAAGTCCAGCACTGAAACAGTGAAATAAAGCTTCAAGGGCAAGAGTAGAAACAGCCAAGCGGCCAGTGACAAAATGGTCGGATAGAGAGAGATGCTGGAAGAGACCAGACCAGTTTAAGAGCTTTGCAAGAGACTGCGATGGTACAAATAGATCCAAGGAACAGCGTGTGTGTGTGTGTTATTGATTTAAATCTGCTCTGGGATCTGTCCCCCTGCTGTCACAATGGCCATCATTTTGCTTCAATACTAATGTTAAGTTCAATACCCTAGAATTTGATTCCCCTGCTTGTCAAGTAACCAGAGGAACTAAGGGCTGAACATTCAACCAAAATAAGTAGGATGGAGCTGCAAGTGAGAAATATGTATCTCTTTTCTCAAGTGAGAATAAGGTCTGTGTTTGAAAGAGCAGGATGGTTTCATATGGGGTTTAGTGTGAGTCTTTGAGATTAAACCATACGGACCTACAAACCACTTGAAAGCACATGCAAGACTTGTAGAGTGTTGATTCTCAGTGAAATTGGCAGTGTAGCAAACAAACAAAACTAGGAACCTTTTAATTCAAAGTTAAAATCCAAAATATTGTTTAATTGGCCTTTATTGACAGATTTTTGATTTATTTTTAAATGCCGTCATTCATTTGGATAGCTTCATTCAAAGGTAGCCAAAAATGTTGTGTACCATTGCGCTTACTGGGGCAAAAATAGGTCTCACGGTTTGCCTGATGGTGAATATTAACCTTTTGGCTATTTATGGTTTTCATTTTCATACTTCAAGCCTCAAGTAACATTAGCTAGTACCAGATATAAGGCTTTGATATTACGAATTGGATCAAGCTCCAAGATCTCAATCTGTTTTCACTCTGTGTTATCATCATCACCTGGACCAATTGGATATGCGACAGATCTGAATTAGTGGCTTCTAATTGCTTACAACCTATTCTGCCTCTCATTCGCCTGCAGTTTGGTATATGAGCTGGCTTAAATCCTGCCTCTCCTTCTCCTTTAAGGCTACAGCCTAAATTCCGAAGCTGATGGATGGCATGTCCACTCGCGCATTTAATTTGGAATTTAAAAATGTTGACATGTGCTGAATCAAATATTGCACTACATTATTTTTACTACAGTATGGGAGTAGTATTTACATTATTGGATTGGTAGTAACTCTCTTAATTTATGTTTGCGTTTTTGTGTATGCATTGAACATATATACTGTACAAGTCTTCTGAACTTCTTCTCTCGTGTGTGCGTGTGCGTGTATGCGTGCGTGCGTGCGTTGCTTGTTTGAGTTTCAGTATGTGCCCTGCCTTCATAAACATTTTGGCCCCCTCTGTTTTTCATCAGAATGTCTGTTTCAGCCCGAGCAGAACGACAGACACAAGGAGACACAAGAGGGAGCGAAGAGGAGAGACCCTGCCGCATCCCAATCAGCCTGGCTCACTGAGGCAGAACTTTGCCTAAAATACTGGGACTGAGGTGGTCTCAGCTTCACACTCACATTTCCAATTTACAGTCACCACAGTCCAATGCAATTCAAATAATAATAACAAATGGGGTAAAACTGGATGGCTATATGCGCCATGCTGAGCATTTTCAATACACGGCACGACACCTGTGCTTTAAAGTAGTAACATAGGGGGAACGTAAGGTAGCAGGGTGAGAGTTAAGCTGAGCCAGGCAAGAATTTATGAAATAATACAACATTCTCATCAGTCTGATCATAGAGAGAAGCTGCAACAGAGTGTATGATCTCCCCTTGATATGCTGGTGATCTGCCCTATCTGCCAAAATGGAATTCTGGTTGAATGAAAAATCAAAGCTTCTGGACCTATGAAATACATGCTGAAGACCTAAACAAAACCTTTTGCTGGGCAACACTCAAACCACACATGAAATACAAAAAAAACAAGATTCTACCAAACAGTTATGTTTTAGACATACATTTGCATTTGTTTTGTTCCTTTTCTTCTTTTGGTCTTCTTTCTATCAAAGCTAAAATATTATTTTTAAAACGTGTGTCAGTAACATTTCCTTGATGCAACTTCAATAACAACAATGCAGCAGAATACATGGACTAAAAGCAACAGATAGACTTTAATCTAACGAAATTCCAGCATTGGCTTTAACAGAACTGGATTAAAGTTGGCAAGAGATAGTGGTAAGCATACAAATAAATACACAAACAGTGTGCTGTGAGATATAAACTTGAGATTCCTTTGTGAAAGAAGGCCATGCTACATGTTCCTCCACCTCCTTGACATGCACAGTGGCTAGGGACAGCCTTCTCATAGCTACATAAAGGGCACACTTTATCTTGCACTGAACTATCTTTTCTAAATCGAACAGAAATAAAGTGCCACGACTGATCGAGAATAAACAAACAACCAAACTGGTTAAAATATGTTGTAGTCTGCAGAGTCTTACACTTTCATACCGGATTTATAGGATTCAAGTTTAGATTAATTAAATGATTTCCTTTCACCAATATTTGAGGTAGTAATGTAATGCAGAAGGAAGGGGCAATAAACAAGAACTGCTGCAGTGACCTGCTCTCAGTCTGTGCACAATCAAATCAGCCAACACTTTGTACCCGAACATGTTCAGTGTTACAGCTGGTTCTTATGGAACTCGTTTAGAAGTGCACCCATGGATATTCACAACTTCTCTCCGTTGGAGTCTGCTTGCATTGCACAGGATGTCGTTGTTGCAGATGTCTGAATGTTTCATGTCAGGCTTTCAAATGAATACATTTGATCTAATGTCACCAGTGACATAATTATCTCAGGGAAACTGGCTAATCCTGTGAAATTGTAGCGAGCACAGCACGGTACATTTCTCCTCTCAACACCTCTTCTCTTTGTTACAGTTACACAGAAACAGGCAAGCCCAAATGTAATTCAAGCGGTAAGCACAATTGAAAACACATTTCTGTCCAATTTCCACAAAACAAAATGGTGGCCGTGGTAATCTGGTAAAACGACAGCACACAAAGCCAGGATCAATCTACTCTCTAATCCTATTGTGTTTAGTGTATGCTTACAGTGGCTCAGGCTTGTATCCCCAGTTCCACTGCATTCCCCCTTTATTATTAAGCACCTGTTAGAACAGGCGCATTCACCTGAAAGGAAAGCACTCCAGGCTATTAGACCTTTGCCTACAGGAAAAGTCGGGTTCATGAATGTCTTTATTGAAGTGTTAAAGCTTGGGCTTGGTTTTCAAACCCTTTCAATAGAAAACAAATTACTCTCTGCTGTGGGTATTTCAAAGATTGTGCTTACTTGTTTCTATTCTTTCTCTATATCCATTTCCATTCCATTTTACGCTCACTAGAGGCAGGTCTGTTTCAGACAGTCTAAATATAGATGCTTTAAATAGGAATCTGAGCTCTCCGTGTATCCCACTAGCATCTTTCTCCTCTGGCGTTTTCTATTTGTACCTACCTTCAGGGAATGAATGGGGAAACCATGTGGAGCGAAACGATGAATTCAATGTCTTGGACAAGCATAGTAGTCATGGTTTTACCACAGAAACTATAATTTTCAAAGAATTTCAGCTGTTTTCTTTCTAAGTTTCTAAGAAAACAAACCTATTAAGATCAGAATATTGTTAGATGAGGACCATTAGTTAGACATGATGCTTTAAAACTAATGTTTTGGTTGACTTTAACCCAGACTAGTGGCTTTGCGTCCCCTGCACTTTGCACTACAATACTCATTATTTTATATGATGATATGAACCTTTACCAAAAGACAAACACTAAACATTTACACAATTAATTGCTACAAGCAGATCATTTGATCACCTGACTGTCAGATGAGCCCCAAACTTGAAGTTATGTTCTTGTCTGTCTAATCGACATTTACATTTTTAATATTCAGTGTTACTCTTTGGAATCATTGATGTAAGCATTTAAATCACCAATAAGCTAAAATATGTTAATGAATATAATGAATTATTTAGAAAATAGTGTTTAGTGTTTTTATTCAGAAAGGGGTATGTGTGATTTGCTTCATGTGTAACAGCATCAAGAATGAAAGTGTAAGACTTATTCACCCAGAGCGGGCAAATTAAATCGGGGCACGTCTAGCGTGGCTGCTGCAGCAACTCCTCATCATCGATCCGTCTGGCAAGCTTTTTGCCAATGACACGCACAGCGCTTTCACAGAAGTCATAAACAAACAAGTATTCACCACCGTACATAGCAGAACCGTTAGAAACACCCCACAAACTCCTGCTTTCCCCCTGTTATCTGTCTCTTTTCCTTTCCAGGGCTATCAAACCTATTTCTCAGTGTGCAGCTCTGCCCTCTGAAGTGCTACAGGAGCTTCAGCAGGTGCAGGAGCCGCCTGGCAGAGGTGAGACCAGCGCAGGTGCAGCTGGAAACAGCAGGTATCGTGCACAAGCAATGTGTCCGCCCTGATAATGCAGCGTCAGGCAGCGCTAAGCCATGCTCAGCCAGGTTGCCAGTGCCATGACTGGCTGGCTTTCGTCAGGTTGTTGTCATATCCTCTGTGCCTTTAACATGTATTCCTGCTAAGAAGGGGAGAGCGTTCGGAATCTGCTGTTTAAACATAAATGTTTTAGCACTAAATATTTTCTATTTCTTTTTTTTAGTACAGCCAAACTGTGCAGATTTTTGTGGCTAAGTTAACCATCCAAAAATGGGATCGAAAAACTGAATTTATTTATGAGATAGTAATCACACCTAAATATGTTCCTGCAATGCCAATAGCTTTATTCTGAATGCAATGTTTGATATTGTTTTTGCTCCTCAAATTGATCCAGATGTCAAACAAACACGGATCTCATCAGGGTCATCAATTTGGCTATTCCCCTTTAAATTGAGATAATTTGCCAGACATGCTACAATTTGGATTTCAATAACTATAAATCATTTGATGAACAGGATCCAATCACATGAGATCAAATAAATGACTACATTTTATTTTTGAAAGGAGATACTGACCAGATATAACTTTAAGAAGGAGTTGATCCCAAAAAAAAGATGCTCTCTCTGGATGTTTCTAATTGCAGAGTCAAGTCAACAGGGACCCAAATTATAATTCAGGTAACACAAACACAGTTTTAAAATACTTCCATCTGGTTAGACGTATTCCAAAAAGGGTATTTTGTAGAATCAGAGGGAAAAATCAGGTATTTTATCTACACCCTTTTAATAAATTGTGCATTCCTCTCAATGGACATCTCACCTGCCTGCTAATGGTATAGTGTGTTTGAGCCTTAATGTAGAAATAGTCACTCTTAGTTTAGTTTTAAACTCCCCTTGAAGATAATGCCCCTCTTTAGATAAAGTCTGTGTCTCTAGGGGCTATTTTCAGCTCTTGTCCCTAGGCAACCCCTCTCTAGAAATTTACATTTTAGCTATTTAGCAGAGGCTCTTATCCTTTAAAACATGTGATGAGAGAGCAGTGAGGGGTTCAGAAAATTGCCAGGGGATACTTCATCAAGATACTTGACTGTTAGAGAGGAAATAAGGGAGACCTTCACTGCCCATCAGCACAAAACAAACTTTGTTCATCTGTGAGGAGTTAGGGGCCTTAAATTCCAATAAAAAAAAAAATCTGAAATGTTTCTTTTACATAACATACTGTATTCCTCAAGCATTTTGCCACCTCAATACCAGCCATACGCAGAGCCTATATTCATGCTTATGTATACAGAACATTACTTTGAAGCAGCATCCGTGGCTGACTAATACAGACTGGAGGAAGTCCTTCACAAGGTTTTACAGGAACAGTGGAGGCAGAGATCAAGAAAACAGGAAGCCAAAAGTGCAAAGCTGCTCTTCACCAAACAGCTAGAAAGCAACCTACAGCCCTGACAGGACAAATGGGATTTAAGTCTGGGCCTGAATGCAGACCAGCTACTGTAACCTTTGCCCTCTCCACACTCGTCCTTTTCATGACGATGAACACACTCAGCGGTCTAAGAGGAAAACACTTGAGAAGCTCCGTGTTCGGACACAGTGTGTTACAAAGAGAGCGTGGGACGCACAGTATGCGGTGACTGCACTTTATGTATTTTATCCTAAAAATAAACAAGAACACTTAGAAGCTATGCACTGCATTTCTTCCCATGACTCACCCAATGAAGGCGCATAAAGGATATGTCTGCTGCTTGATAAGTTGTAAAACCATGTGTTTTTCAGATATTTATGTAATTTTGAGGTGATGGGACCTCTCTAGCTGTGGCTGATGGCCAATGTAAGTTGATAAAATCGTTAGCATGCCATAGAGATCCTACTATGAGATTGTTAACACACGGTAGAGTAGCACATAGCAGTAATACTATTGTACCATTAGACTTAACTCTTAAAGAAAAGTACATTTAAATGACTGATAAATATAAAATGATCAACTCATACCAAATATATGAGTCTATCTGTCTGTCTTTATCAGTCAGTTCCCATTCAGTATCAAGTCCAGAGGTTCTCTCTTCTGTGAGCATACTATAAATATAAATACAGTCCATCTGCTCACACCATCAACACAAATGTAACAGATGGTTGAATGCTGATGTGTTATGTATTTGTTGTTCGATGTCTAACTAACTGTTTTATAATCAGTCTTGCAATCTAGTTAGCATTAGTTCATACGCACGGGTGAGGCAGAACATACTTGTGTCCTTTATTGTGTAGCCTAATGTATTTTTGTGGACATAATCATGGCCTTATCTGTGGCCTTGTGTTGCATTTGTCAGCTTGAGCCGCTATGTGACTTTACATGTCCATTTGTCCAAGGCAGCGTTGGGAAAGAATGGCTCACTGAGTCACAAAATGCCAATGTTTAAAAGACAGAGTGTGGCTTGGTTGGACAGAATGCACCTGGGGTCCCTGTTCCCTGCTCCATCCTTTATTCTGTGATTGAATCGATAGAGGCCGACTGATCTGAGCTGGCTCTGACACTGCCAAGCTGGCTACCATCATTTACTTCCAACACTTTGGCTAATGGAGTCACAGCAATGTCAGATGGAAGGAAGTCCGTTGTGGCGGCCTGCCTGGATAAACTGCTAGATATTAGCTGGCCCAAATGATCATTACAGGACCTGTAACCAAGCCCTGATTTTTATTTAATACACCTGGGAGAGTGTAATGATGTGTTGCAGGGGCCGAGATTGGATTTGAAGCCGGGGTTGAAAATGTAGCATAAAAAAGGTAGTTACGTAAGAAGCTACTGAATGTTATTTCCACTGGGATTCATTGAATTTCACTTTGTCTTGGAGAATCTGTAGTGGCGTCTTTAATGAGACCTCATTTAGGGGGGCTGAAATAGACTTAGTACTGAGGGAAATGGAGAAAGGAAGATCGCAACATGTGTAGATGAGGACTTTGACAATCACTGACCTTGGAGAAAATGGATCTGGAGTACAGATTTATCTATCTTTGATTATTTCCAACTTTCCCCTGATTTGATGTTAATCTCAATCCAATTCAGCTCAGAGATATTCTCAGTATCCTCTCAGGTCAAATAAATGTGTTAAAACTATAAATAGAAAATGTTGCATATCACTAAGTAAGATAGTTACACATATGTTTAAAGCAAATCAACTCATTTTGAAAATGGATTTAAAAATGGACAGACATCAGAGACAGGAAGTACAGGATTTCACTCCTGGAAGTGGAATCTCACCTGCTCTCCGCCAATGTTCTATCGTAAATGAAAGCAGGATAATGAAAACTGCCAGCAACCATGGACATTACACACCAGCTTACTTCTCAGAATCAAGACTGTGAATCAGTGCAAGCAAGGTCAAACAAGACAGAGCACAACCCGCTCGCTGATTGGAGCAGAACAGGTGATGTCATGAGGCTCCAGGTCCCACAAACCCGTGAATTAGAGAGATGGGTGAGGGTTGTTTATAGCCTGTGCTAGCTCGATGACATTGGCCTTCTTTACTGCCTGGTCCTAAAAGGTGGGATTGAAGGGTGTAGTAAAAGTGACTGTAAAAAAATAAATACAAAAATGTCATGAGCGACATGTTTAGCATCAAAATAATGACATCATCCGGAGTCTTTCGAGTTTGGCCTGACACATTGAACTTGAAGGTGATTAGTTAGCAAATAAGCAATTAGAAAGCCTGTAGCTTTTTATCACTTCAATCAACGTGAGATTCACATTTTACAAAAGTCCCAAAATGTGAAGCGGAATTTCATGCACGCACCTGTAATTTATTTATGTAGGAGTAACAATCTATAATGTGAGCATATCATTTGTAATGATCATATGGAAATATGTGTGCTGCATTGAACTTTGCAGGAAAGCGCTACATTCTGACATATAAATATGACTTCACAGTGTTTGTTTGCAGATGGAAAGCCTCTCTTCCACTCCCATCTCTCAGGGTGAACCCATCTACCCGACTCTCAGGGAGGTTATGATTTACATTGTGCAGCCCGTTTAAAAACTTGTCACCCTACTGCAGAGCTCGGAATAAATCAGTGGTGGTAGATTGAGATGTACAGAGATGATTATTAGCACAGGGCCTGGGACCAGTGATGAATGCTGTCATAATCTGCTGATGCATGAAGAAGGAAGTACATCATCACCTCCTCAATATCAAGCCATGACAATCCTTCCACGTTTTAGTCACTGCTTCACTTGCACTCGGGGGGGTTTGAGGGGAAGGTGTGCCCATGGCCTTAGATTTCTGGCTTTTACCGTTTACATGCCACTAGAAGTAGGATGATGTGCGGTTGAACTTAACCTGTATGCAATGCATGTAAACAATGCGTACGATAATGCCAACATTGAATAAATACATTGACTTTATTTATTAGGTGGGCATTTTGTTTTTTAAATCTAAAATGCATCTCTTATTAGCAATGGATATTACATAACAATTACATTCTCCTCAGCAACAAAATAGAAACAGAAATGTTGGTGTGTCAGCGTGGATTCTTCCCAACTAGATTAAAGTTTTAAGCAGACTCCTAAAAACAGAATGCCAAAGATCTTTTTTATGCACACACTCTTCTACTATTTGTGTTTCAATCACTTCTCTGATGTTTTTCTTTTAGTTTTTCTTTGTATGCTGCATGTGTTATTGGTACTTAAAATTCTGCTACATAATTGGTTTACTTGTTATCTACTCTACACAGATATTAACAGTGCAACTTCACTCAAAATAAACCTACATGTAAGTGATGTTGCACATTCAGTTCCTTCTGCCGTTTCCTTAATCATTTTTGTATTGATGATAGTGTCTTTCAAAATGTGTAAACACATAATAACACACAAATTGCTTTATCTGAAATGAGAAGCAGCCACCAGTGCGCTTAATCAGAAGCTTGAAAATCCTAAACAAGGGGGCTGCCAAGACATGAAACTGGTTTCTCCTTGCTTATGTTTTCTACCATCTGTGGAACACAAGTGAAAGAGAGATGGAGCGCTTGGCCCTCTGGAAGGAGAGAACGGAAAGGGGAGGGACTGGGGTCAATTACCTGAACACAATTACCGCGTCTAACAACCGCCATCCATCACTTGCATCCTCCCTCAACACCGCGGCAACCATCCCATCCCCACATTTGGGTCGGCTTTCCCGCCAGATCGGCAAGACACTCAGTCATCCCAAAGAGGCCCCTCCTTGTACTAATTGAAAACCTGAGCGGCATTCTTAAACAACCTTCACTTCGCTCCTTCTCCTCTTTTCTCCTGCACGTCTCTCAATTCAGCCACCTATGGCTGTAGGTTAGCTGTCCTTGACAGTTAAGCTTCATGGGTAAAAAGGCAAGGCCTGTCAGGCAGAATGCAGTCTAAATAGCAGAGATTCTGAACCCTTAGACGGACCTACTCATCATTGTGAGTCATGATGGCTCACAATGATAAATGAACCGGTTAGAGTTTGCAGAAGGAGGCTCACTTGTCAACTGTTGAGCTTTCTGCAACTGTCTTTTTCTGGTGTCTATTATACAGTAGAAGGCTTACATACAATGTTAGACATCCATATTCATTTTACAACATTTTGTTATACTACAGTATGGTAATGACAAATTAACAGTCATACTTCCTTACCATTTATGTTGAAATGGGCCCTTTGGGTGTCTGGATGAATAAAGTAATCTGCCATAAAAACACACCCAAGGACATGCCATTACAAAAGTCAGAGAAATAGAGCCCAGATTGCCTCATCTGTAATAAAAGAATAAGGGTTCCCTTTGGGCCAAGGGGGCACCGCAGCTATGCAAGACTGTAGGCGAGCGGCCACCCTCGCATTATTAAATGGAGATTTTTTAGACTAGCCCAGAGTAAAGCTTTGAACCTCCTTGGTTTTGTCACCCAACACTGCAGCACACATATATTCATACAAATTCTCACAAGCAAATACTACAGGAGGTTGTGATGGGACTTGGGAGGGAGAAATGCATGATCAGAATAGCGATGAATGCCCAGAATGGCAGAACAGGTGCTGCTGGAAGACAGGTGAGAGGGTTGAGAGGGAGCATGGCTGAAAGGCAAGGTTATGTGGCTGCATGCCTAATGTGGGGCTCTGTAGCCGCGGTCCTGGGGTGACTAAGGTTAGACCTTGGGTGCTCCGATTAATCATTACACCACTGAGAGTGTGTGTCTGTGTGTGTGTGTGTGTGTGTGTGTGTGTGTGTGTGTGTGTGTGTGTGTGTGTGTGTGTGTGTGTGTGTGTGTGTGTGTGTGTGTGTGTGTGTGTGTGGTTCTTATATTTATTTCATTGGTCAGATATCATCGTGATCGACCTTGAGAGTAAGCCTGACTGAAATATTGATGCCATACATTGGAAGTGCTACAGCAACCGTGTGATTACTGGGCACAGTGACACCCAGCAACTACTTCTTCAAACTTTTAACTAAAGCAATGAGCTTTCCTTTTTCCTTTGAACACTCACATACACATTAATGAACTAACTCTTTCTTTCTCACATACAGGGAAGCACACACAATGTTTAACTTTTCACAACAAAGACGGAAAAATGCTTTTAGACCTCAGCTTCCTCTCCCTGAATCTCACAATCACAAAATCACTGGTCTTGTCAATTGGTTCCGTCTCGTCTTTTATCCTTCTACGTCTTCTGACAACATGCACCTTCCCCTTTCTCTTCCTATGTCTGTAGCTCTGGAGCCCAATTACCCACCAAGAACAAAGAGATCCAATCACAAAGCCAGGTCACGCTCCAGTGTTCACCAAGTTTACTGTACAGGGCTGCAAAATTCCAGACATACCTGCCGCTGCCTCGGGTGTGGAGTTGACGAAACAGTGGCCAACCAACTTTTTATCTGGCGTTCAGTCCTTATTCAAACGTTGTTTGGATTTCAGAGCCACTCGCTTAAAAAGGGGCATGTTGCTCACATCTCCTTTACTGAAGTCTAGCAGGTTTTGCCTGCTAGCTAAATGTCACTCACCAATTAAACGGATGGGATTTGCAAACATTTACAGTTTGCTTCTGTTGTGGTATAGACTACATTTCTCATATTCGTTGAGCTGAGGCAGGCAACAGAATAAGAAAGTTATGCAAAGCAAGGTTAATCATCAATGAAGGCCCTAAGAGCTAGTCCACAGATGACTATATTCTCTGTGAGTACTTGATTAATAAACAGCTGCATTCCCTTGTTATATCCCAGGACCTTAGCACGCCAAATTCATTAGTATTCTTTTTGAGGCGAAATATCTTCATTGGGATGATTTAGCTGTAAAGGTCAGCTTTGAATACCTCCAATGACACCGGGGCCCACGGTGTCTGCCAGACAATGTCACAATCAACACACTCAGAAGTGTGCTGTACACTGACGCAGGACCACTTAAACGTAACCAGCCTTGACAGTTCACTGCCTGCCAGAAAGGTCAAGCCCCAAGGCTATTCAGAAACAGCCCAGAAGATGTCCAGAAAGCCAATTGTGGGAGTTGAACTGCAGTTCAGTATCCATAGTGTGAAGTGTAGTGAAGCAACAGGGGCAGGCGGGGACAGATAGAGCTCAGAAGGACCTAACAGTACCATATTGCTTGTGCAGATGGAAGCTGCTAACTCACAGCTTACTGTATATAGGTCAACTGCATCCATTCCGGGTCAGTGCACTACAGTTGGGGTCTAATGGAGCCAAAAGTTATAGTGCTGCCAGGGCAGGGGGTGCTGCAGAATACATCTGCCTACTCGACTGGTAGTTTAGAGGAGAGAAAAAGGCTGAAATGTTGAGCTATATGGTACAAGGGAAAGAAGGAAAAAGATAATAGAAGACAAGGGGCAATGATGGAAGGAAAAACAAACTTAAGTTAGGATTTAAGGGTAGATATAATGCCAAGTGATAAGCCCCTAATTGGGCCTAGTAATAATATGGACAAGGTGAAGGGGTCAGCAAAAAAATGGAGTGCCAAAGTCTCATTATTTATTTTTCTAAAAGTGAATTTTAACAGTCTTTTAAAAGTCACAGACAAATGCTGTTGAGTTTAGAAATAAGTGTTCAACTTCAATGACATTTTGGCATACATTTTTTCTATTAAATTGATCTAGAAACAGCTGGAAAAAAGTGTTATCCTTCCAAAACACACTTGTCTTAATGTCCTCAACCACTTTGCTTTCACCTTTGCCGTCTGCCTTTTTTCTTGAACTGCTGCACTGATGAAATCCCACAAGCAGTGTGACTCTGAAAGATCAATCGTTTGTTTTTCCAAGACATAAACCACCGACTCCGCTGACACTTCCCAGCAGCAGGGGAGGCATGAATTTACAGTCGTAGCAATGTGAAAAAACTTGTTTTGGATTACCGGTTGAGGATTGGACGCAGCTGTGCAAATCATATAGATCTCAGATCAGATTATTAAACTCTTTTTTTCGCACTTCCCCAAGGATAAAGAATTCCTCTGTTCTAATAAAAAGTCTAAATGAATTGTGATGTTGTCAAGAAGAAATAATTGCACCATCAAATACATTACCCAGAAGCTATTAATATGGCAGAGGTGTAATTAAGTGTTATGCTGTTAACAGGAAGTGGAGCCTGAAGAATATGATCTACAGTATGTGTAATTCAATGTTTATCCTGTTCTGAAACTAAGTTATCTCTAGCCTGAATTGGATGGCCTTGGGTTCTTGATAATGGTCTGGTTTCTCATGCTAAACTGTGACAGTCTGTTTTCAGTGGCATGTTTTCCCTTTGATTTATAACTCCCTGGCATGTTTATAATCTTAGCATTCCATCCAGTCTGATTTAAACTCAGCTCCACTATACCCCAGCCGCTTGCATCCATATTTTAGGGCTATCTCCCATTCTCTGTTGGGCAAAGAGAGGAGATTCATCATTATTACTGCATTGACAGGGCTATTACCTCCATAGACTAAGAAAACAAGAGAAGAAACTTTGCAAAGGAGCCATTCAGAAAAACTCATTTAAGGACTCTTCCTAACTTTTGCACTTTATTTGATTTTGTTGTGATGTAATTAAAGTACTGCCGTGTGCCACACTGTGAACCTTTTAAAAGCATTTATTTCAAAGCTTTCCTTCTCTGCTGTTGTATTACACTATCATTTGTAGGAACTGTAAGAACAGTACCACACGTTATTTTTTAAACTATTCTTTCATAAAATAATATATTAAGCCTAGGAATAGAGGGGTGGTCAATTAGAAAGCGCAGCATCACTAGGAAATTGTGCGCTGGAAAATGAGTGAGACATGCTTTTTTTTTCCTCCACACAAATTATTTTGGTCCCCGTGAGCAAGTCATGTACCCCTCAATTACTCCAGTGGAAATATTGAGTATAGGACACTGTGGTCCTTCTGTTAAGATCTGAGGTTTGCATCTGTATGAACATATTAAAAAGGAAAAACAAAGGGTACTGTGGGTAAGATAGTAGTAACAGTGATAACAATGTTTGACTATCAAAACAACACCAGAACCAGAGAAAAAATGAATATCAAATCTGATAACAAGCTCACAATCCATAAAAAACATATCTGAAAGGAATCCAAGACCATCCAAGATATGTTGATCTTCTGCGACATGCTCCCCCTCCCTTCTCCAATTTCCTTTTCTCTATCCTTTGTTACCCTATGAGTGTCATCACTTCCTTATCTTCCCGTATGGCTGTGGGGGGGGAGGAAGCGTTCACACCATGTACCGCCTTGATATATTCCTTTCCATCCTTGCAGGGGGCACTATCAGATAGAGCATATAGCTGCAAAGGGTTGTGATCCATTGTCTCTAACGTCACATTTAACTGTATTGTTTTCATTGTGTGTGGTTCTCCCTGTGAGGCCCGCTTTTACAGTTTTGATATCTCTTGGGGCAAATAATAAGGTATATCTAATATCTAAGTACAAACAAGGCATAATGCTACACTTCTTAACACAAATATGTTACACTGACGAAGGCCAATTACTATTTTGGCTGATAGTGGTTAGAAGATGCATTTGGTTCCTATTCAATAACATCACCTAAGCAATCTTATGAGCAAAGTTTTGGGTTTAAAAAAAAATGTTCATAGCAGTTTGAAGGAGCATTGGATCAATCTCTTCGGGTTTCTTGTCACTATTATCGAAACTGAAATCTCTGCTTTGTTGTTATTGTCGACACACCCGCTGCCCTGCTCGTAATGCTCCGGAGACAACATGCTGTTATATCAGTCCCAACAGACAGGTGATAGGTGGCACATGGCCACACAAACAAACCCGACTAAATGCACTATTGGGATAGGATCGAACGGCTTGTCAAGGACAGGGACCAAACACCTCTCTGCTAAGATGTCCGCCTGCAGGAATCATCCATGTGTGAGATCTTCAGAAGCGGGAGAATCTCGCCATGTAATGTACTATCTTTGATAGGGCTAGGGATGCATGACGCACACTGGCGCTGGAGATAAGTGCTTAAGATGGGAGAGAGCTGTGACTGTAGATAAGCCCAGACAGAAGGGTGAAAAGTAAAGAGAGTGGGAGGTTAAGTGATAGACAGGACACAGGGGAGCTACTGTGCCTTATATTTTTGATATAAAGTTTCCAATCGTCTGATAAAGCTTCGGTGGTTTCGTCTGATTTCAAATGGTAAAATGTTAAGCTTTGTATCCGTTTTGGAGAGAAATGTATTTTCATGCCTCCTAACAGACTGCATCAGAGCTCTATGTGGCTTTAATTCAGTCTGTGTTGTATTGGTTGCATAGCTTTTACACATAGACTCTTTTTTTCTGTAAACAATCCTCTGGGTCAATAAACTTATCTAACCTACACTTTAGTGTGGGAAAGTTTTTCATCTGAAGCACACCACATACAGTAAGAAGTGCTCCTGCAGCATTGTAATGCAGCCATATAGGCACTCTCATCTTTGAAGACTTTATCAGTTTCAGCCATATTGGAACAGGCTGGCGTTCTTGAATCCAGGACTATACCTTAAGGCCTTGATCTGAGAGCCATCTGTGCTTACTCCACTTGTGAGGCAGCTGTTTGTTTCATAAGCTTTCCACAACCTAATAGCTTTATTTATGTGGCCCAGTGCATGCTGAAAAAGGAGGAATAAAAACAGTAGACACAAGTTGATCGTGGTGACAAGCTGAACATAGTGACTTTGTAGGCCAAAGTCGATAAAAAACATTGTGGTGAAATAAATTAAAGAGAATAATTGTCTGTGTACCAGTTGCCATGAGTTTCACATTAGGAGTCTTGATAAGACTTAAGGTCTAATTAGAATATCTACTATTAATATATTCAGTCCAGTTGATGAAATATAGATAAAGATAGTCATTATCCAAATGAATGCCTCCCATCTGATATGAGCAAATGACACAGCAGATATAGGCTATGATAGTGCAGCTGATAAGTATGCATAAGAGATGTCCTTTCAGACAAATAGAACTTTACATGCAGCAATTTGATTAACGCTTTGTGGTTCTTGTCTAAGCATAATTTTTGTTCTCTTTGAAGCATTTTGCAACTTAGTAGAGCGAATAAGTGGAAAAGATAATGAATGTAATTTGTTTTAATAAATGTTTCTCTAATAAAAGGTTATTGTGTGTAAAGATATAAAAGTATGTCAATTAATATACTCTGACGTTATTGTGTTGCATTTGTGATTAAAATAAATATCTTTAAGCTACAAAATAAATTGCAATAAAACTCAACATACAAACCCAAGTGGAACACCTTCAGCAACAAGAGCCTTTATATCTAAACCAACAAAGTTCAATTTCGATAGACACATTAGACAGACATTTGCAGCCTGTGCATATTATCAATAATCAATATAGGCCTACAACCACCTTCCTCAGTGGAGACTCTCAATAAATAAACAGGAATTTAAAGGCCTAAGGACACCAAGGCGGCTGGAAACATAATTATCAAGCCACGCGAAATAAAGAACATGTTTAAAGGATTCACAGCAGTAAAAAAACATAACCAAAGCAGACATTGCGAGCATGTACAACAAAACGATATAAATCCACAGCAGCTGCAGCAACAAGCACAAGCAAAATGGGATGTGTAGATTATTTACACAGCATGTCGTTTGAGGTCACACACATCTTGTTTAAGCCATTTCATTTAGAGAGGATGTTAGTTTTTGTAGCTCACCTGTCTGATTAGCTGTGAGTCTTGTGCTTCATGAAGTCCTCAACAATCTTCTTGTTCTTTTTCAAAGCATAAGTCCATTCAGCATGTGCTTCTAACTTAAAATAGTTTTAACTAAATTATGCTCTACAGTTACATCAGAGATGAGAGATCATCAGAAGGCCTCGCACACCTCACAAGTCTCCACTGCTTCCACCTTGAGCTGTTAGCATTTAGCATTTAGCTAGCCTGGGATGAAGCCTCTGTTTGCGCTGTGTTTTGCTTTGTAGGTGCACGTGGGTGGGGTCGGGTCTTTCATTAGCCCAGTGGGTAGGCTACATGAGCAATTCCCATCCTTTTATTTTTGTTTTTCCTTTTACCACACAACACTTAAATATTATTTTATCATGCATACACATTTGCACTGGGCTATTGACTGCTACACCCCATATTGATTTGACATTTTAAATTGCTAGTATTTAAATACATTTCTCTGCTATAGCACCTTCTGTTGCATTATTTATCATAGTTTTGAGTCCGCCATGACATATGAATGTGTTTGATTTGGATCATGTAGCATCCAGGCAGGGTGTTGCATTGAAGCATAGTGGGGCTTTTGGCAGAACATGACCTATTTCCAAGGTGCTTGTAGAAGTAAAATGATATGAAGAGGTCAAAAACGTTATCAATACTTGTAGTATCGAACAACTTTATAGTACAGAAAAGTTATTCCAAACACTACAAATGTTGTTCTCTTTCCTACAAATGTAGCTGGACCTCCAATAATGTTGCAATAAGTAGGCTACTGCTTTGTTTGCAACAAATGTAAGCTGGACAGATACTTGACATACTGATGCATGCCATCAGGGTCGAACAAGAATTGTGTATAGTTGCTTCTGGTTTTCTTGCGAAAGTCAGCATAGACACATCCACCATTACCGTATCTTGATACGATAAATCTGCATTTTCATTGAGGGTTAAGTGTTGGAGTATTTTTATCTACTCATCCTGCTCCTGCATGTGGGAGCTGACAGCCATTGTGGTGGTCTGTCACAGGATTTCACCTAGCTTAATATTTGATGAGTGTAGGTCTCTGCTGTGGCGATGAGGGAGAACCTCTTGCTCCTAGGCGGACTCAGGCTACTGTGTTACAGAAAATATGCTTGCACGTAGGTATAATCAAGACTCAGCAGAGCAGGACCACACAAGAGACTTTCAGATGGTTAGATGAAGGTGTATGAGAGTTAAAGAATAAAAACTGGATTTGATAAATCCAGGATATTTTTTTACTGAAAATGTAAAAGTAATGTATTTTTTTTAAAGAAATGTACTAAATGTGCAAACCTATAGAACTTAACCTAGTTGTTAACTTAAAGCAGTCAATTGTATTGGTCCACTTACAGAAACTGTTTTGTCATAATGCTATAGAAAAACTGAGTAATGGAATAACAAAAACTGCTTTTTGTAAAATAATCACATCACATACAAAAGCGAGAGGTAATATAAGTTTTGAAATTTGAGTATTTTTATTCTCCAAATGGTTTTGGTTTACATAATTAAAAATGTTTAGTTTTCAGAATACAGGGCACTGTGAGATACCCCAGTGACATAGGGAGGAAGCGAGTGGTGAAGTGATAAATTGGGGTACCTAAGGGTGCCTGTTCCCTGTTCCTCCAACAACTGCCGCCAGTCATGACTGATACAAATTACTTTCTGCTACAAATTAGTTCTGCTTGCACGTCACACCCTGGAGTTATGTCCATGTCTTGTACTACTGTTTTTTTTCTTCTTCTTGTTTCGCTCCATTTCTCTCTGTCACCTGTTGCAGCCAATTATCGATATTGGCTGTGTTGTTGTCTGTATCCCTGCCAGGGTATGGACACGTGGTCGCGGTCGTATAGCAAGTCATTAATGAAGGAAGAATGCACACAGGAAAGAGTCGCGAATGCTGATGAATTTGAGCTGGCCTGTGAAGACAACTAGGTTACTGTTTGCTGACTCATCCTGATAAACATTAACTTTGAATTTCCAATAAATCATACATTTCAAATCATCTTTGGCTGTAAAATCATAGCAGCCTCACACAGCCTTTATCGATGCACTTGGTTACAGATGTTAAGTTGTTTAGTCCAAGTTTACATTTTCCCATTTATTCTGTTCTATTTATATTCTCATGCTCGTTCCTTTTAAATAAATAACAATGAAGGTCTGAATGCTCCTTCTGGGGGTGATGATAAAGATGATAGCGATTAAACTGCTTGTGATATGGCCTTCATTTTATAGTCATTCAACACCTAAAATCTGATAATTAGGAAGACAATATATGTACACTTCAGAAATGAGCTGATGAACAATAACATCACTGAGCACAATGAAGACACAAATTGGAATAGAAAGATGAAAAACTAAAAACATCCAGGGTCACAGAGGCGTTGACGGAAAAGATGGAAAACAGAGCGGGAAAATTGCAATTCAGAATTGAGAGTGGAAAGCAACAAACCAATGAAGGCCAAGTATATTGAATAAATAGAAAGGACTGACAAGTAGAGAAGAACGTAATGGAACACAGTAAGTAGATCTGAAAGAGTAAGGAAAAGGAGTAAATAGAGCAAGAACGATAGAAGGAAACCAAAAGTAAAAGACGGCTTATAGAAAACAAGAAGGACATTGAGAAGGTTTGTCTCTGACAGGTGGCAAAAATGAAGGAAGGGAACAAAAAGAAAGGATGAATGAGAATACGGCCCAGACAAAGAAAAGATTAGACGCAGAGAATGAGAGAGATGTATCATACATTGGATAGTAGCAAAGGATAAAGATAAAAAAAGAAAATGAGGGAGGCTGAGAGAAGGAGAAAGATGGAAGGGGGTTTGTTCTGTTTGTCCTGACTCTGAGCCTCCTGCTAAACAGATGATGATAAATGAGGCGATGGGGACGCCGGCTCCTTACTCTGTTCGCCGGATGGAGAGCTGCACACAAGTCTTTTCTCTCTAATTACCTCTCACTTACCATTAGCGCTGCCATAGCCACTCAGTTCCACCATCACTTCCTTGCCCGGCCCAGCATGCCATCTCCCATTGGTCCCCAATAATTGAGCATATTCACCTGACTCCACTGATTGGTTGTCTCCGACGGGTTCAAGCTGGTAGACACTCAGGCTTGATGTGTGTGTAAACAAGAATGCACAGGGGTTGCACATTCTTGATAGGGGCAGGTCATTTTTCATTGGAACTTTAAGTTTCACAGAAACGGTAAAAAATGACATGTTCTAGGACTATTTGGACTCGCTGTACACCACTGAGTCTGGCAAACGTCATGTTCTCATCATATTATACTTCACAGTGCCTTTGCTCGCCAGGTATCCCTATTTTGATCTGATGAATCACGATGGCTACTTAAGCAGTGATTTATGAATCGAGTTTCAAATGTAATTCTTCTATTTAAAGCTGAGTTTTACCAGATGAGAAGGGGGTTTGCATCAGATACAACACCAGTAACATTTACCATGGTGGATATAGTTCTCTAGTTAGTGCCATACCTCCATCTATCCACCTTTAATCATGCCTGCAAGCTGCGACCCCTTACTCCATGTTTGCTAAATCTTTTTTAAATAATAATTCTGCTCACCAGTGAATCCTGGCAAACTGTTGTGGTTTATTTGCGAGGTGAAAGCACTAAAAAGTTTTTAGAAGCAATCTTTTGAAAAATTATTGATAGATTTTCCAACTGTTACTTATCTATCATTATAAAAGCAATATGGGGTCCAGTTCTAGTCTCTTTGCAAAAACAACTATTTTCAAGTGTGTTTTTCATCAACACCAGACAAAGAAATAATTACTTTTGCTACCCTGCAGATCTGAGATGCTAATGCAGGATGACAGTGACCAAAACTGTGTAATGGATGAGTTACCTTTCAGTGTTTATAACATCAAGTTCGCTGCTTGTAGTTTATTTGTAATAACTTCTGTAGTTTGAAAATAAGACCAACTATAACTAAATAAACAACAATGTACTACTAACAGGTGGTAAGTAGGTGGAAAAGGTCAAACATTCAGTCTTGCCTAAGGATACTTTGACATGTTGACCACGGAGGCAGGGGGGCAGGGGATTGAACAGTCCAGTTGGTGAACGACTGCAGGTCCTATCGAGGCACAGCTTAGATACAGTTAATATAATTCTAGATTTGCTTGTGAGATAAGTGAAATCATCCCAAATTACCAATTAGCTACCTGCTATTTTACTTTTGATAACTGTCCTTGTCAAATGACATGAGAAATCTTCTTTCATCTTGCAAATCATTTTTTTTTTCTCCCAAATCTTTTCTCCATCTCTATATGCTTGTTATTGATTGAGCCAGAGAAGTCTGGACAGTCAGTAATTAAACGGAACGACTGGTGGGTGTAAAATTAGCCTTTTTGTCATTAGACTGGAATGGCAGAGTGGGTAAAAGAACAAGTGCGGCTGAGATGACTTATGACTGAAGGCCAATTAAAAGGCAGAGCGAGGAAGGGATGAGAAGAACGGCTGAAGATGGGGCAGAGAAGCATATAGATTTGTCTTGGATAATGAACTCTTCAACCACCATCGATCTGCTAAGAAAGAGACTGGATCAAGGATCCACTTTAAAGGAGCTCAGGGGAATAAGGTTGTTTGTTTAATATCCTTAGATGAATTTGTAAACATTAAATTGGTGTTCTTTCAACACTGGGAAATTGTTATTTTCAAGATAATCTGAGCAACTCTGTTAAATGCAAAATAAATGTGTTGATGCCTCTGATGCTCAAATGAATACTCTTGAGCCAAGATCATTAACATTTGAAGGGGATTCACGTCCAAACTGTGATGAATGGTTTGACCTTCAAGTCACCAAAACAGTTTAAGTTGAATTTGTACCACAAGTCTATACCTTTATTGGCATGGAAAATTGAGTTAAATTGTTTTTAAGCGCAAGAGAACAATACAGTATGTCTTTACAGCTATTTCAGTTTGACAGACTTTCACACATCTGATGCCACTACGTGTTGGAAAGAACTTTGAGCCAGTGAGATACACAGGTAGTGAGAACAGTATAAGGAGCTAACTGGTATTAGTCTGGTCAAAACTATGACAACAAGGCCATGGTTGTAAATCAACAGAATGTTTCTTTATGTCTTTGGGTTTGGACTGAAGTACTGCCTTTTGGTGAGAACCTGTATACTGTATATGGATTTAGAGTATAAAGAAAGGCAAGAGAAAGCATAGCGTAAAATCCATTTAGAGAAACTGTCATCCGAAGAAAAATGCTGCTAATGTATTTATTTATCTTAAAGACTTTGCATGTCTTTCTCCTAATGCCACATCAAATGGCTCATTAACATAACATTTAGCATATAATAGAGGAACACATTCTAAAACCGCATTTCTTTTGATTTTAAAACCAGTGACACATGGGGTACATTTCCTTAATAGCCATGGTTAAATGTTTGTAACGTTTCGCTTAAGTTACTTGTAAGCCTCTGTCCAACAAAAGGAGCTCTCAGAATGAAAAGGCCATGACGTCAGCTCTGTTCGCAGGCTAATCTCTGGAACCAATTATTCTCTCTGGCATAGTGGCTAACCTTGGATAGTTTGAATTAAATCAAGATTTGAGGTAAGGGGAAAGAGGAGAGAAACTTAGAATGGAAATAAATGCGACTCTGTTTAAGACACACACTCTCTGATTTCCCAGAGTAAGGGATCTGATAAGTCCTTGCATTTATTGAATTGTCCACACCATCTTGAGATTTCTTAGCTGTAAGTTGCTTGCAACGTGGAAAAAACAATCCTGATGTGCAGTTCTTTGCATGTTACATAGCACATTTTGAATCCTTGATTTTCTGGACATCACTTTGGTTTAGTAATACTGACGGCTGAATGATAACATTTGTCTAAACACAATATGCCAATATAGGTCTGATTGTTTCTTGTGAACCTCCTATTTAGATCTCTGCAATATCTGAAATGTTAGTCCATCAAAGTGAGTCAGAAACTGTTGCCCTGGTTTTTTTGTAATTGCAGCCTTCCCTCAGATAGGCAACATGTCTTAGGCTGTGGTTATACACAGAGCATACAGACTAAGGTTGTCTTGGAGACAAGTGTTGGCAGATCAAGAAGAAGCACAGGCCTCAATGCATTATGCAACAACTTTCTGATGCTTTGACAGTAACCTAATGAATGATATATACAAAAATAAATGTGAAAAGTACAATTCTGGTAGTGAACCTAGAAATGCCATTGATCTATGTTGCTACGTATTTCTCTAGAATATTATGTGGCGTAGAGCAGATCCAGCACATGGCTAAGGCACGTCCAAAGAAATATACTGTAAAATACTGTGCCAAATTCTGTAGCCCTGTCAGCTGTTACGTTAGTCATTGTAGGATATCCTGTTGCTTTTTCAAGATGGTCTTCCTTATTATAACAATTTTAAGGAATTGTGCATGCCAACCTTTAAGATTGTTGAGTAGATTTTGTGTTATTTGCCTTTCGATTTGCTTTAATATATTTTAGTAATCATCTGTTCTACCATTATGCTTACTGTAGACTTTTGTTCAAGTGTCTGTTTACAAGTTTTCTACACTGAATCTTGTGCCTGCATTACTTTGTATCATGAGCCCTCTGAAGTTGCACTTTATTTTACATTAGATTGGTTCATAGGGCTGTCTCATTTCTCACATCAGTTTCATCAATTTCCTTTAAGTTCACTCTTTCAGAATCTAAACTTTCTTGGTTCTCTCCGAGCACCTTATCTAATATGATTTAACAGCAATTCATCACCTGTGGCTTGGAAATTACAAGCTGGGAAGCGAGCAAATGTTTATTTTCAGTTCTTTCAAGTTGACTTACATTCTTAAAAACAGCCAATAGTTGTATGTGCCACTCCAACTTTGCCATTACTTAAATGCTCAGACAGATAGCAGTCAAGCAGTTTATTTATGTTAAGGTAAAAATGTCAGTCTATGCATGTTGTGAATAATTCAAAAAGCTATTTTGGGTAGCTGTGAATGAACAGGAGATGTTCAGTATCTTTCCTTTGGCCTGTCAGAGGGGCTATTGCATTCAGGGGATCAATCCTGTGACATTTTGCTTACATTGAGAAAGCATAAATGTAAATAAAAACACAACTACATTCATATATGCACAACCAAAGATCTTGTCACCTCCATTATTCTCATAATGTGAACCCTTAAATAAACCCAGTGCCCAAGGCTCCAGGGCTTATTAATATTGCAGCTCCGTCTGTATTCATTATAAATGAGAACAAGTGTGAAGACTCGGAACGGGCTGCAAAACAGTATAAGGCAATGGCTGTAACAATGCAGGTCACAGAGATAATCAGCATGCCACACCAACCATCTTGACTGACAGGCTCACACTTGGCACTATCTAAAAAAAACGAAAGATTTCCCGATCTCTATGAGTAAAATAACTTAACTTTATTGAATTTTGTGAATTTGTGTAATTTTTTAGACATTTTGAGATTACGATTTCTTCTGTTTTGGCGTTAAATTAAACATTTGTTACTTGAATAAGAGCTTGCAAAATGGGATTGAATGTCAAGTTGTCTGTTTCTATCTACTCTCTGCTTCTATGTAACTCTAACGCTTCTGTCACAATGGGTATTCACATTTGCAGAGCCGTATGCGGGGAACACTCAGAACTGGAAGGTCTCTTTATGAATTATTTAATTTTTTCCATTAAAATGTCCTGTGACATCTAAGACGCCTGACCTGGCACTTGAGCTAGTGGCAGTGGAGTGCCACAAGGTTCTGAACCGGGTCCTCTCGCATGTGCCCTACGTCAATGTCAAGTGTAAGTCCGACAACTACGGTTAAGTGCTTCCAGATTTAGATCTACTAAAAGAGTGTAGGGGAGAAATAGAAAGAAAAACAATCAGGGTAAAAGATTACATAACAATTGTTTCTTCACACAAGTGATGTACCCTGTTACAGCTAGCCTCACTCTCCCAGACACAAATCTTTTTTTTTTTTACTTTTGAAAGAAAACCAAGAAGTGTATTTCATAAAATGTCAACACCAATAAAAGCGTTAGCATCAAAATGTGGAAAATTATCTTTCACTCTGTAAATGCACATCAGAAGTAACAGTAAAGTAAAGTGACATGTCACTGTTTCAACTGTTTCTCCTTTATTGTCACCCTAACTTTTACTTTTATTATAAGATTTTCCTCAGCCTAAACTTTCCTAACATTTGAATATTCAACAAACAAAGCCATGTGCATGCATGCTCATGCAAAATCTCCTCAGTCTTTTGTCTTTTCTCTCACCTTCTTCCAATAGACACACACATACTTCCTCTATTCCTCTTCTCTGACATTATGTCTTCCTCCAGCGCAGGAGTACAGACACCCACACAAACACAAAGTCACACACACTGACTTACCTCTATTCTCTGGTGGAGAAATGACTGTATCTGTGCTGCCAGGTGTGCTCTCAGCGGTGGCTGTGACCCCAGACAGAGATCTGCTCTCTGCTGCGCCATGGGGGATACAACGACAAGGCTGCTCCAAACATTTATTTTCTCATCCGTCCTCTTCACTGCAACCGTTATCACCTGGTCAACTTTTGTGGTTTGGAACGCCGTACTGTTGACAGAAAGTTTCCTGTTTTGGCACTTAAGTTTCACCGACTGCAGATTTGCAGCTTTCTCACTTTATGGCAAAAATATAAATGATATAGTTAAATATGACTTACATCAGCAATAATTGATATTTTTATAAAACTATGTATCAAATGACAATGTGAAATCTATTTTGCAATCTGAAAGGAGTCGCTTATTGGGATGAACCTACAGAGAATAATAACCTAACGATGATACCCTCAGCTTTAATAGCAAGTTGCAGCTCATTGTTTGGCTGTCCAGCATTGTTACTGTTTTGTTTCACTCACTGCTCTCAGTGTTGTTTTCAGCCAAAGAAGGCAGCTGTTTTCAGATGTGGAGCATTTAAATGCTAAAGAAAGTGACACATATTTCTCTCAGGAGTTGCTCGAGAAAGTAAGTTTTACTTTCACCACTTGAACAGAAACATGACTCTTTGTAATTATTATTAATATGGCTTGGTCCTTCACAGCTAGATGTGTAAATAAATGTCTGTAAGCCAAAATGTTGTCATTTCAATGTAAAAGGTTTTTGTTGGGTTTTTACTGGTGTCCGAGGGACCAGAGAATGCTTTTATTGTGGATATTTTGAATTGCAGAGCTGCTGTGGAGCCTTGGAAGAGAGTCAGTTACAGCAGTTGATATAAAATCCAGAAAACAGATATCGCTGTAATTTTTTGGAGTACAAGAAACATTTAATCAGCTGTAAACACTCAAGATGATAGGAATATAATTGTTGAAATACTTTTATTGTACAGGGTTGACTGGTGGACAACAACAACAGCATCAAAATACATTTGAAAAAAAAAATTCCTAGCATAGTGATGTATGTTACATTTGTATTACATTTTTCAAACATGAAAGCTTTATTTTCCACAAAATAGGGAAAAAGTAACTTTACTGATGTAGGGACCAGCAGGGACCTATCAGGGACTGCTAGATTTCTCTATGCAACAGTTGTCTTTTACTACAGATTTGCCCACTGAATAATTCACAGGGCTCTTCCACCTTTAAAAGACATCCTATCTTATTCATTATTGAGGAGCCTTTTCACTGTTCATCTTCAATTATTCAACAACAATATAGAGCCAAGCAAGGGGTTAATAGGGCTTTTAATGGTAGTGAACGGCAGGGGAGGTAAAATGGGCGCTAGAGGTGGTGATTTAGGGGAAGGGGGGTTGGGAAGATTTATGATACAGGTCTAGTGGCAGGGTGAGAGATTGTAGCACCGGGGGAATAGAGCGGTGAGACTGAGATTGAGGCGTCAAACGGTTTGTGATGATGGGGAAGCATCAGGAGCACCACAATCAACATGAGGCATGGCTGTGGAAACATGGGTGTTTATGCGGTTTTTATTGAAATAAAAAAACCTGTCAATCTCAGAATGCCATTATACTTGTTTCTGTGTCTTGAAGTTTAATGTTGCAGGACATATTGCACGCTCAGCTGTACAAGTGGGGGATCCCTCCAGGAACATGCCCGTCCTGTGGTTTCTTTCATTTTTAGTTTAGCTTATCTAAACAAATGTGCTAGTGAAATGTTCCCTGCTTTGACTCGATGATGTGAGATTGCTTGTGGGTAGCTTCAAAACAACCTCTAACCTTCCTCTAACCTGCTTTGTGATATTTTTTTCCAGTGTGGTATTCTGTTATAGCTCCACCATTGTCAATAAATAAAATGATAAATATTTCAACTGTTCAAGGTCAGGCTTCAAAAAGGCAACAACACTGAACATACTGACTGAAAAATGATCTCTAGAAAGCAGAATTACGAATTAACAACCCCTCTTGTTTTTATCTTTCATGTCTTATATATTTTACCTTACATCTTCTTCAACATTTTCCATCATATAGGTGGTTCAAGGACTTATTTGCATCACTTTGCATGGGTTAAATACTTCATTTGTAAATAATTAATAAAGGGAAAGAAGATGTATCACATCAGAAAAAACATGAATGTCTAATTCCAACACAAGATTATTATATTAGATCTATTGAAAAAGCAAATCTCTAAGGCAACAGAGCTTGTCTGGTAGGTCCAAAACATTGGAGACTTTACTTACCAAAAAATAAGTCCTTGCAGTCGAGAGGTTCTTTTAAGACCTCCCTTAAGGTTTAAAATAACTTGGCTCAGATAACAAAATGTTCTGGTTTCAAACAAATCCCTGTCCCCTGTGCCCCTCAGCTCTGGTTTACTCCGTTGACTCTGTTATCTTCCTCTTCATGGCCCTCCTCCTTTCCTGCACAGCCAGGAAGTGAGAAAGGTGCATTTGCCCAGGGCTCAGACACTATACCTGACAACATCGACTGATGTAGGTTATTCAGTACATGTATGGACCAGACATAACATGTGGATTTCAAGGATGCTATTTAAGGTTTTTAAAAGTTTGACCTAACTTTCTAATTTAAACTAAACATTTAATATATTATTCAAAGGATTTTTAAAGACAGGAATAAAGACTGAATATATATATTGAATGTGCTTTTACAGAACATGTATCATGTATATTTGAATTCCAAAATAGCACACATGTGACACCAATTACATGGATGCAAGTACAGGAATAAAATAGATTTAAATAAATAAATATTTCAAATGTAAAACACCATAATACTACGGACCATCCGACCATATTACGAGAGGATCAAAGCAGCTGCAATGCCAGATCAATGGTAGCTGGTAATAAGGACACTTTGCTTTTCCCAAACAAACGTACTTTTAAGGAAAGACCGCAAACTTAGATGTCACTGGATGAGATAACTGGCTGGCTTATGCTCAACCTATAACATAATTGGTTAATAATCTTATATAAGTTACTTACAGTGAGTACAAAAGGGGATATACAGTACTGTCTCTTTCCACAACATTTCAACAAGTCATGGCTGATTACAGGCTAATGTTTTGCTATTTTCTGTTTAGTCTTTTTACGTGTTACAGCATCATATCGTGTGCCTATGTTACCTTTTTTCTACAGATTTCCAATGGTTGGACACAGACTTCACATCCAGTTCCTTTGGCCGTTATTCATTACATTAATCTGCGCAGTCCACCCTGTAATTGATCAAAAGCTATGATTTTGCAATGTTATCGTTATCATCACTAATTGATTTGATGATCCATGTGTCCCATTAATAATGTAATAGATGGTAGATTAAGAATTTAACTGTCCATTGCCATTAATGTGATCAAGATGTAATAAATGAATGAGCTACATTTAATTTAATTTAATCAAACTCAATTTTATGCAGTCCAGTTTCAGCCCATATATCCTGCCAGCACATGGGTATGAAATGCTTAAAGTTGAATGATGTGGAAAGTTTTAAAAAATATCTATGTGATAGACTTTTTGAGACTATGAGGCTTCTCCATATAAAATATGAATGAATCTGAGTGGTTTTCAAGTAAATGAATACCTTGTTAAACAAAGAGGTTGAGCACCATTATCCCTTAAGTCAGACATACTTATTACATTACTAAGTATTATATGTACTATTATTATGCTGAGGAGAAAGGGAAGCTAAAACTGTAATCACATATTGCTCTTTAGAATGAAAGTGTTATTTTACGTACAGAGATGCAGCAACTTGCTGAAGGGGTCAACCCATTCTCATGTTCTCCATTTGTCTCTCTCTTTGTAAAACAATTAGAAATGCTGCAGCTCCCCCTGTTGGCACTGATCAGATGGGAGCCTTTTGGAGATCAAGTTTCCCAGCCTTATCAAACACCGCTATGTCATGTAATGCAATTCAGCAGCCAGGAAACCAGTCCTGACCAACATTTGACACGTTAAAAGTTGTAATCTTTATCCATGATCTGTGCCCTGCAGTTTGCCTAAACAGCACTGAGAACAGAGCCATGCTGGACATGTCGTCTAGGCATTCATGAGTATAATTAAGCATGACTAATCTCAAATGTCATCAATAACTGCTTCATTCTACTGTACATCTGAATTTTTTTTTTCTCCCATGCAGGATAATTATAACAATTTTCTGAGATCAAACAGCGACGGAAATCCTTCAGTCTCGAGTGTAATTACTGCTTTATTGAGACAAAAGCACCCTTTCTGCCTTAACAGATGAATCTCGAGGGGTCCACTCTTGAGCTCCCTTTATCCGACGATGCCAGTGACATTCAAGATGTTTAGAGCATTTATTTTCCCCATGGAAATTGAGAGGTCGATGCTCTCATTGAGAGCAATAGACAGAGTGTTAGTGGTTCTCTGTCTTTTGGGCCTTCCTCCTGATTTTGTAAAACCTGGATGATGAATACTCTTTGTCTCAAGCTAAATTGACCCTGACAAACTCAAAATGTCCTATTTTTTCAATCACATTAACAAACCGCCTGGATAAGTAATATACAATGAGATTTGCACTTAGGATGCCTCAGTTCAGTCTAAATGTAATGGCAATGTAGGTGCCATAACGCTACTTAGCTGAAGTTCATTATTTGTATTATTATTCGTTTACGTCACCTTTATTTGTTTGTTGAGCACTTTGATTTTATTTATTAAATATCCATAAAACTATATTGCTTCAATATGGACTTTCTTTTCGAAAACGCGCCACAGTTTATAGCCAAGTTTAGCCTCTCGGCGACTCAAATGTAACTGGGGATTGAGCCGCCGCAGGCACATAGCACAACTTCTACTCTGTTCAGATGTATATTGTAAGCATCTCTGTGTGTTCCAACAACAAAACTAAACGTTCATTTATCTTTGAGTTAATTTGTGTTAAAAGGAATCAAATGGTGTTTCAAGGGAAGATGCAGTTTGGAGTTGCGTATGAATGCAGTGTGTGAACACAGCCTAGAACAATCAGAACTCTGAATTGATTCTCTCCTCTTTCCCCCCCCCCTTCCTTCTCCTTTATGCTGAGAAAGCAGATTAAGACCTTGATAAGTCATACATCTGTCTGTCCAAATGTATATCTGTCAGCAAGGACGAAGAAGGAGAAATAGAAATACAGTATGTCTGTGTAGAGTGGAGAGAGAAGGAGGTTTGTGGTTGCCTGTAAGTAAAGTTTTGCCCCAGGTGACAGCTTGAACAAACTCCCATGAAGCTCTTTGCCGAGAGAGTTGCATGCTGGGCCGCGCAGAAACAATGGACTAATTAAGGCGAGGCTCTAGATGCAGGGTTCATTGCGAGTCCCCGGCTCTCTGCTGGACGGTGGAGTGTTCGGGGAGGGAGGGTGTTTTTCGACTGATTCAATTCAGATCAAGGCAGCTGACACAATCTGGCTTCGGATTCTGGCTTAATGAATGGCTCCAATTATTTGAGCTGCAAGTTCTATCTGTTTGGACTGCAGCATAAACTGCACCTGTGTAACTCAATGGATACAGCATGGCACTATCAAACACACATCTAACTATTGAGCCAAATACTGTATATAAACTGTCCAACAAAAGGAATGCATTATTGTCTTTTTCCACATTACACTAGCTCTACTTCATTATACTGAAATAGGGAAAAAACGCAAGTGCATTTCTAAAATGTCGCAGATAGATTGCTAAATTGAGCAAATAAAGTGCTGGATTCAGTCTATGCCAACGATATCAAGAGGAAAGATGGATTTGGAAAGTAAACAGGGGCATATGGTAAGACTTTAGGTAGATTAAGCTTTTTATGTGGCGTAGGTGTAAGTGTAGGGAAGGAGAGACAGAGCGTAGGAAAATCTATTTAGCCTGGATCTGAATTCAGACATTAATACACAGTTGTACCAATGAAATCTTCCAGTGTCATTTCTGAGCTTATTTTTACTACAGGTCACTAAAATGAATGCACAGTAACTCTGCATGTTATCCTACAAATTGACTGAAATGCTCACACAACTCAAACAGGGACCTTGGCACTGGACAATGGTGTGGTGGTCTGACTGCAAGAAGCAGGCATACATGAATGGCATGAATTGAGCAAGAATCCCCTTCACACACACATGTATTTATTTGGGTTAGATTCAAATAGGCTATATTCATCTGTTAAAAAAAAACGAATAATTGAATGCTGCAATTTTAGAGACATTACCAACACTGAAAGCAAAACCCAGTCCTGGCAGGTCTGAATTGTCTAAAAGAGTAGTCTTATTTTTTATTCCAACTGCAATAAATCTAAGGTGATGAAATTCATAATCATGTTTGTCTTAAGAAGTAAATGGTTGGGTTTTTTACGACTTTGGCACACAGTAGCAACCTCACCAGCAGGGACACATTAATCCAGGTACTTTTAAAGCACTGGGAACAATTTTAAAGCAAAAGGGAATCTGAAAACAAGAAACAAGAGTGGAAACAGGGAATTCACCTATACACTACTGACATACAAGGTTTTTTAAATCAACATTTGAAATATCCTGCTTTCCAAGGTCTGCTTTAGGGCTTCTCTTTCTCTTTGGATGTGTTTCAAAATCATGACCTTAATAAATGAGAGCAGTGAGAATCATGCTTCCTCTGTTCCAAGTTAAGAAACAGGTAAGGTCTGCATTTAGTGAAGTGGAAGCATGTGTAAACATCATTGCTGAGGTCAGTCAACATTAAATGAAAGGAAGTTATTTTTTCAATGCTTAATATTTAGATTCGGAAGGGGAACGTTTCTAACTGGCAACCGTTTCTAATTTATTATCTTCAAAGTGGGGTATGTAAAGGGTTGTAAGATTTTAATGTGCTTTTCGTAATTTGCAAATTTCAATAATGTTTGACACACACAACGTTGATTTAACTTTTCTAATTGTATATTTTCCAGTAGATTGCCTGAAGTAGCCTCTATAAAAAGACTGGCCAAATGCCATGTTAGGCTCTAGCTTCAAGAGTGCTAAATCATCATAGTTTAACAGTCTAAGTTTTATGAAATAGCTGAAAATGTAAGCTTGAATAAAGCTTCTCTGATTTAATGAGTCTGATTAAAGCTGCAGAGATTTTACTGTAAAACTAGACTTGTCTTATCAGCTTAAATCACAAAGAAGCGCTAAAGCGAGATGAGCTTCTTCGGCCTCCTAATAGAAAATATGTTTGATTAGCTCTTGGCTCAAATGAAAGTATGATGACAGGTGTTATCTAAAGAGAGAAATTGGGCTTTCCCACACAGAAAGCTGGATTTTCACACATGACATTTTGTGTTGTTTTGGTATCCTTTGATATTAAGCACAGCGGACTACCTGTGTTACTAAACAACAATAAAATGTCCAACTGAAATAAGTTATATATTCATGCAATTTGGAGCCAACAAGACAATTAACCTGGCCTTTCATTTAGTCACAATCTTTGTTTAACTGATATTTTTCCTCTGTCTTTAAATCAGAATTGATCTCAAACTCCTGTTGATGTGTACGGATTACCTTCATGTCTGCAATCAACACTTCATTCTAAATTATAGTGAGTGTCATATGGCCATTGAAGGGCTTAATGTGGCTGTTAAACGCAATATTATGATCAAAAGTGTTTTATTTGTTTGTCTTTCACTTTTTAATGATAGCTATTATTTGCCTGCTCCAAAAAGACACACATTCCATCCACTATTGAAAAGTCCATCCATCATTGTTGTTTACTGCTGGCTCATTTTGGGTTTTAAAAGCGTTTGTTCCAACTTGGCAGTGACAGCTATGCAGCTAGTTGAAGACTGGGAAACAAACACATGCTGTCATCTGTCTGCCTATCTCTCTCTGTCTCTCTCTCTGTGTCTGTCTGACAGCATTGACTGTGAGGTTCCTCACAAGAGAGGGACAGGTTTCCGTTCAGCAATCTGCCGGCTCTGCTGATTTGAATCAGGCTGTTGTTTTGTGTGTAAGACCAAATGTGCAAGCGCTGCAAGTTTGCGTGTGCAAGCAGGCTATGTACCTGGCAATTTGTGTGCATGTTTATTGGGAATGTGTGTGTGTGTGTGTGTGTGCATATGTCCAGCAGATTGAGTTTGAGTTAAACATTTTCAGATGCAGAGCTCTAGCTGGCAACATATATAAGAATGTGGCTTTTGGAGCCAGAAATAACAAAACTAAACCAAATAACTAAAATGAGTGGCAGAGAAGAAACCTAAATTGATGGGCAGAAAGAGAGACGTCACCCGCAATAATTCATATAAAGTAAAACATGTATTCCCCTCAATTACGTCCATCAAATGTTCACGACAGACTCAACTCTCCTCAACAGATCAGAGAGAGACTCTGCGGTTCTTACTTTTGACCAACAATGGACACATATTTTGACTCAGCTGGTCAGTTGTCTCACTCACTGAAGTCTACAGAGAACCATGTACACATTGTAAGGTTTTTCCTAACTAATGGGATTCTTGTTTTTCTTTTGAAAATTGAGTTTATTGAAATGAGAATGTGAAGCTGTGTATTCCACAATTAATTGCCGGTCCCATTAGGTGCACTTCTTAGTCAAGTCTTGGTGAGGACATTTTGAAGTGGCTTGAGGAGTTATCTGTCAAAGGTCTAATGAAAATCACATCATTGGCGCAGGAATTGGCAGAGAAGAAAGAAAAGCAATTTTAATAAAATGTTTGCCTTTGTAAGTTAATTAATTGCTACCTATTCACACTTAAATCATACTTTGGGCAATTTTGGGCGATTGCCCAGAAATAAATGCACTAACACACATGATGAAGGAAATGTCCTCCGAGCTAATATCTGATGTACCTTTTTCACTGGCTGCACTTTTTCTTTGTTACATTCAATTATTTCAGTGTATTTGATTCAGCGCATCAGCAATGAATAACGATGTTAGATACACTCACAGGGGAAGTGGGAGAGGTTTGAGGAGAACTGAATTGTAACATGATTTACATGATTACACCTATTTAAAACATTTATTAGAACAAATTAAACGTTTTGCTTGTGTATCTATAAAACTGCAATGCAAATTCTGCTGTCATCAATAAATCTCAGTAGTCTATAAAATAGAAAAAGCAAGACAGAGAGAGAGAGAGGGATGGTTTATCTTGTCCTGCTGTGAGGGTTATAATTCCTTCTCCCTACATTGATTTTCAACATCATTCTGGTAGCAGGGGACCCGCAGTTTTATGATTCCCATTTTCTTCAGTTCCCATCCTGCATCTATTACTAAACACGTCTATGCTGTTGAGCTACTGCTATCTTTAATATTTTGGGATAAAAATAAGGAATTCATGAAGGAGCATCTTCCCAAATTCATCTGAAAGTACACTCAACAATTTCCTTCTTCCTTCAGCTAGTACACATATGTTATGCTTAACACAAAAACATACACATATACTGTATATAGCAACTCTTGACAAATGTGCTCTATCCACTATTATTTGCATAATGCCAACGTAAATGGAAAAGAAGAAAAGGGTAAAACTCACAGAAAAAGAAAGAAAAACGACTGTAGGGAACATCATTTTACATATGAGCCTGAATTGCAACTAGTATACACACTATTCTTCACAGTCATTACTTACAACTTTAGTACACTACTGTCCAGAGAGCAACACAACTACTGCTGTTGTATCATCAGCTAAAAAAGCTTTGATTTAGACATCTGCTAAAGTAGCCAGAAAATGTGTGGTTCTGAGATCTGACCCCACCTGTGAGATTATGTTATGCCTTTAGAGAAAAGTGTGGTGTTTGTGAGAAACTGTTTGTATCCAGTGGTGTTAAGAGACTCATCTGTAGGAGGTGGAGGTGCTGAATAATGATCACAGCTCAGAGATGAAAACCACCGCAGAGACGAATCTTAGACCTTTCCAACTTTTACATATCAAAAATGCTTCAGAGGAGAACAGCTGTCTCATCTGATCCGACTCTCCATCATGAATAACAAACATTACGGTCCCCTAGTGTCACAAGATAGCTTTGTTGGGATTGGTTTGTTCGGGCGTTGGCATTTTGGCGGTGTATGCATGCGTGTGTATTCCTTTGTCTGTCCGAGTTTTCTAATGTTACTTCTTCCCCAGACTAAACAATTGAAAGGCTGTTTTCATCGCCACATACCTTTTGCATTATGGGTAAGACGATACACACTGCAAACTGTTGGAAACCAGGAGGTGCTGCATGGGCCCTGTCATCCGAAACTAAATGAAACATTTAGCAAAGGGACGTGGACTCCTGTAAGGCAGGAAAGCAGACAGCGTATATAAAACGCTGCTGAGGAGATGGAAGGAGGGGGAAAAAAGCACTCAAACATTTTATATTGTAAGTGGCGCAATCTTCTATGGCCAAACAACTCAATCAGCAATCTGTTGGGACATTTAGAAAATGGGATTCTCCTTCAGTGATGACTGCAGGCATTCACTCCCTCTGTGATGAAATGACATCAACCAATCCTCTGCTTTCATTTACCTTCGACACACCATCGCAAATTTAATATTACGGCACATCTGCCCTCACAAGTTTTTTTTCAGAAATCAAAATGTTTTAAAAATGCTGTCCTTAGAAGTCTTTGATGAAAGAAACATTAAATAAAAACATCTTGTCTCTGCTGTGGAGCTGCAGCCTCTGCTGTGGGAGAGCCTATGGACTGTAAATGGGGTGCAGTGTACTGTGGAAGCCACTGCCATACATATAGATTACACTTGTCACTGCTGATCTACGTGGAAGGGTTGGCCATTACTGAAATGATCTCAGGCCGCATACAAATGCACATTATATAAGCAGAGCACAGGTGGACAATCGGCATGAGATAGATATTTGATGGAGACAAGTAGTGTGTATACATGGTTAAAGACAGATGGCAACAGTGCTTGTGAATACACATGCATACACACACACTCACAAACTGAGACACACCCATGTGCATCCGCTCACGCGCTACACAAATGGAGTACTAAAGCAGATAAAGCCATCAGTGGAATTAATATATATGTGCTTTATTGCATTTTAGTCAAAGCCCTCACCGTAAACACATCACTCACAGAGTAGCCAACCAGGCCAAAGGATCAACCTAAGGGTTGGGAAGGAGGGGAATGATTTAGGTCGGTGTGACTGTTGAAGCTGCGTAGCACTAAAAAAGTAAGTCAAAAAGCTTAGCGGTACATAGATAGGTGGGAGTTTTTCTTCTACGGTGCTGACAGATTTGTTGTTGAATATGATATCCATTTAATCTGCGTAACAGAAATGGACCAAAAAATGCATTAAAAAGACAAAAGCTAACATTAAATTGATCCTACAAATAAGTTGAAGTCTTTCTGGCCAAAGCCTGAAACAGAAGACCATTATCATGAAATATCTGTGAATGTTAACAATAAGCCAGAGGAATGCACTGACCTTCATAATCTCATCATTATTATTTTGAGTCAATACACCATATTCCATCTTGGTTTTGTTATTTTTACAGGATTTGCAGACAACGACAAAAATAAATTATCACAGCTATGACACTGAAGGTTTACTTCTGAAGAAAGATGTCTGAGATAATTTTACTGAACAATATACATTTATGCGTCTTTTTCATCTAGGACTTTGTTCAATGGAAAATTGCTTGCTTGAGTATAACACATCTAAATGATCTAAAAGCCTGTTCAAAAAACTGCAGCTGCAACTTTCACCATTTTTTGAAATGTCAATAAGAAGAAACTTTTTATAGCAACTCTATTGATTAATATTATCAAACTCTTGCAGATAGAGGTAAACAGTTAGAGAATTGAAGGAGGCCCTGCCTGGTAAAGATGGAGAGAGTGGATTGTGGGAAGAGAAAGAGGCCCAGAGGATGGAGGCAAAGCCAGAAAAGAGGAGGGGGGGGGGGATTGGGGATGGTATGGGAAGTTAAAGCGGTCCGTGTCAATCACACAGGCTTGGGCCGTGGCAAAGTGGGAGGTGGTGATGGACCAGAGCAGGCTCCCGTTATCAAGAAAAAGGCCACAGAGGGGACAAGCTTAGACGGGCGGGCGATGAGTGAACCTTGACTAGACTGAAATAGATAAATAAATTGGGTGAATTTTTAAGTAGAATAAAGAGTGCGACAGAAAGGGAGAGACGGGCTTCACTGCTCGAGGTCCAACATCAAACAGGACCCGGGCTGAGGAGACCTATTGTGCGTGAGAGAGAGAAAGAGCAGGATTGAAAGAGAGGCTGTGAACGTGAGAGAGATGGTGGGTTTAGTGAAGAGAGCAAGAGAGATGGAGGATATCACGGCCGTTTTAGGGGACACACTGAGACAAGACGGGGGTGAAAGATAATAGAATAGAACAGGGAGGGACAGTCATTGTTGTCTCATTCTTCACGGCTGCTTTGGAAGCTTGATTACTCAATCTCTGCAACCGAAGGGAAGGAGTTTACGAGGCCTTCTGTACAGCTAAGTACAAACAGCTCTGCCATATGTCTTAAAGTAATATAGAAAGCCAGGATCAAGGCAATTTAACTGAGATAGAAGAAAATATATTTTGCAGCTAATACATGGACTGAATCTAAGTCTGGTGGAAAAAAGATCAATGAAGTGATTTGGTGCAGAACTGTGGCTCACTGGCTCAGTCTCATCCAATTTGTATTAGAAACAAGGAGAGATATACCAGGAGAGGTATTTCAGTGTCTATGGCTTTACTTTGAATCTGTTTTAAGGTGTCCCACCTGTCTCGCCTGGTAGCCATTTTGAAACACGAGGGAAAGGTATAGAGGACTTTTTGAATGGGACAGAAAGCTGTGTTGATGAGACAGTAGCCAAGCGGGGGGATGCTTCCTGTATCCCAAACAGAAAAATATCATTTGTTTGTTATGTTTTATGTGACAACAAAATATGTTTAAATAAATATGAGCAGTGGACAGGAAAATAATGTTCACACGTGGTTACAAGGACAAAGCAGTAAAGTTTCAGTGCCAATGCAACACATTACTGATGAAGACTGTGACAAAACTACAAAAATATGTAAAGTTTTAAACAGGAATTGAGTTAAGAATGTTTTTTTTTTATCGTATCTGTTTTGATAAGAAACTTGTTGATCCAGTATTTTGAGTGTTTTGGCTACAGCAGCTGATTCAGTAGGATATTTTGTTGTTGGCTTCTTTTCTCTGGTGTAAAAGAAAAACCAGAGGTATCGTTACATGCAGCAAACTTTTCAGTGAATTTGCCAGCTTTGATGAATTCTTCATGTTTGCTGTTGGATAAGGCTGACAAATCCTCTGTTCTGTAGCAGCAGTGCTTTACTTTACTTGGCAGTTTGAAGTGTGTAACCGTTAAAAACACAGCCAGCCTAAATAAAGCTAAAGCTTCTGTACAACACTAACATATGGAGAGGTGTCAGAAATACTTGAAAACAAGAACAACTTAGAGAGAGCAAAGGAAGCATACAGTAATTGTAATGTTGAAAAAAATGGAATGAGCTCCCAGTGATAAAAAAAACTGCATTTTCTTATCAAACAATGATATACGTACCTTCAACGTGCAAAAGCTTGACAAGTCTCTGGCATTGGCCACCCACTTTCTCTCTTCCTGAAAAAATGTGTGAACCCCCTCTGAATCAGAGAGAAAAAGTATGAGTAGGTCTAAATCACAATCCATGCACACACACACAACCAACCCGTGCTGCCAAAACAGTGTTTTGTGCATATCCATAAACATTCAAAGTGACGCATTTGAATGTGTTTTATATCTAATCTGGGAAATGTTCTACAAAGACAGACTATCACTTAAACTTTTCTGGCAGCATTTAGGGGAAAACTGACGATAGCAGGTCTGCACAGTGTTCCAGCTGCAGCCTCCTGAGACTCATCTGTAAACACACACATTAAAGATTGCCTCACACACACCTACTCATATTTAAACGAACTCCCCATGCATGTGCACACTTAAGCAACAAAACCTTCACATTGAAATGCCTTTAAAGCCACCCACACTTTACACAGTCTCTCCATCCCTTTCTCTTTCTTCCTGTCTCTCTCTCTTTCTCATGCTTCACCCAGGATGTCCGGATGAGCCTCTTGAACTCCTAAATACTGAAAATATCCCCCTCTCCCTTCACTTCTTTTCATGTCTCAGTTTGCCTGCTGCAGTGGGGTTGGAGCTGACAGCCAATAAAAGAGCAGCCTGTTTCTAGTGCCCCAAAAAATAAAGAAAAGGGACTGATCCTTTCTGTGTGGAGTGGTTTGTTTTTCCTCCTTTCTGTGTACTTTGCTCCAGGTTTTGGCCTCTCTTTTAATGTGGTCTTATTAAGAGAGAGGGAATGATTTAATAGAATTCATTACCCTAAGCTGGCCGGCCGGCCAAAACGTGTTCTGCGCACACAGCAGCGGGATGTTGAAGTCTATAAAAGTCTATAAAAGCCTAAACAGAGATATAGTGTTTTTTTTTTTTTTTAACGACTATAGTCAAGTCAACATGTTCATTCAATTAGAAAGATTAATTTCCACCGGTACACAGCTGTCGGCCTTGATTTGCAGCGTCGATTCGAACAAGCACCGACCTGAGATAGCAGAGGTTAGAGATGAGCTTGAATGCATGGAAATCTACACTACTGAAAACATCAATATTTTTTATTGGAAGTAATAATTATCAATGCTACAATTACAAGAAAGAAATAAAAACACTGCAATAGTTACCTGTAAATATAAACACAGTCAAGTGTTTAATTCAAACATTAAATCGTACGTCACAACAGGCCATCTGTGCATCTGCTCTTGGGATCAAAACACTATCAAATACGCTAAGGGATATGTCTACATTTGCATGTTGTTATACTCAAGGCCCTTTCCACCAAACACTGAACTTCTGAATTTCTGATAGGCACAGGAGGCTTCTTTTGAAACCAGTACTCGCACATCATTCTTTTGTTAAACCTCTCAATATACAGTAGACTATATACATATATATCTCTAGTTCATTGGGCTCATGAATAATGTAGGTGTGATAGACAAAGGCTCTCAGGGGCCGTGGTTGTTGTTATTGTTACACTTTTGTTGCCGTTATTGTACTCTCCTCGGCCCTAAGCTGTACCATCTCTTCTTACAGTGGTCCACTTTTTATCATGGCTTGTTTTGTTCAGGGAAATCTCTGAAGGCCTTTTTGTTTAGCTCGTGATGAGTCTGTGTGTGTGCGTGCGTGCGTGCGTACGTGTGTGTCCAGAGACTGCCTTTTGAGGCTGTACTAAATGCATTTGGTTTAGCAGGCAATGTGTACCATTTTCACTATCTCAGTTTAACCTAAATTAGTATTCAACATAAGCACGGCTGAGGCCAATGGGGATTTCATAGCTTTGCATGCATTTTACTTTTTAAATTTATTTAACAAATACAGACTTTGATCTGATGATGGCTATAAAAATGTGCACGGTCATCAAAGGGATTATGATTCACCCGGGGGTGAACATGAAGTGTCCTTGTAATCTATTCAGTTGGTGTAAAAATAATTTCCCACATGTCATGCTAACGGTGGCTAAAGAGAACAAATAATTTGGATACATTTGAAAAGTTTGATATTTTAACTAAATTAAATTGCAATTCATTCAATCGTTTTTCAGGTGGGTATATTTCAGATACCCATCGTACAAGATAAAAAATGATCTGTCATGGAAAACATGGATTTTACTTAATTAGTTTTCCTTTGCTGTTTTACTGTTGTGTTGCCTACTAAAATCAGAGGACAAATAAAGGAGAACAACCCAGCCGGTCTTACAGAGGGAAAAGTTCTAAATAAGCCATTTTAAATTCATTACACTTTGCTGATCACAGGTTTCTATTTGCAATTCAGACAGGGCTTATGAATTTGACCCGTCAGCCTTCCATCACGCCACAAAGGCTCAAACAATTGGCCAGATAAGCAATGCAACAAATAAACAATAGCAGTAAAAAGCTGTCTAAGGCAAAACCTCCATCAGATTAAGGTTAAGACGTCAGAATTTCCCCTGCCTGCCGTCCTTGGCCTCTCACCGCTCAAACACAGGTGGTGCGAAGACAGCTGTGCTGCTGGGTCAGCAATTGGCACTCGCTGGTAAACAAACGTGGGAGGTGGAGGAGAGGGTGAGAGACCGAGGGCTGATGGTGAGAGGAGAGAAGGGAGGCGAGCAAAGGTACATTTTGAGAATGCAAGATTGAGTGGTTAGGAGGAGGAGGAGGAGGAGGAGGAGGAGGAGGAGGAGGTGGAGGGGGGGCAAGAGAGGTGGGAAACACTGGGGAGAAAGAGAGACAGGAACTCAAGGAGAGGTGGATGGAGAAAGTTAGGATCCGCAGGAGCAAAAGTGAATTGACAACTAATGAGTCAGCATTTATTGAGTGGAGGCATTTGAACGCTCTCCAGATTAAAAAGTGTGAGTGTGAAACAATGAGGTGTGTCAGTGGATGTGTGTCAGTGTTCGGACAGAATGCAACTTTAGTGAAGATCCAACTACACAAAATCGGGAAAGATGTCGGAAGTCGGCTCTAAGTGGTGCAAAGAAAAATAAAATGTTTTATGTTAAATTGGCAAGATCAGGGCATGTATATAATATATTAAATGGTCAGAGTTAACAAGGGACAGGTCGTAATAAATGACGCAATTTAGCCTACCTTGGATATGTAGAGCAAAAAATCAAGATACCATTCTGAGATGTGTTTGTTATTTTGATTTCTTAGAACAATTTGCAAACATTTCCCTTGTTTAACAATTTAATTAAAGGTAAGCTGTCGAAATCAAGAGAAAAGGCTGTCCAATCCGAATGGCTAAATGACCACCGGCCTTCTTGGAAGATGTCGGTTTGCTATCCTGGCTCCAAAATGGTGGAATGAGCTCCCCATTGAAATCAGGACAGCAGATAATTTGCACATCTTCCGGCGCAGACTGAAAACTCACCTCTTTCGACTCCACTTCGAGCGATAGAATTACTAACAAATAATTGCTAACAAAGCACTTATATACTAACAGAGCACTTATATACTAATAAAGCACTTATATACTAATAAAGGACTAGCTTATCTAAAGCCAGTTGAGTAGCACTTGAAATGTTTTAGCTCTATGAAACCTGATGTACTTATATGATCCTGTTTTCTTCAAGTTTGTATCTTCCTGGTCGAATGCACTTATTGTAAGTCGCTTTGGAGAAAAGCGTCAGCTAAATGCAATGTAATGTCATGTCAGGTCACATGGTCTGCATAGTCTATGTTAGGAGGCTAGGCAATGTTCTAAAAGTTTCCACAATAGCCCTAAAATGACAACTTACTTTGCAAAAAATATTTATTAAAGTAGAAAAGCTTCACACATCCATGTTTGAAGGAGGAAAAACTGAGATAACTAGGGGTTCTAGCCCGTTTTGAGATCTTTGCAAGTTTAAGATGTCAGACATACTGACAGTTGGTGTGTCTGCCTTTACCTCTGACTACACATTGCTCTCTCTTATAATAAATGCCTATCAATCTACTGGCAGTGGAAACAGCCTGTTTCTACCTGCCTGCCCTCTATTGGCCCCTCAGTCTGCTCCATACGAGCCTCAGGGATGGGAAGTTCTGGTGTTCAGCTGACAGTAAAGATCAGAAGTGTATATTCTCATGTCTCAAACTTATCCCAAGGCACCGGTAGAGGCAAACATTCTCTTTCAGTCACTGCTCAAATCCCTTTGCCGTGTCAATGAATCCATACAATTTTGTTGCCCTATGCTTTTCCTTCACTAACAACTAAAGTTGAAGAATCAACCCTTATTGGAAAAACAATACAAGACGCGGAAACAAGTGTAGTTACTGTAGTTCAATGATCCTTAGGTGAAACTTAATTCTGGAAAACATTACAATCACTAGAGTATAGTTTTGATTGTTAACATTTTGAAGTTTTATGTGAACGAGAAACCTTTACAGAATCAGTGTCAAACTAATTTGTACTATCAAAGACCCACATTTCAGAAATAAATCAATAGTGTGAACAAAGCTACTCTTGTAAGGGCTTTTATCTAAAAGTAAGGAGTGCTGTGCGTGTGCGTGTGCGTGTGCGTGTGCGTGTGCGTGTGCGTGTGCGTGTGCGTTCCTCAATGTCTGTGAGGTCCTTGAAGTCAGACCACCTAGAGTTGACCCACACTGCACGGACTACTTTAATCTTTTACTACTGCAGACACATAAAGATAAAGCATCTCTCTGCAGTCTAAAATGGAGAGTGCAGGATGGGAGATTGAAGGTGTTTAACCCTCCCTTCTCAGCCTCAGACTCAAATGTTTGTTCCTTGTTCTCTTTCAACTGGTTTATAGGTCTCTTTTTATTGTTCCACCATTTTTTTCCATAGCTTATCTGATCAAAACTATTCATGAATACAACCATCCTGTCTTCATCTCTGGCCATTTCACTATTTGGTTGGCGTGAGAAGGCAGTACAAGGCTTCATGAAAAAGAATGCTGCTGGTCAATTTACTTCACTTCAAAGAAACACGCCTAAAAAAAAGTTGCTGGATCGTATCCCAAAGAAAATATGTGAGAGGAATCTAAAAGAAGAACATGACGAACTACAGTACCAATGCTGCCTTGCAATGCGTAAAAACTACACACAGTTTTATTTACTCTTGCAGACATGTTAGGCAGCCTAAAATAAATATATCATAACATTGTTCGAACACAAAGATGAATTTAGAATAAAGAATTAAACATTCTCAAAGCACAAGCCCTCCTTTCTGTCTCTGTGTCATTTCCATTTGACAACACACATATTCATACTTACACAATCTCTATATAGCCTCCATTCAACCCCCTAATCCCAGCATGCACTGGAGGTCACCACCAAATTAACAAACTATGGAGGAATTAAGGAGGAATTGACTAAAAAGTTGGCCTATAAAAGCTGTGGTCGCAACATAAGAAAAAGCCTTTAAAACCTTTTGTTTTAGTTTTTTTGAACATTCGTACCAGAGACACACAGGAATACACAATCACATATCCCATAGATCTCTTTCTACCGCCAAACTACTGTGTCCTGATCGTGTTTATTCTCGGGTAATTACTAAAGCCAGATGACAAGTTGCTGACAGATGGCAAATAGATAGGCTTTGCCCTTGAGATTTGACTGGCCTGTTCATCAAACACATAATAACACTGTAGGTGGATGGTGCAGTCAACATACATATTTTAAAACCCAAGGACACAGGACTGCTGGAGGTCTCCACAGAAACTGTGTGAGTGCTATTCGCTCGGCACTAAAGGAAAATGCAAGTTTGAATGTTCAAACAATTTCCTTCCACAGGAGAAATATACTGTCATAAGTGCCATAAATATATCGGCACATAAGTGTCTTTGACAGCAGGTTCCCTCTTCGGGGAGCAGTTCAGTTAATGCTTGTTGGGTGAGAAAATTGAGGATTTTTCAGATGTTGCTGCCATTAATCCACAGCATAGTTTTCATCTGAGAGAAGAGACGGGGGCAGCCGTAACGTTATGTCATCTGTCAATAAAATATTCTCTTACTCCCACAGCAACCATGGAGCGCCATCCGGTTTTGAGCAGATTGAAATGTGTATCGACTTACCCAGAATGCTTTGTAATGAATATGCCTCTTCAGCTGTTTTTAGTGATTCAAAGGATAGCAAACAATAACATATGCAGACACAGCCATTTTTGCAATTATATGAGCAAATAATACGGTTTTAGAAGTACATTGCAATCATTTATTCAGAGTTCGACTCACATAGCCTTCAGTAACCCGCCCCATTTCACTGCAGGATATAGGTCATAAACCCTTCATAATTCTGTCACTGCAGTATTGTTACAGCTGCTACGGCCATTTGCAGCAGAGCCAGGGAGACAGTTGATGTTGGCGTTCAAGTAAAACAAAAGAGTGCATCAAAAATTTGGAAGTGCTGGGCCAAAAAACAAACCCATCTCATCACCTCATCTGTTTTGCTTCTGCATAACTTTCATGCTAAAGCCTGGAGACTCCCGCTTTCACTTGAGGTCGCTTACAGTAGCTGCTGCCGCTTTGTGATGCTGTGAGCAACAACAAAGTATCCTCAGAAATATGCCTGTAATTCATCTGCAGCTGCCAACACTTTGCAAACAGCCAGTGAGAGAATCCTGCTCAAACCACAACAATCAACTTGGCAATTACAATTATTCAGCTATACCCAAATCACCTGACATTACCCCTACCACACTTGCTCATAGCTTTTAAACTGTTTTCACCACATGTAGGTATAACGCAATTCAAGGGTTTGGGAAATATATACAGAAATGTATTTTGCTATAGTGAATATATCATGAGCTTGGGAATGAAATGGGTCCGCCAAGCATGGCAACACACAACACTGAGCTACTAATTTGTGATTTGTTGTATTACATAGATAAAGACTAACTCAGCCATTTGGTTATAATAACCCGGGAGGCGAGGCAATTAAATGTTTACGAGCACACATTGCTTTGTCCCTCATTATTTGCAGGCAATCACAAGAAAATATTTACTGGGGGGTTTTAATTTCCTGCCTGTATTCAGTAACAGTGAGGTACAAGTTTAAACATTCTAGCTTATTTGATTCTTGTTAATGTTGTTAATCAGGCTTCGAAGCTGTTGCACAAAAACACAATGTCATGTTATGAGCTGAAATATTACCAGTAATTAATCTTAAACCTGTCATAAGATCTTAGGAAAGAACACTGAGTTTCATCATGTAGTTATGTAGTCATCATGTAGTGTGTGTGTGTATGGCCTAGCATTACTAGACTTGTGGGGACCTAAATCTGTTTACACAGTGGACAAATGGGGACAAATTGGATGTCCCCATAAGGGGAATTATTCATTTTAGGGTGAAGACTTGGTTAGGTTTAGGGTTAGGGTAAGGGTAAGGTTAAGGGTAAGGGTTAGGGTTAGGCATGTGTTGGTTATGGTTAAGGTAAGGATAAGTCTCCAGGAAATGCATGTAAGTCAATGTAATGTCCCCTGAAGTGATGTATACATGGTGTGTGTGTGTGTGTGTGTGTGTGTGTGTGTGTGTGTGTGTGTGTGTGTGTGTGTGTGTGTGTGTGTGTGTGTGTGTGTGTGTGTGTGTGTGTGTGTGTGTGTGTGTTCAGTGTGCGTTTTCAGTGCAGGCCTCTGTAGCCGTCATCCTGTCTCCAGAAGGATTTAATGTAGTCCCCCGGGCCTTGTGCTCAAAGGCAGTGACTGACAACTGGCAGGGGGTGTTAGAGATATGTATGATATGGTGTACTGTATGAAAGAGAGAGTGTGTGTGTGTGTGTGTGTGTGTGTGTGTGTGTGTGTGTGTGTGTGTGTGTGTGTGTGTGTGTGTGTGTGTGTGTGTGTGTGTGTGTGTGTGTGTGTGTGTGTGTGTGTGTGTGTGTGTGTGTGTGTGTGTGTTTGTGTGTGTGTGTGTGTGTGTGTGTGTGTGTGTGTGTGTGTGTGTGTTTGACATCAGGCGGTAGTGTTGTTAGTTACTTTTCTCGGTATGCCTGCATACTATAGCCATCAGCTCTTAGTGCAAGTCGTCCCTTGTGTATGCCATTTTTGTTTTACTCTTGTGAACTGTCTGGTGTGTGTAAAGAACCTTTTGGACAGACTTTATTGACTGACTATATTAATTGAAGTTTATAATTTGATTTTTTTATTAGCTTATTTAACAACAATCAACAGTTGTAAAATGCCAAGACTATTTAGTCAAATTGGTGTTTATATTTTCAGTGTTGTCTTTCTGTAAGTTGATTTAACTTATGATCTTTTTTCAATCAAAATCTCATGTATATATACAAAAATACCATTGCAAAGTTTAGTTAAGTTGAACGTTTAAGTGTATATTTGTTTCTTAGGCATAGCTGCCATGTGCCGTGATCTTAATATCAAATAAAACCCTTCATGCACTACACCATATCACAGTTTTACATCAGTTGGATATGCCTGTCATTAAAAGCCCAAATACAGATTGACATTTCATGTAAAGGCCTCTCTGTTAATTATAACAGTGCACAGCTGCAGGTTAGTGTTGGCTAAAAGTGAGTTATCAAGCCCTGAGGCTGTGAATGGTTGCACTGTATGAACAGCGGTCTCGTATGTCCATCTACAGGGGGCTACTGTTGCACCGCTAAGCCTTGTCATTGTTACAGTTGCTACTGTGGAATAGGGGACACACTTACATTGCTGGGAGCTTGTGTGTGTGTGTGTGTGTGTGTGTGTGTGTGTGTGTGTGTGTGTGTGTGTGTGTGTGTGTGTGTGTGTGTGTGTGTGTGTGTGTGTGTGTGTGTGTGTGTGTGTGTGTGTGTGTGTGTGTGTTTTCCAGTTTGATTTAAGTTGCATGTGCATGGCCTCACATACAGTAAGTGCATCGTATAGCGTGCACATCATGCATGTGTCGGCACAAGCAAGTGAACACAAGATTATTTACCTTGTGCATGTGTTCATATCAGTGTCTCAGTCATCTGTGTGATTTCCATTGTAAGAGTGTGTCAGTGTGTTTTGGCAAGATTTCAGATCCTGCACCGACAAACAACAGGACCCCCAGTTTCAGTGCCAAGTCAAACAGTGCCCCCTAATTCCCCATAATCCACCCTGTCTCCAGGCAGGTGATCCTTGTGTGTCTGTGTGTGTGTCTGTGTGTGTGCCAAGCCCTGCTCGGGTGGCATCAGCAAACTGAGGCTACTCTCACAATGCTCTGGAAACTCATCCTCCCCATCAAGCTGTCACTCCTCACAGTAACCAGTAGGCTAAGCCTGTCACAGGCCTGGTTAAGCCTTATCATGTGCTTTGTCTCTCACTGGGGGGTACTTGGACTATTACATATCAAAACAAGGCCACTTTAGTAGTGCCATTAGTCATTGTGTCAGCTACTAGTGTATTTCTAGTTTAGCATTGCTCCATAGGGGCTTTTCAGTGCCATTGCAATCTCATAGCCAACTGTAACTTCCTATTCACTGGAGTTGGGAATTGTTTAAATTTAAAAAAAAGAACACTGTCTTAACCCTAGTTAAAATTGGAGCCAGTTTCCAGCATTACAATATATTCAAACTAGCTTTCAGTTAGCTGAATGCAACAACATACTGTACTTTTGCGAATTACATAAATGTGTACAAAAATAAAGCCTCTTCAGTCTACTGCTGGCATTTGCAGAGATGAAGGTTTCCTGTATCCCCCTGCCTGCAGTTTTTATTTTAAGCCAGCTAACCATCTCCTGGCTCTAGCTTCATATTTAGCTCAAAGAGATACGAGTGGTATTGATCTTCCAATCCAACCCTCAGCAATAAAAGCAAATAAGCAAATTTCTCACCTTTCCTAAAATAAAGCAACAGAAAACCATGCTCTACTCTGTTGGGATTGACAGCAAGCTTTTAATATCAGTATGACGTCGAGCAGAACTCCAGCATGTCTGCCAGAGGATGTGTTACATTACCTGAAAGCATTTTTTTTGCCAAAACAATTCCAGATGTGTATGCGAGAAGCTGAACTTCATGTAGGCACACATTTATTAATACACCCAGACACATTTATGTACTCAAACATATGTTTACACCCCAGAAAGCCCTTACAGACATCTGTTCAAGTACATGTTTTTGCAATCACAAAAACGTGCAGGACACCATTGCCGCCACCATCAACATTTTACCCACAAAGACTTTAACATGCCCACTGCATATGTCAATCATCCAGTGAGTTTTATCAGGTGTCAATCATCCCCCTTGCTGACCAGCCATCATGTTGTGCAGCCTAAGTTAACTCGCCCCCCCTTCGTTGCACTCCAGCGCAAACTTCTCACCCCAACCATAATGCATTTGGCCGTCCTCCAACCTTCCTTCAACCTCCCAGCTTTTACCTTTCTCCCTCCCTATTCACAACACCAGCAGTTATGGACTCAAACAGATCCATCACTCAGAGTACTCTATGAACCGTCTGCCCCCTTTTCTACCCCAATCCCTGTTTAGGATCTTATACAACTATTCCTGGTATTTAGCCTGATTGACAGTGTTTAATAATGTGTGCAAGAATAAAAGGGCATTATTAAAAGGGTGAAAGAGGAGGCAACTAAAAGGCCAGTTATTAGGGCGACCAGGTGAGGAAGACTGTTTTTACTGTGGGTGTTCATTAGCGGCCACAAATAGGACATGCTGTTGGTAATGCATGCCTGCATAGATGTGTAATTTAAAGAAAGCCCACAGGAAGGTGTAATAGCTTGTTACATCATTAGGAACCAACAAATGTCGCCCAGTGTGCTGTGCCTTTTGAGTTTGACACTGAAAGTGCAAAGAGTAATGATCATGCTATGATGGTAATTTGGTGTGAAATCTATGTGAAGTTAGCATTAACGGAATATCACAAAAGGCATTACCGGCATGTCTAGGAATGCGCTATGCAAGTCCGATCCCGGCCAATGATAAGGCACCATCTGTTACCCATGAGTGGAACTGGTTTATGCTTACAGTTGCATACACACACCATTCCTGTCACTTGTTCCAAAGGCTTCCCTCCTTGGCCTAGATTATGGAGGGGCTTTGGTGTTTCGAGCTGGTAGGTTTTCTTTATGTTATCATAACGTCTTCGGGCGACAGACGCTTTCCTTTCTTCCTCTCTTTGGTTTCTAGCCAGGATTACGAGGAAGTATAGGGGGTGAGGGACCGGCCATAAACTCTCGTCTCCGGTCTCTATCTTCAATGAATTTAGGGACACATGGTCCCATAACGGCAATTCCTCTCCGCCCATCCACTTTTAATTTGATTGGATGTGCCAGCAGGGGAGACGGAGAGACTTACAATGCCGGTGAGGCAGTGACATGAAGAAAAAAAGAGAGATCGTATTATATCAGTTTTTCCTCGTGCTGTGTCAAGTCCCTGGTTGTTTTGTTTGGAAGGCGTTCAGAGCGCGTGAGGGCTGCCATGGGGCACAGAGCAAGGATAAGGTGACAACTTAGTACAATGGTCAGGACTATATTTCCACAAAAAGCTTTTTAAAAAAGTGGCATAACAATCTTTCTGACCTTAGTATGGTTTAATTAAAGAGCAGGCAAGATGAATGTCAGTCCAAACAAATGGAAACGATACACTTTGCAAGATATTTCCCCCCCCCTACTTACCTCTCTTGTAAAGTCACGGGAAAATGCACTAGGAAAATTGTCCCTTCCAATCAAAGTTCCTGATTTACATTGTTCTGCTATCTGATGGAGAGTCGGAATAAAAGGCTATCTGCAAATAGCTGGCCAATTCCGGTCCGGGGTGAGTCGTTGTTGGAAGTAACTTTATGCCTTGTATCGTTGCTATGTGCTATTCTAGATTGATTGCCAAATATGAGGATGGAAATGAAACATGGAAAGAAGTCCTCTTTTTTTAGTGTTTCTCTATGCAATCACAAGTAGAAGAATGAGGCAGACATTTCATCTGAAGACAGAACTTGAAAATAAAAGATTTAAAAACTTTACTGATGAATGAAAGATAAGTAGGTGGTAGAGGAGCAACAGGAAGCTGAGTTAAAAAAAACATGTTAGGGGGTTGGTAGAGAAGCAGCAGGAGGGGGACATAGACAGCACCGGTGGGAAACAGCGGTGAAGAGGTCTTCAAATTGGTGAGAAGCTACACGGAGAGAACCAGCAGGAGGTGCAACGAGAGAAGTCTGAGATGAGTTAAAGATAGCAGGTTCGTAACTGGAAAGTTGTCAGATCTACTCATCCATTCACCTCAAAAGAAATGCAGAATGAATAAGTAATGCAGCCCGCTTTCATGAGCGAATATTAACTTATTTATGACTTCAATCAACCAGTACGAATTGAAACAGTGGTAGTACTTCTTATGACCTCTGTCACATAAGAACTTCTCTTATCATTTTGAATGGTAGCCTGAAACCATTATCATTGATAGTTTAGAACCTAAAGTTGAATAATACAGAGGCATGAACAGGTTATGTATCTCTGAAATCACACCATGAGCAATATATTACAACAACTTTTGCTTTGATTAGCTTCAGATAAATGCTTCAGGCCATGATCCCTGAAAAGTCTTGTTATGGTGGTCATGAATGTGCAATCACCTTTAGTTAAAGGTCTCCTATACTATTTTTAGGCATATATTATAGGTCTCAGATATATAAAAAACATGTTTATGAAGTGTTTTGCTCAAAATACCAAACAGATCAACCATTCTAGCCATGCCTCATACCCCTTTATTTAACCCCTATTAGAGAAGTGCTGATTCTGGGTCTGTAGCTTTAAAAAAGAAAAGAGAGAGCAACTCATGCAGGAGAATTGTACCGGCACATACTCAGCTAAACACTGCCGTGATTAAACGCCATAATATGTTCCAAACCACATCAAGGATTATATCTGAAACAGTATGGATCTCAAATGCTTTTTCTCTCATGGGTTTACCACAAGGTGAGTAACTTATTATATCCTGTTTTTTTACACATACTCTCTCCAGTACAGCGTTAGCTCTAAGTGTTAGCGATGCTTGCTAATGTAAACACAGACCATATTACCTAAAAACACACGTTGCGCATTGTTTCTGATACAGCAACGTTTCTGATTGGGTCATGGCCGTAAAGCCAGCCAACATTTCCGATATTGCGTCATGACCGCAGCAAATCTCGATCAGCTCCAAAAAAGTGAGTTTAGCATAACAGGGGACCTTTAAGTCACACATATCAGCATTTGAGCAGTAATCTTCATTAGTGTGGATAAGAAACATGTATCAGCCCTATGTCCACCAGATTTATTACGGTCATGGAGGAATTTTGAGCAAAGGCACTGGTACTGTAAGCCTCACAGGTATGACAGGGCAGTTGTGTATTCAGCCCTCCCCCAGCAATCATCCCCCCAAGGCCCTTGAGGTAAACAAGCCTGTCCTTGCCGAACTTGTCAGGTCTAATAAGGGGTTAACCCAAAGAGGGGTGGTGCTGAAGCTGCCAAGGGTTTGACGTTAGGGAACTGTCGGTCTGTTGGCAGGAAACCCCATGGCTGCTGCCTCGAATCCAATGGCAGCCTCCCAAGTGTTTGCTGCCTTTCGAAGTCTGTGTAACTGTGGTAGGCATGTAATCACTCCACTAGCTTAATGGCCACAAACCGTCCTTTAAGCACCTACAACCTGCCTGGGACTTGTTTTCTGGGTCAGGGATGGCCCTGGAAGTAAAAAAGAACATGTAATGTGAGCTTGCAGGTGTCTCCAGTCTTTCTTTGTTCATTTATTTTTTATATTTTGTTTCCCATGTGACTACTATCATCTCTGCACAGCATTGCAGTCCATTCGACCCCCATTTGCTGCTCCCCACAGTTTGCCAACTTATGTCACTGCGATAAAGTCGAAACAAACTGGGTGACTAGCCAAAACAAATTCAGTGGCGTAGCCAATCATACAATTCCTACTTGATTTAAGAAAAACCCACAGAAAACATGCTGCTCACTGACAGAGTGTATTAGCAGTAACAAGTGCAACTGTGTGCCTGCATTATATGTTTATATTATTTGCTTGAGACTGTGCATGTGTGTTTCTGTGCCTGGGGGCCATGAAGGCAGAAAATATGGCAGGCAGACCCCATTCCCTAATCCCCATGTCTGCCCTGCCTCTCTTAACCTCAGCCTTCTCTCCACGCCGGTCGGTTGTTTCCGTCACACTGCAGACGTCTCAGCTGTCCGGCTTCTTCACTGTCAAGGTACTAACAAAGCATGAAAGGTGTCAATAGGAAGGTCCTCTGATCACAGTTTGGCTTGCACAACAAAGCTGAGCATACATGTGTGCTCGTCTGGCCCTGGAGCGCTGTGCGTGATGGCAGCTCTACGACTCTGTGAGGGGAAACTGATGGTGGGCCAAACAGCCTGACACACTTGGGTTCTCAGCAACCCGCTCCCTATGCAGATGTGAGCAATACTTTGGCTCAGGCTAAATTGTGCCGATCCAAACCTGTGAATCTGATACCAATTAGAGGCAGCCTAATCATGTGCCTCGCGGTCCTGGCTCTTGTTACGAAACGAAATAAAGAGTTGGAGAAAAGTTGGGAGAGAAAGCCAAAATGGAAGGGGGGGAGGAGGGTTAAAAGAGGTCCAGAAAATGAAGCAAGAAAAGAGAAGCTAAGAGATTGTTTAGAGAAGTGATCTGGCAGAAAAATGCTTCAATGACTGGAATTCATATTTAGAAATAAGAAGGGATAAGACACAGTGGACAAACCTGAACTAGGATGTGCAAGACCTTGTGTTTGTCTCACTTCTGGCCACATGTTTGCTTGATTAACCACACCCAAAACCTTGCCAAATGCTCACTTACAGAGGAATGCAAATACAAACACATGGACAAAGAAATCACAGCCGCTCACATGCATACAGATGCATCATTGTCACCGTTCTCCCCTCGCAGGTGGAGGGTTGGCATTTAACCAGTCAGCAATGCCCCGCTGAGCTCCCAGCAGATTTGCAGTTCATCACAGGGTCATATCTCTCTCACTCTCTTTCTCTATTCATTCATTACTCTGCCCTTAACAGCAGCATCACCCAACACCAGGTATTGTACTGCCCCCTTGTGGAGCATACATGTCACATAACAAATGGCCCCAGTAGGCCCTGCAGATCTTTCAGCTAATTTGAACCAATAACCTCTGTGTGAACTCGGTGTCAATCCGAGTTCACGGTGTCTGAGTTTACAGCTAAGCTTCTTTTTTATTCTCTAATAATAAAGCTTTGAAAAAAATTAGGTCAATGCTCCTTTAAACAAATTGTTAAGTCATGAAGAGGACTAGTCTCTAAACCATGTAACACTTTGATGCGGTCCAGTCTAGATCTACTTCTAGTTATTTATGCCATTTACTTCTATTTGCCGTATAAATATTAGTAGTTTATGTCTGTGTGTTTCTAGGTTTTACTGGAAGCGTGTATGTGATGTACATTATTCTTGTTTTTGTTCTTATATACTGTATATCTATTTTGAACATGCATGAGGAAGTGGGCAACATCATTATATGAACACTTTAGTGGAGAGTAACTAGAAATGACAACAAAACATTTAATAACTAATTAATTGCCATTAGCAGCTTATGTGTTGACATGTCTTTTTTCAGCACTATGTTATTATCACAGAATATTTTTGTTAAGAAACAATGATTTCCCTCTTATAATCCTGTATATTTAATATATTGTTGAATTATTTTACTGGACAAAAACTTTTAACTGTTATTAGAGACAAAAACAAGACAATCAAAAAAAGTACATGACAACTAATTTGAACAGGCTATTACAGAAGGAATTTTAAAAGCTCGTGATTAGTTTAGAAATATTTGCTAGAAAATGTGGTTATTGAAATTCCACAAAGGCTCAACACATATTTGTAATGAAAGTCACACATGATTTGTCGTGTCATTAAATCTGGCTAAAATTCAACCAGCCTAGACGGCCCTTTTTTCGGCTACGGGTATTATTCAACATACATTAAAAAATTCATCAGGGCCAATGGTAAAATGTAAATGCTCACAGCAGCCTCCTTTCCAACACGTTTTTAGGGCAGTTAGTTTTTTGGATTTTCAATCATAGCTCAGACAGTTTTGAAAGTTTTATTAAGAATTGTTTCCTGTAGTGGAAAAGAAGAAAAGTTAATTTAGCTAAATGGTTAAAAACACGAAAGCTATCCTTCTTGGTCATTTCATTCCTTTATTGATGTATTCACTTTAATGTAAAGCACATTTGATTTACTTTGTCTTTAATATACTCTGATATATTTGCAGTTTGTAATGTATAATTGTGTGGAACAATTTTACTATTATTCAATAATTTATTACATTACATGACATTTCATTTAGCTGACGCTTTTATCCAAAGCGACTTAAAATAAGTGCGACCCATATACTATATATATAAATATTGTATCTTTGACCAAGAAGATACAAACTTGAAGAAAACAGAATCATATAAGTACATTAAGTTTCACAGAGCCAAACCATTTTAAGTCCAACTCAACTGGCTTTATTTATTTTTTTCATTTCATTGCTCGAAGTGGAGTCTAAAGAGATGAGTTTTCAGTCTGCGCCGGAAGATGTGTAAGCTTTCTGCTGTCCTGATGTCAATGGGGAGCTCATTCCACCATTTTGGAGCAAGGATAGCAAACCCACGTGTTTTTGCTGATGGGAACTTGGGTCCCCCTCGCAGTGAGGGTGCATCGAGCTGTTTGGCTGATGCAGAGCGGAGTGCACGTGCTGGGGTGTACAGTTTAACCATGTCCTGGATGTAGGAAGGGCCAGAACCATTCACGCTAGTACCAGTGTCTTGAAGTGGATTCTAGCAGTTACTGGAAGCCAGTGAAGTGAGCGGAGGAGAGGTGTGGCGTGGGAAAATGTACGAAGGTTGAAGACCAGACGAGCTTATGGGGAACAGTAACAAATTAAATTAAAATAAATTATTTGTAATTGTTCATATGAAAAGGAGTTGGCTGCTGCCTCGAATCCAATGGCAACCTCCCAAGTGTTTGCTGCCTTTTCGAAGTCTGTGTAACTGTGGTAGGCATGTAATCACTCCACTAGCTTAATGGCCACAAACCATCCTTTAAGCACCTACAACCTGCCTGGGACTTGTTTTCTGGGTCAGGGATGGCCCAAAAAAGAACATGTCATGTGAGCTTGCAGGTGTCTCCAGCCTTTTTTTGTTCATTTATTTGTTATATTTTGTTTCCCATCTTACTACCATCATCTCTGCACAGCATTGTGCAGAGAATAGTAACACATTTAATTAAAATAAATTATTTCATTTGATTTATTTATCTAGTTATGTAATTATGGCAGTTTAATGTATGGGATAGGAGGTATTTTGTTATTGTTATAACTGGAAAACCGGAATCAATTTAAATCAAGAATATATATTATTCAGCTTATGATGTGAAACATGTTGTCATTTCGAAAAAACTACGCTGTAGGAACCGTTTATATTTTTGTTACTGTGGTTGTTTGTTCTGCCCAGCTTCACTGTATTACTTCTGCTCTGCACATCAGGAAAACAGCGAGACCTAGGCTATTTGTCAATGTTTATCACAGTGTTCTCGCTCATTCCCATGACAGCAACATGGACGAGATGAAGGGCATGGAGGGGGGATGGCGACGAGCATGCTCAGTGCAAACAACGACATAAGTTCCTGCACTGGGCATACAGCTAGGCGCACAGCTATTTAAAGGGAGAATAGAAATTGGGCCATTGCCTCACGGCGGCCTCCCTGAGAGCGTTTTTCACATAACAACTGGTCTGCTTTCGTGTACACTCTTATCATAATGAGGCCCAGTCCTTTGTTTAGCCCACAGTGTATCCACAGATAGGATTGTTTTTAAACCCCCCCCCCCCCCGACCCTTCTCGTCTACCTTTGTTGGCTTGCTGCCTGTGCTGCATCAAGCCGGCAGGCTGCCATCCATGTCTGAGCTACTGAGACATGATACATCAGTGTCAAACGTGTCATCTACTCTCGGACAAAGAGCCTGTTAGGAAAGATGTATCTACTTTTCTGAGGGATTGACTGAGACATTTCAACTGTTCTCCTCAGCCATCTTTATACGAAGGCAAGACAGTACGCTGAATATGCAGTGAAACCCCATCGAGCCAACTCTCTGCATCAATTGTGATGGTTAATATGAAGAGGAGTTCGTCAAGTGTTATGATTGTCTGTTTGCTTGAGTATCAAGTAGTAAACAGAGAGCATAATGGCAGAGACAGGAAAAGTTAGGGCGGCTCTGCTGGCTTTTACAGTATTGTGACTTTAAGGCCTTGAGGACTTCCTCAGTGGGCGCAGAGAGACGCATATCCGATGTAGCAAGGGCACCGAGTCATCCATAAAAGCCACTGCAAAGTCAGTCTCCATTCCTCCAGCAGATACTGTCACAACTTCCACCCCGAACCTGCTGATCCAAGACCTCTGCAAACCGCCTTAGTCTCTGTTCTGCCTTTACAGAAGACAGCCTAACCGCTGTTGGCGAAAAACGCCGGGTGAAAAGTTCACTCGCTGTGTGACACTCTAAGTCTTTGCTCCCTGTTTTTACACTAACAGTTACTGAAGGCAGCAAGCATTGGTGCCGTGAAGTGAAATAAATGTGCAAACCCTTAACAACACCTTTTCTTAAAGTATCATAACTGAAGAGCCTCTCAGACCCTTTTCAGCCACCCAGTGAGATCACAGTGGAGACAGACTGCTCTGTTTGGGCCCGTCAGACTCGGATGGGAACACTTGACTTTCGGGCTGCTGGTCTTGGTTTTCTAAGCTACAAAGTGAAATGGTCAGGTGCTACTTACAGTACTGTCTCAAACACAGCACTGCAACACAGGCTTAATCATTTTGGGGGTATTGAGACGCTTTGTTAAATGAATGAGCCACTATTTAAGTTAGAATTGCTGTTACGATAAAGACTGTTAAACAACTGAACTGCTGAAACAATTTCATAACATTCATCTGCTACTTAGTAATTATCTATCTATTATCTAATATATCATTCCAATAACTTGTATATAGACTCGTGTTGCACTATTCCACTTTCTCACTAGAACTATTTTTGTATTACTTTTAATATAATATACTTTAATATTGCTTTAATGTTGTCTGCTTATCTGTATTATTGTGTTGCATTGTTGGAGAAGCCTGTGTCCTAAGATTTTCAACGACATAATTACTCTGTAGCTATGTTAGTTTGACAATAAAGAACCTTGAACAACGTAAAAAAAAATACACAAGATTAAAATGATGTACAGTGTCACCATGAAACTATGTGTCCAATGTTTTTTAATTTACAATAAAAATATTAAAATGTAACAGTGAAATTACATCTTACAATAACACTTTAAATGAACAACTGATTATTTTCAGTTTTCTTTTTTACATTTCTGAATTATTCAATTTTAAATGTGTAAAAAAACTAAATATGACTATAAATGAAAATGTAATGCAGTACAAATCACTCATGAACATTAGGTTTTTGGCTTTCGCTGCCATTAATACAAACTGTATTTTTTTTTTGTTACATTTTGAGATAATTTGCATTAAATTATAATCTATTTATTTAATTGAAGGAATATATTTTATTTTAGGTATTTTATTTTTCACACTGCCAAAAGGTATGAGTAAAGATCATTCTTAATGTCAATGTTAAAATATAAAACATATTTTGTATCATTGAATTTGAAGTACCGGTACCCGCAATTAATCTGCAATGTGGAGTATATATTAAAACTGCAATAAACTCATGAATTTGACCAACTAGAACCTATAACTAACTTTATAATTACTATTTTTAGTGGGAGTTTTTTCACAATATTCATAATTATGTCACTTACTGTATGTTAGAAAGTGATGCTGCATTTCTTAACTTTGCAAGTGCATTCAAACATACCTGCAGAACATGTCACATTTATGAACATACAATATGGAAAAGAATATATGACATAAAATAAAAATATTGAAAAAAACGAAGTCACGGTTAAAGACGAAGTCAGAAAAAGTTGGACACAATATTCCCGTTAAATCAGCAGGTTCATAGGTAGTTCATTCCTTAATCAATAAAATATCAAATATACGGTGAGATTCTTTACTGTCGGTTTAGACATTACAGCTTTAAGTTTTTTAATTTTCTTTGAGGCTCCTGTAACAGGAAAGAGAGCTTAAGAAACTTTTCTACCAGCAGTAATTCAGTCTGACCTAAGGGACAGATAACCAAAGTAGCTCCTGAGGCCATAAAAAGTTTTTAAAAAAAGATATAAGAGCCTCATATAATCTGCATACAGAGCCACAAGTAACCTGTAAATGTCTGAAGACAAGAAGATACACGAGAGCAGCCGGCAAATCCAATAGTCAATGTTTTACAGTCTGTGATAAACACACACACGCGAAACTATGCACTATAAAAGAACATCAAGATCTGATATTTAAAAAAAATGACCACAGTGTATAAAAAAACTAAAAAATGTAGGACAAATGAGAACCATGTGGACCAACAGTCTGTATTCAGAGCTAACATAATGTATATTTATGAAATACAGTTAACATGATATGAAGTCATAAAGTAAATATCTTTAAGAATTATTTTGCTATAATGCGGCTTCAGATATAAATCCTGTGATGATATATTGCCCCAATCTTACTTTTGTCTCAAAATGTATCCTGTATGCCTCGATTGGGAACCCCGTAACTCCTGACGCTTTATTAGTGACACCTCACCTCAGCTCACTTTGTGCTTCAGCCTGGTTTTCACTCCGCTTGATTAGTAAAGCGGAATTTTCCATTAAATATTTACAATGCTCAAGAAGAAAGTGTTACAAGTGTTTGGCAGAAACCGATTTTCTTAGGGATATTATAAACACAATCTAATTAAAAAGGCTCTCCAAAGAATACACTATTACCTCAAAGCTTCACCTCTGGCCCGTTGCGCCTATGAGGAAAATATTTATTAAAATGAGTTGACATACCGTGTGATGGTTTTTCGATATGTCCACACTTCAGAATTTGATCACAGTTTATACCTTGCCATTATAAGAAGCCTTTGCATTGATATAGTGAAAGGGGATTTGTGGCACAGTGGACAATTTCTCTAATGTCCAATGCAAGGGGATTTACTGATTTAATACAAATGCACATATATTAATATGCGCTTTATATGTTAAGAAGTGTTTTGTAATTTCTTTGTTTTAAATAGAGATACATTATATTTTGTGTATATATAGGTCATTTATTTTCTCAGTATAATATTTCCTATTTTCAAGTATTTTGAAACCCTAAGCGCAGTTTACATAATGTGTTTTTGAAAACCAATTTTCTAAGAAACTGAAATGTGGTGTAGGCCAAGACATATCAGTAACAGTTTACAAATGTTCCCATAATAATTTAGTAATGTATGTAATGAGGTTTTAAAACATTGTGTTGACAATCTGTGGAGCATAGAACAACTTTAAAATGAAAGAAAAAAAAGTGTTTCAATGATTCAGGATGGTTGAATATTTAACAATTAACAATAGACTTTTACATGATTTACAAACCTTTACAGAATGTTACTTATCTTCAAAAACAATCTGATGGACTCACATGGCTGTAAGTCGCACATGTACCAAATTATTCCACTATAACCCGTTAACAATGATCAATTCAGTTATACAAGCGGCTCCGCGCAGATGTAAAGTATATTTTCAAACTGAAGTTTTAGGATTAGGGTAGAATACCTTTGAGAAAGGGCAGACGATTTGGATTAAAGTGGACAGGCCTCACAGAGTGGTGACGCATGATTCACAGATAAAGGACAAACACTGGGAAAAGAGCTGGAAAAACAATGTGCATTAGAGTTCAGTGTTTTGACATTCTGAGAAGTAAACAAGAATGAAATCATAAGTCACCAAACCAAATGAGACTTCATGAGAAGAATGATTACATTTCCAAAGTCTCTCGTAATCCCTCCTTGTTTGTTTGAGATTCCAACCATTGCACTGTGTTATGGAGACACAAAGTGTACAAACCATGACAACTGGTGGAAAGATTAAGTCAGGTAGAAAGTGAATTTGAGAGTGAGGTGAATTAAATCCAAGAGGGATAGGGCACTAGTCCACGATTAACTTGGTTTTGTTAAGAATTAAGGAGAGGTTAGTGAGAGGCCACAGCAGGGTGTTGTTATGCTGTGTACTTGTGTTGCAATTTGTCTTGGCACTGGTCTGGTGTGACTGCACTATCTCACCACATGAGAGCAACACTCAGGCTGTAGTTTTCTTTAATTTGTTGGGACATTAATTGGCTTGACAGTGTACTTTGCATATAAGTCTGGTGAGACTGATTCCTCTTTGACAAGTCGTAGGATGTCCAGCACCCTCACACCTCATTGTAGCAGAACAAAGACAAGAGAGGTCGCAGGTGAAAGCGGCAAGTGGGCAACTGAGAGAGAACAGGGGGGGGGGGGGGGGGGGAAGGGGAGAGAGGGTGAGAGGGAGTGAAGAAGTGGGGAGTCCCACGGCTAGGTCAGGAGTTCAGAGCGGGAGATTTGTCACCTGCTCGGCTTGGCACGCAATATTCCTCAGAAGCTGCAAAACTAAAGCCCTCCTGCCTCCCACACACCCTCCAACCTTTGTCCCTTTACCTCCCGCTAATTGGATTTAATGAGCGATTTAACAACACAGCACTGCACGATCAAATCAAACTGCTACTGTCTACCGCGCTTAATCCTGGGTCACTGCTTGGTAATGCTAGCATGTCCCACGACTGGCCTTTCTACTAGATTCCTGCAGCGTCCCTGCTGCCTCACACATTCTCTCCCTCCTCTCCCACCCGTCTGTCTGTTTCTCTTATCGTCTGACTCAGCTAACCCAGATCAGGCTGAGAAACCCCCAAAGCAAAAGCTGCCCAGCAATCTCTCAAGATCGGTGGTATATGGAGAAGGATGTTCTTGACTGTTTGATTTTCAGCTCAGTGTGAGATCACACTTCCAGGTCAATGGATCTGTCCTCTGGCCCGGCAACATCAGCTTAGCGCGTTGGAGGTGCACATGAAGAAGAGCTCACAATAAATGAACAAATACAAATGGTTCTATTCGTGGTTTGTAAAACAACTGATGGCTCTGTAATTTTGTATTCCATGTCACAGCCAGGTCTTAGTTTACTCTTGTAATTAGTTGAGGTTTATTTGATTATTTATCTAATTAAATACATTGCCGTTTTGATGCACATGACTCAAATAGTAAGGCTTTTTGGATATTTTTATAGTGAAAAAGTCGTTATCGCCCCAGAACGAGTGACAAATGAGAAATCTGTCCAAAGCTACGAATCGCAAGATACTTCCTAAACAATTTGTAAGTGTTATACAGTAAGTGTTAATTGCTTATTTTTCACTTGGATTTTTCACCAAAAACCTCTAATCAGGATTTGCAACATGTATTATTGTAATTAGTTATACAAATATATACATAATTATTTTCCCAGATAAAAAATATGTATTATTAAATATACCAAATTTAGATTTTGAAGTAGTTATGTTCTGGCACATCTAAAGGTTATGTACTCCTGGATAAAATAAGATAATGCTTATTATACATTAGGATAAAAATACATTCTATTTTTTTTACTGTATATTTTAACCGTGAGGATTATTTAAACTGGCTTAAAATATTTGATGTGAAAGTGTTAATAGTACTCATTGCCAATGTTGGATTTTTTGAAGATTTAATATTACACCTTTTCTGTAAATCAGCATTCCTGAAACTAACAGACACAGCCAAAGAACATGAAACATGAAATGTTACAAATGGAAATGTTATTAAAGCTGAGTACACATTTCAACTATATTCAGATTTTTTTTTAAAGCATATTGGTCATGCTTATAATGCAAACTTCCGAAAAATCATAACTAAATGTAGGAGTAGACCTATAGGATTTTTCAAGGTCCAGTGAATTTAATAATTGAAGTTTTTAAATAAGTGTTTTCTGTAATGACCCTTTAAAGAGTGTTGTGCTTGTTTTTTCACCTAAAATACAAAACATCTATAATTTAAATGTATGCAAAACATTTAAAAAACTGTGCTGCAGAGGTTTAGATTTTGTCAATTTTGTCGTCGTACTGAGGAAACACTCCAGACTTTTCCAAACAATCTTTATCTGCAATAACTTATAATAAAGGATTTTTTGTATCAGCGAATGCGATGGATTATACAATTTAAGCACTTTTTTGTGTCTGCAACTGTCAATATGGAATTGAATGCAAACCAAAGGCTGTCGTGAAGGCAAAAAAATACAAAATCTAAAACACTATATGTTCAGCATTATATGAAAATGGTTGGATGAAAAGGGGATATTCGATTTGATTTCAATCGGCTAAAACATACAGAAATGTCTTTAAAGCTGACATGGCTATTAACCACCAGCTCCTTTCATGTTTCTTCCACATAACGTTTTTTGCCTATACTCCAATTGTAATGACTTAAAGTAGATAGAGGCTCCTGATAAAGCACAACCGTGTGGTCACAGCTTCAATTTCTTCTTATTAAAAATGTCTAGCATCTATGACACAAAATCAAAAAGGGTCGGCTTATGAAAGATGCCCTGCACTTGGCTGTTTTTTTGTACTTAATCACACAAATTCCAAACAAAGGATTACTTTCTCAGTGAGATGATAAAAGGCTTGGTATTTCATCAAGGGAGCTAGGAAGCACCCAGGCATCACAAGAAAGATGGTGGAGCCTCTGAAGAGCAATGGTTTAGTTGAGAGAGATTTGTCACTGCGGTGGCAAAGCTGCTTCTCAACCTATAATACCGAAAGCAGCTTAATTATTAGGTCAAAGGAGAAATGACCGGGAACCAAGAGAGGGAGGGGCCCGCTGGGGCTGTTACAGGGTTCAACATGTTATTATCTGTGCATTTGTTTGGGGGAGTCATCTATATGCACACATGTATTATTTTGCCAAAGATTTCTAATATCTAATTCCCAACACATACACAACTATGTAAATAAGTTAACTTCAGAGCATTTCTTTTTTCTTTTGGCACATGAATTATTTATATATTTAATTGAATTATTCAAGCAAACACAGATACAGCATTTGTTCATATCTGTTAGAATGCAACATGATTAAATATAATACAGCGTCAAAGTGAAACCCGGCAAAGTCTCATTTAGGTTTTATTGAAAAACCTAAACTGGATTTCTTCAAAATTGGGCCTTTCATTTTTAAATAGAAATGGTGAAAAGGAATTCCTTCCCTATTAGCTATAACAGTGTCTACATTCGAAGGTGTAATTTAATTGGGAGACTGGTAGACATGTCACACTCAATAATTTAAATAAAGGATTTGTCCCTCTCAGTGTCACTAATAATCTTATGTTTCATCGAATGGTTAACGTATAGCAACAGGGAGTAATCAGGGAGAACATGTCTACAATTCGCTCAGTCGTATTACTCTGGAGATGCGGGGGTACTTAAACAAATGGCTGTATTTAGCACATTCATTTTATTATTATTTACTTGTAACCACCATGAAAACCAGTTTTGCCTTTTTTTTTCTTATGTAGCAAAATGGGCCTGTAACTGCATGTTGTTGGAAACTTAAATGTAGAGGTAAATACATTAGATACATATATGCTTTAGCCCTTCCCTGGATTTAGGAATTAAATATACCCATGTGCTGAGAAATAGGCATGTTTTGTGTATTAACACATAAGGCTTATATATTATTTTCAGTATTTCTCCATTAGGTTGGAATTGTAGACACCACATAAAATCCTGTGAGGCAACATGTCTGATGGTTTCCTGCCAACTACAGCAAAATGTCATAACCCAAATATTAAAGTCGGCAAAACTGTTGACATTTGTTCTAGCGTGACCTTTCAGACTGAGTCATTGGCAGTGACACATTTCTAGGTACAAATCTAGCTTTGCAAATGCATGTTGTGCAAACAGTAACAATTCCAGGCTCATGAGTTCGGATTCATACAAAGGCCATGCTGAAAGCACATAATGCAGAATTATCCATGGCAAAGCACTGATTTAATCATTACTGTCACATCGAGTCCATGCTCTTAAAAAAAGTTCAATTGTATTTCATTATTTACTGCTGCTTATACCAATCTGCCAGAATAAGTAAGTCAGTCATGAGTATTATGTTTGTTTTACACGGAATAAAGTCCATTTGAATTTCTTATCATGTTACAAAACAAAGAAGAACAAGTGGAAGTAAGTATATGTTGTGCCTTGGGGACATGAATAAAATCCTAATTTATTGCGAAAAAATAACCACGCATGCCTTTTCTATGTGTACCCTACCCATCTCTAAACTATGCTCCAGATCATAGCTAACGTCTAGATCCTCTTCTCTGTGCAATGATAATCTCACTGTAATTACAACTGAATCGTTGATGTCCTCTGTTCCACAGAAGCCCATTGTGGGGGCACTGAAAGTCATATTGATTTATGTTTTATTGCTGGAGTCTATATTGAAGTGACACCAAGCTTCTACTGCACTGAAAAAGAGAAATATATTTATGTGCATATCTGTTCCTTCTCTGCAGTCCTTAATGCTGCGTTAATCTCTCGGCCATCTCTCTGTTTTCCTTCCTTCTTTTTTCCTGGCTCCCGTTCTCCTCCACCCTCCCCAGGTTTGCCCGATTCCCTCTCGGTTCAGCGGCAGGGCACTGGGTCACGGCACTGGCTTGATTTTCACACTGTTCCCACTACTGAACGCCACATCAAGTTAATCAGGGTTAACAATTGCGACGGTGCCTTGCTGAGCAGGGCTCCCATCGGCTTAGCGTGGCCTAGCTCTGGTGATACAGATGGGCTAGTAATCTGTGATCGTGGAGCAAAGGGGACGGGTGAGGTTAGAGGCACATCGTGGCTGCTTGGGTGGGTGATGCCGGGTGTTTAATTGTGAGAACACAATTAAAGCAGACACACAGGAGGTCTGTCATGAAATCGGGAGATTGGAGTTTAATGAGTAGACATTTCCTGGAAGCAGGCCGGCAGAGGAATGTTTTAACTTTAAATAAGAGATAAACCCTGTTTTACAGGAATAATTAAATGCTAGTTTCCTAACTCAAATTAAATACTGCTAGATATAATGTATATTTGGCTGCGACATTGAACATTTATTTTTCCACCATTCACCAATATTTACTCAACAAACTAATTTGATACCTTTAGAACATCGGCCGATAGAGTTTGAAAAGGTGTCCAATGTGACTAAAGTTTCCTTTAATCCCTCATGTGCTGCTTTTCTCTAATTAAACACAAGGGTCAAAACTTGTAACAGAACTAGCAAAAAGTCAAGGTTCAAAAAGACCATCAGAATAACTAATCCAGTTTATGATGTTTCAAGATCAAAGAGATGTAGAAAACTTTGGGCAAGGAAACCTCCAGTGCTGGAAATTACTGAAGCATTCCAGATTTGGCAAAACAGAACGCTATAATAGCAGCTGGCTAGCCTGAGTCTGAGTCTAGGGTGCCCCGGCCATAGGCTTTGCTTAATTATTCATCCAGACAGAAAAATAAGCATTACACAACCCGAAAAGAGGTACGGAGAAAAAATACTCTGCGTGTCACACAGCCTTGGGTGACCGGAATGAAGGTCTGACTTCCATTTCTTACAGTAGATTGTATTTTACCTTTTGTTATGGATCACTTCCTGTCCCAGCGCCTCCATTTTCGCCCATTATATCCCAACTCAAGCACTCTTCTTTTCCCTTTTTCCCCGTAGCCATCTTGCTTTCCAGATATAGCACCTCTTCGGAGTGGTGACACATGTATTATTAACACAAGATTCAAGTGCTTGCTGCAAAGGGACACTCACAGTCTTTCACAGGTTTCTGTCGGTGCCACCATTTTGATTTGGCTGTGGCTCGAGTAGTTTTTCCGCAAAAAGAAGAATCCCTGACACCATTGAACAAACTAAATATTTCATACGTGCGGCAGCTCAAAAGCTTTGAAGTTCAGGCTTGGGAGCACACCTATCCATTTATTACCCATCACAACTAGCATCATGAAAGTCTTATAATGACCAAGTTAGAGGTGTTATTCTTGAACTTCTAAGTTGTCCCTTGAACAGAGAGAATGTCATGTAAAGTGCAAGAAAAAAAGTGGTAAAAGTGGTGAATGCTGCAGTGTGGCTTTGTCCACACTTCCACGAGTAAAATATGTATGTTCGGCTGATCTGCAATATTCAACAAGCCCCAGTGTTACAACGCATCATCCGAGCACGTCCTTACACTACCCCAACCCAGTTTGTGCGGGTCAATCAGTGATCAAGCCTGGGAATGAGATTTGGGGGGGGAAAATAAGTTTAGGACCCAGTGAACTCCAGCTGCCCTCGCTGCCCTCTTTCTCCAGAAAACACAGTTCATCAAAAGTTCATATCTATTATTATCTTTGAATTTGGCTGTATATGCCTCGCAACATTTGGCAGGGAAGGAGGAGTGAGCTTACCAAACTTACCCCGACAACCACTGCTGATATGACACACGACGTGTTCTGCGCTTCTGACCCTGATAGGCAGGGTCGTTGTTCGGTCAGACTACCGCTATAGGCTGTGTGTGTCTGTGTGTGTCTGTGTGTGTCTGTGTGATGGGTGGTGGGGGCCCAGTTTAATAAAACAAAGTGTGAAACCCCAAAATATCTCTATTACTGGCCCTGTGTCATAACATTTCTGAGCCCGCCCCGCCCAACATAAAAACGGGTTCACATAGAGTTCAAGTCAGAGGCCACGCCCCCTCGCCATGGCGTCAGCAGACAGACGGTGCGACGTCACAGGTGAGAAAGACCCCAACTCTCCCAGTTTCTGGCTCTGCCGGCTAGGCTGCAGCGACCCCCAGTGGGGCCGGGTCCCCACCTTTTCACATTGTTAACAACTCCAGGTTTAGAAATGTGCTCGGTTTCACTTTTGTTAAACATGTTTGTGGTTTAAAATCATCTGAAAACTAAGAAGGTCTATGATACTAAATTCCTTTTCTTTTTTTTTATCAACAATTCGGTTTTTTTCTAAATTTGAATCTCATATTTTATGATAATTTATTATTTATAATTTCCCAAAAGTTAAATACAAATTTCAATAATTCATTTTCAATAGATAATGCAGCATGCCATTTATAAATAACAATTCACAAAAATGTGTGATTTGCAATTCTGAATTTAAAATGAATTTGAAAACATTTAAAATGTGTAATTAATTCTGTATCCTTGATTCATTATGAAGACAAAATAAATAAAAGGTAAACATTATTTCTTTTTTAGAATATTTGTATTATTTTATTTTAAGTACACAGTTCATTTATAGTCTTGTATTTATTTACAAAGTGATCATATTTAATTACTATGAAAATTATCTTTTCTATATAAAATGATTCTATGATTCTACTCAATTGAAATTAAATATAGTGTTACATGCAATGTCATGTATTAGGAAGATACATTTTCATAAAAACGTCTTACATTTTAATATGTGACATTACCCTACTATTACGACTTTAGTTGTCTTTGTTTTATATCAAATTTGAGACGGGTATTATTTTAATTGTAATATAATTTTCATTGTCAATATTTGTTCCTTTTAATAATAAATATAATTATAATTAGTTATTCAAAACAAAATATCTTGATTTTTTGACTGCAGGTGTAAGCTCTCTACTAACCCTGATGAAAGTGTCACTACATATTTAAAAAAATATTAAGTTATTCATTTTTACAATAAAAACATTTGTATCCTTGTAAAAAAGATTACAAAAAAACCTTTATTTTTTAAATCCCACTTTAAGAAAATGGCTTACATCCTAAATTGTTCTTCTGTTTTATATATGTTGTCTTTGATCTATAGGCCTTTATTTTGATGATATGTAACTGTCAAACAAAAAAGGTATACAATTAAGAATTCATGTTAAACAATTGTTTTAATGTTTGATTAAATTATTATTATATTTTTAAAAACGTATTTTACTCTACACATGCACTCATTTCACTCTAGAGAATAACAAAACACAAGGCAATATAGAGTATAGTGAATATTTATTTTACTTGTAACACAAGTAACACATAAAAAAAGTTGTTCATGTAGGGGTTCATAAAATATCTAATAAATAGATGCATAATAAATAAACAGTCTCATAATTCATAAAGTTGTTTGTGTTTGTGTAAAAAAAAAAAAACTGAACAAATTATAAAGAGGTACACCACAAAATGTAAAGCCTTAATATTATTTGATTTATTAGTGTCTGTTTTCTGTACTGCCATCTAAAACCGTGAAAGGCTGTTTTTCTGCAACAAAGTTCCCACCCCAGCTGTTTTTCCCTAGACGTGTATTTGTGACACCGTTATCTATGGAGTTATAGTATAGACTGCGATCATAACGCTCAGCAGTAACAACAGGGATATACTTTAGTAGACTAAGAGCTCCCACTAGTGTTACACAATGGTACTGCTCTGTTTTTTCAAAGCAGGAAATGTTATCCTTTATTCGCCCTCACAGCAGGAATATTAGATCTTGAATTAACAACCTTCAACCAGGGTTTGGCAAACCTCCATAGTATTTAGTTTTTCCCTTAGAAAGTGTATTAAAGATTTCTGATTCTGAAATACCATTGAAACAGAATTTCTATCACCATGGCATGAAAAACCATTTAAATACATTTATTTAATATTTTGTGTTAGTGTTACTAGTTCTTTTAGTGACCAAACATATTGCTTCAATAGTCGAGGCAAGAATAAAAGTATTAATTTCCAAAAACACACAAATTTAAAACAAAAATAATCGTTTCTGTAAATATTTTGCTGTTCAAGGAGAAAGCTTCCCTATATCAGATGTAAATGGAATAAATGCGATTAAAGAAGTGGATTTAAATTATATTTTGTCAAGGTTGAAATAACGGACGGAAACCATTCATCCAAAGCTTGCACACACTGTCAGCAGGACTCCATATTTCCATGGGAAAAGTATACATGCACATAACGAGTGCTTTGACCAGCCTCTGCACGCAAAGTCCAAGTGTTAGGTTAGCCCTCAGGAGGTGATGTGTGCGTGTGCGTGTGCGTGTGCGTGCGTGCGTGCGTGCGTGCGTGCGTGCGTGCGTGCGTGTGTGTGTGTGTGTGTGTGTCGTCACCCTGCTTGCTGGTCCCAGTGCAGAAAGTGAAACATTGGATGGACTTTTAAGTGCAGGACAGGGAATCTCCCACTGTACACAGGCAGAAAGGAAAGAAATGCAGGGTGAGGGGCAGTAAGGTGGTAGACCAGGCTGCTATCTGATAAGAGGGAAGTACACATTGCAAAACAGTATCATAGATCAATTTATCGTTTTAGCTACTCATATTATGTATGCATTCAAGAACGAAAATGGTCTTGCATTAATACCATTCAATTCTCATTGTAAGTCCATTTGGATAAATCTATGTAATGCAATGTCTCTTTTCATAAAATGTATTAAAAGCTACCTTTTATATCCACGTTTATCCCATCTGCCTTCTGCTGGTTTAGCCAACGTTGTCCGAGTCATCCACTTGCTCCTCCACAGCAGGTGCAAGCATCCGGTCGTATGAGAAAGCCAGCATAATCTGTACAGAAAAAATGTATTTTATTAAAATGTATTTAATTTAAAGCAAAAAAGACAAAAGGAAGAAAAAGGGAGAAAATGTACAGCAAGGACGCTCTGAGTGGCAAAGCAATTGTTGGATTTCCTTCTTTCTTTCTTTTGGATCTCTCTCAGTAATAACATCCAATGAGAAATACAAATGTAATGGTTTCCTCAAAAAGGATTTCCTTATGCATCTGACAAAATACATTAGAATAAACATAAAAAAGCCTGAATCCTGAGCAAATAATTGATGTTGGCACAAAGCACTATCTCCACTAAGTTGCAAAGTGAATCCTGAAAATTGACTGATTGGGAGAACCCCAGAAACCCTGCTTCAGAGCCGTCAGACAAGAAATAGCCTGTCCTTTACAATGAAAAATAATGAAAGACAGAAAAAATGAGGCTATCAAAGAAGCTTCCTGTTAAACCAAATGTAAAGTGAAAGTTAGATTCCTCTTATCCTCCTGGTTTAACAGTGCCTACACCAAGTTATTTTCAAACAGGCTCATATTCAGGTTTTATTTTGTTCTTTCTTAAGGATAATGGAACATTTTGTTGTTGGACCGTGGTTCGCCCACACTTCTTAACAGGCATTACTAGCATTTTGTTCCTGAACAGAAGAGGAGCTGCTGGCTATAAGATGTCAACTCACATCTCCTGTTCCTAACTGTAAAACATTTTCTCTGTTGTTTGTTTGTTTGTTTGTTTCTGATCTATTCTAATTGTATTCTCAATGCAAAAGACACCCTCTGTGTAATTATTTCCTTCAACAGAAATGAGACTCACATTTACACAAATCTTTTTAACCATTGCAAGTGCTGTGGCTTATGCACATGAAGTATGAGTGAACTCCATTTGTAGTGACACTCACAGCTAAACGAGGCTCTCTGCTTCAAGGTGCAGGGTGAAAATACAGAGGCAAGCTTTGGGACAAACTCCCCTATCTCCGGCAGAAACAGGAAAATCCGTAATTTTCTGTTACAACGGTTGCAAATCAGTATTTCTTGGACAAAATTGTGTTAAAAAAATAACTGAAATAAAACTCTTAAAAAAAAAACATTTAATGCCGTTTCTTTTTTTGTAAACATCATTTTATTTTGTATCTGATGTTTATAAGCTGCTTGGTTTTTGCAACAGTCCCAGCAAATATGCAAAACTTTATAATCAAATGCACATGTTTACCAAGACACAGGTAGATGATCCTAAGTCATACAAATACGAGGCAACCATGAAGATGCTAATGTATGATGATATGAAATGTCTAGTTTACTAGTTAATGTTTGCACAGAACTGTTTGTAAACAGCATGACGGACACAAACAGCATTGTGTCGGTCAGGTAGTGCAGGTGGTTGAGTCAGGACCGATGCAGACACGCTGGTGAAGGGCTTGATAACCCACTCCCCCTCCCCACTTGTTGGATTGGAATGGAAAAACGTAATGTGGGGGACCCTCCGCGCGAACAGAGTGGTAGTGTGAAGGGGTAGGGTTTAGGGGTCGGCAGTAATTGGGCCTAAATCTCATCATTCTGAAGAACATCAATGCATTTTGGAAGAGGTCAAGCATGTCCAGCAAGCTCATGCCCCATAATCAGACATTCTTGCTAATGTAGTATGCATTCTGGCATTTCTTGTGTTTTAAAGGTCCCATGTCATGCTTTTCCGGTTATTACCCACCCCCTTGTGTGTTATATAGCTTTTTATGAATGTAAACGGTCTGCAGAGTCAAAAACCCTCAAAGTACACCCTGTAGCGAGTAAAACTCTAACGGAGCTTACACACGGCTGCGTGCGTTGAAGCTTCAACGCTTCTGCCAATTCACTTTGAATGGGGTGATGTCATGCTTCGCCGAACTGCATTGTGGAAGCAAAGTTTAGCTGGCCCAAAACGCCTCGTTGGAGATTTTTCTTTTTCCATTTGTTTCTTCCGGGAACCTCGTGACGTAACGAGTACCCCATGGACCAATTGGTCCAAATGGACCAATCCGCGGAGCCGTTACGTTACATCAGCGGCGCCGTTACGTTCAAATCTCGAAAAAACACACAGACTCACAGCCAGGCTGCGGGTGTGTGTGTGTGCTCGGGCTGGTTTCGGGCTGGGTTTCGCTGTATCTCGCTGTCTCGCTCTCTCGCCGACCCGGAAACCACACCAGGCAGCCAGCTCACACTGTCCGCTCCTCGCAGCAGCGAGCCTCGCAACGTCCCGCCAACACGGCACCCAGACCCCACGCGGCATTCTCATCTGTTTGACATTACTGGTGTCCTTTTCTGGTTGCTAACGCCATTGTAACACATAATCACTGATGTTCCGCTGTAATGGTGGTGGACTCATCAGAACAGAGTGGGCGAGCTGACCAATCAGAGCACAGTGGGCTCATAGGGAGGGGGGGGCAGGAGCTATACAGAGATGCTTTATGAAAAACCAATGTGAGTTTGGAAAAGTGCACAATGTAAATATTTTCTAATTTACCTTAACAATGGAATTATGATCAGTAGAAATGGCCATGACATGTGACCTTTCAAATCCACATACAATACAGTTGGAACACACCTAAACACCCCAACTCCCTTGCCCCCATAATGTCCATCCGACAACCACATACTACATCTTTGAGTTTCTTTTGACATACCGTAAGCAGTGCCAGCAGTCCCATCATCACCCCCATCATGATATACATGTTGTCTGTGAGGCCCCCAGCCCACAGAGGACCCAGGATGGTAGCTAGACCCCCCACTGAGCGGCGCACACCCTGACTGAAACCTGCAATACAAGCGAGACACAGAGAATCAACCTTAGTCTATTGCATCGACCCACCAAACAATGAAAGGTGTAGAACGTCTTTTCCAATACGCAATGCTGTTTATGTTCCACTAGATGATGCAGTTTCTCACCTTGTGTTTTCTCAGAAGTGACTTTGGAAAAGAGGGAAACCTGAGCCACAGCTACAAATGGCAAACCCAAAACCTGCAGAAACACTCCAATGACGAATTCAGTCAGCTGCCATGGGAAACCACCTTCAGAAAAAAGTGAAATAGAAAAAAAAAAAAAACACTGAGTGAATAGGCATCATGATGATTTAAAATGTTTGATTGTGTAATATAATTTAGATCTGTTGGATATGACTGAGTTACCATTTGTGAGAATGTTTTGAATATAACAAATGATTCATATAAATATGTAAACCAGGCTTGGAATTTCGTCATCTTAGGGGCAAGGCCATTTGGCCTTTGGTGTCACACATTTTTTCAGGGCGCAAAGGCCACATGCCAGGGCACAAAGGCCATTGAGGGAAACATTTGGATTTGGAGCTGACAAATAAATAACTTCACTTTCTGATAAGAAAAACAAATCACTGTTTTAATATCAATAATGTCAAACATTATATCATCATATAGGCCTATGCCTCCTTAGTATTACCGTATATAAAATAAAATACTTTACTTTGAATAATTAGTGTTTGGTATGTTTTCCATCTACTTCTCCCATTCATAAAATCAAATCAAAACATCTAAAATTATATTAATATGTAACAAATATATTCAATTTCAGAGCAGAAGAAACAGCCTTCAAGGTTCAAACTCTGCACATACATTGTGTGTGTGTGTGTGTGTGTGTGTGTGTGTGTGTGTGTGTGTGTGTGTGTGTGTGTGTGTGTGTGTGTGTGTGTGTGTGTGTGTGTGTGTGTGTGTGTGTGTGTGTGTGTGTGTGTGTGTGTGTGTGTGTGTGTGTGTGTGTGTGTGTGTGCTCACAGCTCTGGACAAAAGTTAAACATGTACAAACCACAGACTGTCATGGTGAATACAATCGCTGCTTTAATTCTGTCTTTAGGACGTTGTTGTGAGCGTGGACGGAGCAGCTACAGGTTAGTTTAGCCTTATTGATCCATTCAGAAAACACGCATTTTAAAAGGTTTTTCACATGCCGTCTTGTCTGCAGACTTGGCAAAGCATTAATTCATGATTTTTACTAACCGGTATCAGTATGTAGTTACTTCAGCATCATTTTGAAACGTGTATTACAATTAAATCACGGTAAAATAGATACATTTTGTCGTAGTTGGTTTCCTCCACAGTATTTACATTGAAATAAGCCCCGCCCCCTCTCCAGCGCGTCCTGTTTGATTGACAGGAATAAACACAGCTGACAGCCGCGGTGAAACTCCAGCGGTTAGAGCGATGAGAATGTTCGCATCGCGTCCGTTGTGAACGCAGCATAATGCAGTTCAGAAAACACTGTTCTGATGCTTTTAAAGCAACTTCAAGATTTGTTCCCGCGGCTGAGGAGGAGGCTGTCGGGCCCCTACAGGCATGTCTGACGGAACAATCACAGCAGAGCAATCGCTCTGATCCACAGACACGGGACTATCCTACTGCGCGCACTAGTATGACTTCACTAGCGTTGTTTACACAGGAACTTTTGACAGGGGCACAAAGGCCGTGAATTGCATTTTTTTTCACAGGGCATCACGGCCAAAGTGCGGGGGCCATGGCCGTCGTGGCCGTCGTGAAATTCCCACCCTGATGTAAACCTTCTTTATAAAACAGGCCAGATCAGTAAAACATGGAGTATTAAACAAAATGTTGGTGGGGGATCAGGATTGTGTGGCAGCATCAGTTCTAGTTGACCTGTGTGTACAAAATGATGTAATAGTAAGCTGTTTTTCAAATGCATTCTGACCTAGTGGGTTTGCCAGGAAGATTAAGCACCAGACACCAGAGATGTTGCAGATCGTCAGTCCGATGGCAAGAATAACTCGCTCAGTAACACGCTGGCTCAGCCAGCGCACAAACAGGAAGCCAGCGATCACCTCCACCCCGCAGAGGCAGTACATCACGCTGTTCTCCAGCTCCCCGTAGCCAAAGTACTTCTGGGTCATCGGGGTCACCATGGTCTGAGAAATGTATTGAGAAGTTTGCACAGTGAATAAATCCCCATATAAAAAAGGTATTTCGCCCAGTTTTCTCTTGCCGAATAAAAATGTCTGCCAACTCCGGGCTTCACAGATACCCCACTAGTTAAGTGATCCTTACTGTAAGGAACATAAAGATAACTTGTTTGTTCAATCATTTAATATCTATGTGAGTGTTACAGTCTGTATATCTTTACTCTACCTCTAGTGCTGTCTGATTGAAGAGAGTGATGAACTGAGCAGCCAGCAGCACAACCACCTCTTCTCTCAGGAACTCTACAGAGAGGGAGAAAGACATTACATTTAGAGAATGTGTCTTCCAGCTTTTTAAGAACCCCTGAGAGAAAGACACACTGTCAGTCACCCACCTCGAGATATGCTAAAGGTCTTAGAGGGGCTGGAAGACTCATGGGTCTCCGGTGGCTCTGGAGAGAGAGGTGGAGAGATGTGATTCCGCGTAGCATTTGAGGTAGCAGAAGGGTCTGACATGGCTGTGTTGGACGCCACCACTGAGCCGTAGGACCCCCCTATCTCCTGGGACCCCATTAGCGGCTTTTCCTCATCATTGTCCTCTTCCACAAGCCCTTGCTCGTCCTCCTCGTCCTTGATCTGGCCTCTTAATCTGTCTTTGGCCTTCTCTTTCTCCAGATGAGGTAGGTCCCAGTAGATGAAGATCACCGCCAGTTGAATGAGAGTCCACAGCAGACACATGAACAGCTGCAGAAGGTGGAAGAAGAGCATTACAACTTCTCTTTGAGGGGGTTTAAAAAAAAAAAGTGCAAAGTTATAGCTTATTGTGGACCCTTACCCCTGGCGCGGTATATTTATTGACAACAAAAGGACCCAGTTGGAAATCACACAACCTCAGGAAGATGTTAAATGCTGGACCTGTCAAACACAAGGTTAAACATGCATCCTGTCAGAATCGGATATCAGAAACAGGTTTATTGCCAAGTAGGTTTAGACATACAAGGAATTTGCCTTGGTGTACACACCCAAACATTAGAAAAACATGAGTCTTCACTGATTTTCAGGTCTAGGGATCCTTTATAAGGAGCAGGGATCACCGGCCTACTTCAATATTTGTACCACATTAAACTCTTCTAAGACTGGCGGCCTATAGTGCCATTTATAAACATCCTTTTTTATGTTGCATACATTCTTAAGTCAATAAAATAATACTGTGCTGTTACTGGTAAAATGAATATGCCACCAGAAAGCAGTGGAGCACTGACCAATCAGAAGGCCAGCTTGTCGACATGCCATGACTGCAGCAAAAGCAGTGGCGCGGTCCTCGGGGGCGGTGCTTCTGGTCAGTAAGCCAAAGATAGCTGAGCCAGCACCTGTTCCGATACCTGAGGAAAATACATCAGTTACGGGTGATTTTCAACAAATTGAGGTTAAACCTGGAGCTCTGGACATATATTATTGCATCACGTCTTATTATCTTCAAAAAACTACAATAATATTACCATTGTTTATGTATATCACCCTCTAAATCCCATTTAAATAAACTAATATTTTTTACGCTTTTGGATATTTTTAGATGGTCAACCACACAATATTACTGATATTCATTTTCAGGTTGAACAGTCTCTGTTAAAAAAAACTAAATGATGATGCATCATAGTATGTACAGGCTCAAATGTATACCTTTACATAATGTACCTTTTCAGCTTTCAGACCTTTTCAAGTCTATTCTACTAGCTTGACACCTGGAATGGATAATAAGTCACAGTGTCTTTGAGCAGACTCACCTGCCACCAGTCTGCTTGACAGTAAGAGCCACTTGGAATATCCCATAAAGTACATAAAATTACCTGGAGAGCAGAAAAGAGGAGTGAAATGAAGTGAGACATGTACTTTACACTAATACCACAAAACTAATAGTGAATGAAGTTTGGTGTTTCAAGGTAGAAGTGGTGGGAATACAATCAAATAAGTGGACTCACCAATCATCTCAAAAACATTGGCAAACAAGATGATCTTCTTAGTGGTCCGTGTTTTGTCGGACCAGTAGCCAAACAGCGGTCCTGTGAGGAGGCCGGTCAAGCTGAATGCTGACAGCGCCAAACCCAGAAAGTAAGGTGCTGCTTCTAAAGTCTGCAAGTACCTCCATATCGTGGGCAGTATTACAGCTGGGGAGACAGAAGGAACAGTTTTCATCTAATATACAATTTATTTTGAAGTTACAGTGTTTGATTAAAAAAACTAAATGTAAAAGTTAACACATGGAAAGTGAACATTGTTTTCCAGTTTTTTTTAACTTAAACTACCTAACTCAGTGTTGCTGAGTCATAATTAGGTATATGAGGATTTAAATGAGTACACTGTAGCTCTGTTGGGATGCATTTAAGAGGCATCTTAACAATGTTTATTGCAAACCTGTGACTTCCATGAGCCCTATGGAGATATTTATCAGAGGAGTTGGAGAGGTGAACTTTAAATATTTTTCATATCAGTGATAGTAATGCCAAGAGAGCAAGCAGTGGTAACAATGTCTCCCTGTCAATACCTCAAACATAATCATTAATCATCTAGACAGAGAATAGTGCTTACCAAATACAGTCCCAATTTCATTCTTAGGTCAGAAGACACATGGTAGATTGTGCTTTCTGGAAAAACCAGAGGAAATTATTGCTTAAATTGACTTGGCATCTGTGACCATGCTAAAGTGATAAAACTAATTGAGCCTTGCTTTTTGACACAGCTTTGAAAACATCAGTAAGTGACTATGACAACAACAAATCCACTGCATTGTAAAATAACAGTCATTTACTCAATAATATCTTTCTGAATCTTATCAAGAGAGCTGTGCTTTAATTCCTTGGAACGTTTTTAAAGGGTGCGGTTGAATTTGCTGTTATTTTGTATGCATTATGTAAATGTCCTTGTAAGGTGGTCTCTGTGCCAACCTCACCCATATTTGAGTAAAATATGGACTGGTTGATTCAGGTGGTTCATATCACTGTTATTCATCATTACATTTTTGAATTAATTAATACGTTTCTAAGTAACAAAGCCAGTGAGGTGACAGCTGTAAGACATATGACAAAGGTAAATGTAATCAAATGACCAAACAATGAAATAGTTAAATAAGTAACTGATACACCACAGTCCTTTGTATTACTCCTGACTACTCAAAAGTATCCTTTCCCTGATCAAATCACATAATGGTCGAGTCAAAATACCTCATCAATAGGAGAAATACACACACTCAACACGCCAAACCAATAAGTTCCAGTACACCATGTAACATGTTCCACCAAAACACATAGTGAACATGAATAGTAGCCTCTTATTCAATCATTAGGTGATTATGGGAACACTACAAAGTGATTGTACTTTAATGTTTTAGTGTCCCATTTTCCCATTCAATTCAATGGTCAATGTCAGTGTTGCAAAAGAAACAATAACAACACAAAACAGATCTTACCATATTCCACACCGCTAAGTAGAAATATGAGCCCAATGGTGAAGAATGTCAGCTTCTTCTTCCGTCGATAATCCATCGTGTTTGGCAGCTATAATATTATTGTTATGCTTGAAGATACATGTCTATTCTAATCTGTCTACAAAACACCAAAACGGACATAATCCCGAGTGCAGTGCTTCCAATTAGAGCCGACTGAGGGCACATTTCTCTGTGCCTTTCTCCGGACAGTTTGAAAAACACTTTTCAGATTGCGTGTTGTTCTACATAACTCTGAAGTGAGTGTGCAACGAGCCTGTTCCCTGAGCAGGTAATGCCTGAAACGCCAGTTCAAACATTACACAGGGATTTGCAAACGAGCAGCAAACATCCGCGCAATGCTCCTGCGCAGTTTAGCCCAAACTACATCACTTCCGGTGGTTTCACAGGTACACTTTGGAACAGTCCCAAGCAGGGAAGCCCCACTCTGCTTCGGTTGAATTCGCACACAGATTCATTGGTGCTTTTAGATGGATTAGCATTTGTTATTATAATACAATTTCGACACTGTGGTTTTTACCAAGTTTTTATGTTAGATATTGATGCTGTAGGCACCTGATCCTGTTGGTAAAATGCGACTATATTTAAGCCATTGTGTTTGTAGGCTATATGTAAAAAAAACCTATTAAAAACAAATCTTCACTGTACAAATACATCTAAATCATTAACTGCTATAAGGCACATTCTAAAAGGAAAAAAAGAAAACTGGGATAATCCTGGGTAAAATGTGCTGTGTTCTTTCTTTTAATTTGTTTGTAAATCAAAAACAGACCAACTACAGTCCTAATTAATATTAGACACACAAGATGTCATAATGAAATCGTTTTTAAAAATAGTAAATACAATCTGTGGTAGCATAGCATGGGAGTACAGCCTGCTCCAGTATAGCTTAAATGTGCAATCATATGTTATCTCTTGTTTTACAATGTAATGCAGATTACAGTTGCAGTTACTATACCACGATTGTCACAATCTGAACATGATATTCATTTAGGGTTTTATCAAACCTGCTGACACCGGTGGAAAGATAATGTTGTTTGATGACTTACTCTGACCATTCCCCATGGTGGGCAAATAACCAACAGCAGGCCACTTAAAATGCATCATGTCAGAGGCACATACTTTAATAAATCTGGGACAGATTATAGTAAAAAATAATGTTTCAGACACTTTTACACCCTGACAAGAGAATTCTGAGGAAAAACCCTGAATTATTTTAAGTATTTGGGCGGCTGCGGTATTAAAGTACTGGTGCTGGCTTTCAGAAACATATATTTTACAATTCAAATCGAATATGTCTAACCGGATTGTCCCTATAAAACTTTGTGGTACTTACACAATGTTTTACTTTAATATTGTACATCATTGCTGTACTTTTGTAAGGCTACAAGTATATACGACAGTACTAAGTCTGCCTTCCATGCATACATTAAGAATAATATATGAATCACTGGCAGTGTTCCCTCCTGTCCTGTGACACCCATTAGCACTGTCATTGGGAAGCTTGTGTCACACACAAAGCTTCTTCTTCAGCCTTAATTCAATCTTCTTTCTCTTGAGCATGCACATTTTTGCTTGCTGCCATGTAAGCAACTATAGAACCATTGCGTAAGACATGCTGGCAGCTGGCAAAACTATTATTTAATTTTCTAAATACTTACCTAAGGATTTATTCAATATCTGAACTTCAAATGTTCTACTTATGTTGCTGACTGCTCTGTTGTTTTAAAGGTCACTCCTCGAACTTGTGTGTAGTCAATCTAAGCTATTCCATATGACATGAACTGACATGTCAGTACTTGATTTACTGGACTTTTTGAAACCATGCATTCATTTATGCTCACCTTTAATGTTATTTGAAAATGTACAGTTGTAAAAATGTTTCCAAAGCCGTGTGAAAAAAAAAAAAAAACAGTACTTAGTACTTTAAAACCTTTTGTGAAAATGCAACAAAATGAAACCAAATGAACATTTATAAGATCAACTTAACAGTTGCAAGGGTATTTTCTGGTTGGAAGAAAACAACAAGAATAAACTCACTCACAGATTTTTTTTTTAAATAGTCATTTAAAAAAAGGTGACAGACCATATAAGAATCAATTAGTATAAAAGAAATCTTTATTTACAGTTTACCAGCAGATGGAGGTTGCAGCAGTTTGTATGTGTCACAGTCAATAATCTGTAGTCCATCTCCTTGGAGATCTGTAACTACAAGAGTAAAAAAACGAAATATGTTGCCTCCATGTGTGTCTGTGAGCTGCTCTTGGATGATATTTGCATACTCCAGGGTTGAGAATATCAATGTTTTCAGTAGGCAGTTCCTTATAAAGTTGCCTGTGGCATTGGGAACAACTGAGTGAGCAGAGCTGGGGTTTAGAAGGCAAGTTTCTTCATGAGGAGGTAGACCCGGGAGTCCACCTCGAAGCCGTGAAGGTTGTTGGCGTCTCCCTGCAGCCTCATGAGGAGGCCGCCGTACGACACATAGGCAGATCTGAGAGAAGGAGCACATGGAACTTGATTAAAGACAACCAATGAGATTTAAAGTTTGCAAAAAATCATAAGACAATATTACCATCTCATTATCTCTCTATCACACACAGACTTCTGTTGGGCAAGCTAAATCGTCTTGATCAATGCAATACACAGCTGGGTGATCATTTGCAAAAGAATAGTGTAGTTATAATAATACGCTTAAAATCCAACTTAAGTATATTCTTCTTATAATTAGTGACATATAATACAAATATATTTTCACAACTAAAAAATATTTCTAAGCTGAAAAATGTAGAATTCTTTAAAAAAATAGTTTCTGTGGTCATTTATATATGAGAAATTGCTGCACTAATGATTTACCAATAACAATAGCAAAGTTTATTTAAAAGGTAAACATATTAACATTTATAAGTTATAAGCTTAACTTAAAAAAAGCATGTAATATTACTCACAGGCGTGTGGCTGCTTCTGTTGAAGTCTCATCACCCTCAATTTTGTAAACCTTCCCATACATCACATAATCAAACTGGTCCGCCCTGGAAATGTAAACAAAGTCAAATAAGAGCATCTATCAAAACATGCTGTACATCACAGGGAGCAGGCACACTAAACATTTACACAGCAATGGTGTTAGATCCTTAAAAACAGGAAAGAATCAAGGAAGCATTTGTTGGTTAAGTTATACCGCTATAAGAACTCATTCCTACCTATGTCGATTAAGCTTCTTAACATTCACATGAAATGAAATAAAGTCAAATGTAATGAAATGTACTTTTTAAATGTTGGCCATGAGGGTTGTGCAATAGGTCGCCATTGTCAGTATGTGACAATGTGTATTGTGTTTGTTCAAACGGTGTATGACTGATGATATGTGTATGTCTCTTAATGTCCACTATGTTTGTATATGTACATGTATGCGGAACTGCAAGACGGAGTCCAGAACAAAATGTCCTTTACGGGGACAATAAAGTATATCGTATCGTATTACAGTCATCAATGTTTGAAGAGAAAACGCCTTACCTAGAAGGCCGGTCATCCTGAGGATTGTACTCTCCGTCGTCTGGCGTTCCATCTTCATATAACGTGCTGGCAATGACCAGTCGGAACTTGTCACCTTAAAGAAATAAACACATGCGAACAAAGAGTTTTTATATATTGGAAACTTGGGACACCCTGGATTATGATTCATGGTGCTTTACGCCTTAATCTTATGCCCCTTTCACACCAACGCCTTTTCAGCTCCGGCTCGGAGCTAGAGCCTGAAAAGTACCGGTTGTTCCTGTTCACACCGCAGCGGCGCCGCCTCTTAGCTCCGGAATCCGGTTCACTTCCAGCTCCGAGAGGCAAGAGCTTCGGAGCTAAGAGGCGGCGTCGTTTACGTCTCTCTTACATCGAGGCGTGCAGGAAACTAAACCCACCTCCCCTGAACATGGGTCGACTGAAGAGTCTCGTCATGCCTGCCTACAAGCAGTAGTGCTTATAAACACACTTTATAAAGTCAGGCAACACTAAACAGGCTTTGTGTGATTCTGTTTATTTGCACCTTACTTTGACCGTCGTTCACTGTTATTGATCATTGTGGAGAGCAGGCAGACGTTTTGTTTTGTATTATAGCAGCTATCGGATGGAATCAATACATGGGCTGCACAGGTTGTCGTGTCCAACTATCACAAGTAGAATCACAATAAAAATACGCCGGTAAAATGTGCCTGTAGAAAACGGCTTATGCCACAATAGGATAGCAATAGCAAGTAGTCAGTTTACCTTTGGTTGCTATGCTAACATCACCCATTTTATACCAGAGAAACTTTCATAACAGCGTTGTGATGCCAAACAGCGTCAATTCAGACTGACACACATTCACTTAAGGGGAACTGGGGATATGTATCAGCTGCTTGTGTGACAGTCGGACAGTGAATACTTTAGAGCGGCCGCTGCAGTGTGAGCTAACCCGGAGCTAAAGGGAGAATAAACTCCTGTGGAAGAGCAGCCAGCACTGCAGCGGTCGATAAATGCCGCTGAGACACATTAATAAACAATGAACCACGGCACTCTGGAGAAAAGCATAAGGTTGGAGAAGTCGTTATTTAATTCAATCTGGCTTCGTGTGATTAAAAGCAACACGATGATCGACCCGACGCAGTCCCCCGTTGTTGTTGTTGTTGTTGTTGTTGTTGTTGTTGTTGTTGTTGCGAGCGCCGTAACGCCGTTGGGGAGCAAATCAGCGATGTAAACGGTGACGTCATGACGCAGCAGCGGCAGCACCAGTCGGGCTCTGGGCGGTGTGAACAAAGCGGGAGCAGAAAAGGGAAACCGGAGCTGAACCAGAAAAGCTCTAGCTCGGAGCTAGAAAGGCAAAGCGCTGGTTTGAAAGCCGCATAAGTGTCCCCTCACACACTGACAAAAGAGGAATGTATAGTGGTTTGGCATAGCGCTACTTACTCACATGTACACCAGAGTATATAAGGAAAAAGCTCAAAGTAAAAGGTGCAAGTGATGATAACCAGACAATTATGTGACCACCTTGTCTAAAAGTAAAAAGATTTCTATATATATTTAGGAGGTAAAAATGTTGGGGAAATAAGTGATTGTTCTGAGAAAACTGTATACAAGATATGTTTAGAATGTGATTGTGTGAGACAACATCAACAATCAAAAGACTTCTTATCTTTACCTTAGAATTAATATATACAAGAACAAAGAGGTTGCTTCTTACCAAGATCCACAGGATAGATTTGAATGTTCACATCCAAGATGAGGTCCATCTTGAAAGATTCACTCTCACAATGTAGACGAGATACTGTAGAACAAAACAGGTAGAAGTAGACATTGGATAAGTTCATTTTGTACTTTAAAAGTGAAATATACTAATTGAAAATAAATAATAGTAAGACAAATGTTATATAGTTAAATGCTTTTAGAAGGTTACATTATTAAAGCTAGACAACTAAAAGCAAAGGAGAGAGGCAAAACAACAACAAATGAAAATGTAAATAATTTCCACAAAAAATATTCTGGGTCTTTACCTTAAAAATATGCTAGACTTTATTTAATACTTAAGATCATTCAATATTTTACAGATAGAAGAATAAGGTGTACAAGTACAGTAGTAGTGACCATTACATTATGGTAGTGTATAGTGTGATTCCCTCTACCCTTTTAAACTTCTAAATCATAATGAGATGTCACACACCTCTGTCAAACTTCATGCCATCTGGATCAATGTCCTTTACATCGAAGATATCCTCAAACAGAATTCCAGCCATCTTTACCCTTGTCCACCAACCTGGAAAGGAAAAAGACAAGTACCATTAGTCCAGTTTTTGTTGGAGGAAGAAAATGTTTAATAAATTAACTGATAGCTTTGGTCTGCGTTGATAGAGCCCATGTTTTAGTTAGTAATGGGGGAAATCTGATTATACTAAAACAAACTGCTCGTTATGATTCTGCTATCATTTATGTCACAATGAAGATGCTGAAATTGTAAACATATCGAAAGTGATTGAGAATGTTGAGTGTTTCCAGTTGCGTTCTTGACATTAGACATATTGTTTACGAGCTTTAGTCTTAATCTAATAAAATATGCCCAGACGTAGTTTAAAACAAACTAGATAACGCTTCTTGAGAAACATGAATATTAACTGTAGCTTGACATGTAAAGTTCAATTATTTGTTGGTTACTTACAAACTCTCACTCGATGATAATACAACAACGTTGGTGCCTGAGTTAGCCGAGTTAGCGTTATTTAAAGTATTGCTATAACGTTAGCTGACTACTACTTTATAAGTGTCTCCTATTCAGGGCAGGCTAGCTGTTAGCTTTAGCATGTAGAACACCCACTTCCCCAAGCTTACCTCAAATACGTTCTTGAACAATTTTTCTCACAGAAAAGTCTCACTCGCTATTGTTCTGCAGTGATGTCTGTTTAAACTGTGCCCTATATATATTATAGGAGTAAAACGTAATTAATTTACGCTTCAGTGTGAGACAGATTGTACCGCCATGGGAGAAACAATGTGCTCAATAATGATGTTTCGGTCGCGAACGAGCCGGCTCAAAGAGCCGGCTCTTTTAAGTGAACGACGGGAGCCGGTTCGCGCCCACGAACGAGCCGGTTCTTTTTTTTTTTGTGGAGGGATCTAGATCGGCATGAAGGCACATTATGCAATGTGCAATGTGCACATTATCCCGCTTATTACATGGCCACATTCTCAACAAAGTAACGATATGACTCCCAATATTAATTGAAATGCTTTTATGGATTTAGAAAATTATTTTATTGATTTAAAAAATAGTTGTATGTATTGATTTAAATTGACATGTAGTCAATAGTCGATAGTGTTTTTGAGGAGCTTTTTGATTACAGATTTGAAAACATCGTTACTTGCTTTAAAAATAGCACAATTCATTATGTCAAACCTTGGAAAGTATCTAGATATCACTGCCCTAATGCCAAAGTAAATATCAACTGAATATGTGTCGCCGTTTGATGTCTATGTCTGGACCGCTGCGTAAAAAGGAGGGTTTCTGCCCCGTTGCTTCTCTTCTTACTTCTATAAGAATAAAACACGGAGGATGGAGATCTCTTTTTCTCCCCCTCTTCTGAGAGCCCAGCAGCTGATCTCAGAGCACGCTCCCCTCTCCTGCAGGGGGGCGTGGTCAGCTGCAGCTCACAGAATCGGCCTTTTCTTTAAAAATAATTTTAAAATGTCGATACAGTAGCCCCTTTTTTAAAATAGTTTTTCGAGGTGTTGCTATCTGTTTTGTGTAGCGTGGTTCTACAAGCAAGTCAGTGCATTCATTGGGTGGTATCAGAGAGTTACAAGGGTCTGTAAATGCAATGAAAACATTTGGTCACAGCAAGTCATTTATATTAAACGTAATATTTACTTTTGAATACTTCAGTACAAATGATGTATTGATTAATTTAAGTAATATATGTGTACACATAGACCTGTACACATCAAAACAGGGCTACATTTGATTTAATTAAAAGGTATAATATGTGGTAAACTGAAGAGCCGTTTGGGAGCAAAAAGAGACGGCTCTTCTTGGTGAGCCGAGCCAAATGATCCGGCTCACCAAGAAGAGCCGGAATTCCCATCACTAGTGCTCAACCTCTCTGACACGCAAACTGCTTCCGGTTGAAAATGCAAACATGATCTTTTTTTTTTTACTGTCAATACTAAATAAACTTGAGTACATTATTTAAAAACTCAATGTCGTACCTATCTGTGTGTAGTTGCTTTAATGTTTAAAACACATTGTGCTTTACACGTTGTTTTGCTAAATAAAGCACGATTCACGACATATGCCTCTACTTTCCAGCTTGCATTTCCTAAGTGCTTGGTTGCTAGGTGTATTAGCGTCCTATCTGTGTACGGTTGCTAGCTAATGGCTAGCTGGCTAAAAGCAGCGTAAACACACATGCCGTGTCGAAAATGGATCATATAAGTTCCAGTTCTGGATGAGCATGCTGAAACGATATAAACCTATATTTACCAAATGCATATGTGAAAGGGTGAGAACGACGCCTTGTCTTTTACCGTCAGATGACGTTAGCTTGTCAGCTAGTAACGTTACTAACGTTAGCTTGCCAAACGTTTGCTTAAAACGGCAGAACAAATAGGATGTTCTGTTAACGGTGTTGTTTTAAAAGCTGTATGCATCCAGTAAAAAATGGATGTCCATTTTATTTGTGTCCAATAATAGTAGGCCTAATATAACAAAAAAGCATTTATATCGCTTTAGCTGAATTCTCTAAAAACAATAATAGGCTACTCTGAAACAAAAAATGCACTATAGTTATTTGACAGCCCTTTGCTGCTGCCTCTTTGTTATTTTGGTGCTACACACATTTGCCTAATTATAATGTCCTGTACTGTACTTTTGGATCTGCAGATTTGGTACAAATGTTGTTTATTGAAAACAGACTTATTTTCTCACAGTAGGTGTTTTGAAGTTTTGGGGCACTCACATGAGTTCCAGGGAGGCAGCCAAGATGGGGGACATCTTGGCAACTGAAGCCGATCTTCTTGGGATGATCAAAGAGGTAACACATTTACATTTTTGTGAATGCACACCGAGCAATACGCCAAACAGCATGAGCATCACTACAAGAGTTTTTAAGTTTGTGTAATTTGGATTATGTCAGACTCAAACTAAACTCCATTGTGTTCTGGTTAAGGTAGATTTGAAACCACTATGCTTGTTTTTTTGTCTTTTGTAGTACCTTAAGTTTGAGGAATTTGAAGAGACTGTTCACAGTTTGGAAAAGGACTGCAAAAGCAAAGGCAAGCTCGTCTCAAAGCCTCAAGGAAGTACTTTCAGAGACTCAAAGACTCGTGTTATCCAGGTAAATCATACAAGTATTATGACCTATTCCTGCAGGTTTGTTAATCATTTGTGATAGTGGCAACAAGGGATGTGCTGCGATTTACGCCTAGCATTAAGCTTTTTTGTATTGATTTTATCTCTAAATATTGTTGGGTTTTCCAAAATTCTTGATCATATTATCATATATACATTATCATTATAACATTTCAGAAAAAATTGTAGATTACATCCTTCCAGAGTTATTACTATTTCTCCAACCAACTTCTCTTTAACTTTGACTTTTCTAGAAAGACCTCCTTGGCTGTTTTGACGACGGAGACCACAAAGTGTTCTTTGAACTGTGGACTGAGAATATTCCCTCTGAGGTTAAAGACACGGACGCTGAGGCCCAGAGCCTGGAGTTCTACCTCTACATCCACTTCACCATCTTCCCACTGAGGAGGCACCCTGGTAGACATGTATGTTGTTTTTAATTGTTAAATACATTTCATTTAAACAAGAGCATTACTTTTCTTAAGATTATCCGCAAGCAAAACACAACTATCATTGAATATCATGATATGCAATTTTTCGAAATGTCCACTAAGCTGTGCTACAGTCTTGTTCTCAGCAGGGATAGAAACAGAATGATCTAATTGGAAGAATATTGTGTATATTACAAATGGGAAAGAAACAGAATTATCTAATTGGAAAAATATTATGTATATTACAGATGTTTTAAATTATGTTGTAAGCTAAACAGACATTTTGAAATAAATCTACTCCTTTGAAAACCTTACTCATTCTTCAGGACCGGGCTGATTTTGAGGAGAGGATTTCCCACTTCAAGCAGTACCTGGAGACTGGCGGAGCGTCATTGAGCCAGACCGCAGAGTTCCTGCCTTACTATGCTTTGCCTTTTGTTCCAAACCCCGCTGTCCATCCCTCCTTCAAAAATCTGTTCCAGGTGATCAGCTAACACTATCTTTTTGGTTACTGTCAACAACTTATTATATATTTTGCAACATTACTACCTGGTGCTACTTTCAGAATGAGCATAACCATATTTTCTTCCATTCTACATTCTGTTTATTTAGGATTCCTGGATACCACAGTTGAAAGATAAGCTGGAGCGGTTTCTGTCGGTGACACTGAAGTCATCCAACACCCCACGGCTGCTGAATTTATATGTATCCTTTATTGAGACTCGCTCACATGCCCAATGTACTGCACAGATGGGTGACATATTGTATATTTATGAACAATAGATGATATTATATTTTAATTTAAATGTGTGTGCTGTGCCTTTCATTTCACCACAGCTAAATAGCTGTTTATAAAATACGTTTTTATGTTAGTGCTCAATTTGTTACTTGGCCATTACATTTGATATATACCAGTGTTATCCTACTGAATGGCCAGTGGTTCCTCTTCTGGGTGAGCTGCACATTTAAATCTCAGCAAAAAGCCTTTCTGTTGGTGACTTGAGAATTCATTAACAGTCATAGCCCAGACTTGGACGTTTCCTATCATGTAGGCAAATCCTGTCTGATTGACATTTATTTATGGCCGTGTTTCAGTCTGGAAGAACCTAATCCAACAATAACTCATCCAAAGTCATTCAGGGTAGAAGGGCCAGTGAAGGATAACACGAGTTGTTGCTTGAACTGGAAACCCAGTGGCTCGACTTTCCTCCCTCAACATGAAACTAAACCCTATCTCTACTGGCTGACAATCAAAGTACACAGATTAACATAGTGAGCATCCTCTCAAGGGCTGACCAAAGAAATACTGTCTACTGTACATAAATGAAGCATAAAGGAGCAGGGATACATAAGCTAATATTTCAATATGCAAACACAGCAGCTGTCACAGCACACTCACAAATGAAAAGGTTCTGTTAGTGGAGTTCCAACCATTCCAGAACACGTTCAAATCCTTACGTGCTTCTAAATGGTCTGAATTATAGGTATTAATCTTACATAGACATAATTATCTTCCAGTCCTTTGTACATTTTTGTGTTCATAAAAATGTGTGCTTCAAACAGGATGTAAAACAGACTGTTTGTGTTATGTGTCAAGTCAAATTGAAGCTCCAAAGTGCAACTTACACAATCCCTTGTCGGTATTTATCATTGCATGACGAAACAAATACATAGAATTGTTTGACTTGTTCCATTGAACGCTAGTGTGTATTCTTTAACAAGCGTCATGCAGAAGGAGGGAGGAAGGAGCACTAAAGGTAAATATCCCTCTCTAGCTACTTTTGCAATGTGATAACACAAATACTAACTGCAGACTGCCTAAGCAACAACTTCTTTTGTCAACGCCAGTCACTCAATGATTTAATTAACAACAAAAAGCTTCACATACCTTGAAATCTTTAGACCGCAACAGCCTATTACTTAACAGTGGCGGTCAAATATTCAAGATAAGGATTTCCAAATTCTTTCCCTGGCCCAAACATCATAATATTTGTACTTTCTGTCGTAAAACTCATCATTACTTAGTGCGTAATTGACAGTCCACAGCAATTCAAAGTGCCATAAGAGATGGGAGGCTTTGCCAAAGATTAACAAAAAAACAACAACATGTTAACACAAACAAGGTCGAGTGTGATATGAATGCTGTTAATTATTATTTGTTTCTATATGGCAACCTTTGTCTGTGTGTTTGTGTGAATGCACAGAGGCCACACAGCAGTTACAGCTCCAGCTGGTGGAATCAGACAGACGCATAAATAGCTACGTACGGAAGTTCAACAAGATGCAGGCCGACTACCACAACCTGATTGGAATCACGGCTGAGCTGGTCGACTCGTTGGAAGCCACTGTCAGCGGAAAAATGGTAGGTCTGCTTGACTGTGGAGCACACAGACACACACACACACATTCTAACACACAGGCTACAGGCACTAACTACATAGACTGGCACACACACTGACACAAATGAGCCAATTAGTGGTGTGCACACACAAATACTGGACACCAAAAGGTTGTTTGATGTGATATATAACACTTGAATATGAAAAAACATATTTGTACAAAACATTTTTACAAATTGAATATGCATATTAATGAATACACACATACGCCTCATCACTATTAGACAAGGCTATTAAACAGGGACACCAAAATGGCATCCCCCCTCCCTCCACCCACATACAGCATCTTAAAGCTCAAGGGGCCTGCTGTGTTTTTGCAGATCTCCCCTGAGTACCTGCAGAGTGTGTGTGTCCGCCTGTTCAGCAGCCAGATGAGGCAGAGCGTGGTGCAGAGCACTGACTTCACCAGACCTGGCACTGTAAGTGAGAGCACACACAAACACACCTCTCTTCACTCTCATTCTCCTTCACAGCAGAATAACAAAAGGCAATACTTCAGGGCAAGATGATTTCAGTACAAGCATGGAAAATGTCAAGCGTCTCAAACTTTTAAACAAGCGTAGGAAAGTGCTCTCGAGGCCCGTACGTCACACAGGTAGTGGTAACGATGACGTTGTGTTTGAAAAGGATAGGAGGGTTAATCTGCACTAACTTGTCCACAAATCCTCTACATCCTGTACATTGTGTAGCCTGTTTAAAGCCGTCTAGTAATCCTGTAGTTAGTATCCTGGAAATAGGTGCCTGGACCCTGCTGTTGCTTTAACACACACAGGCTTGGAAGGCTTGTAGAAAAGCTCACAAAGTCCAAAGATTATTAACCAATTGAAACGTTACTTTGATTATAATGGTTAAAATGATGGTTAGTTGCATGAAGCAGTTTGAACAAAATACAAAATATTTATATTAAACATCAAATAGCTATGTCTTGGCTTTGTCTATGGCTTTGTCGCCATGGTTTTGTATCTGTTAAAGTGTGAGTCAAGGACACAGCTGATCATAAAACCTCAACAATCACGCTTGCTGTCAGTGGCCTTCATTGTGGTGTTAGACTGTAGTTTGTGAAATCTTGTTTCTTTCTGTTTTAAACTGAACCACTTCTTTCTGTGTGTTTGTGTGTGTGTGATACTTTTGTCCTCAAAGGGATATTACTCTATGAGTCCCTATGATGACGGATATGTAAGTTTCATATGTTTTCATCTTTACCCCCTCCATCTTTCAGGTCCCTACCTATCATCCTGCTTGTGCCTCGCCTTGTCTCCTTTCCTTCTTCCCTCCTTCTCCTTGTGTCTGCCTCCTCTTCCCTCACTATAGATATACTACATTTCATCCATCTATATGCAGGGCCATTTCCCTCTAATTCCTATTAGATTGTCCCCAGTTTAAAGGGATATTCAGCCTGTTTTCTGTAAGAATGGCCTCTTTTGTCAGAGCCCTTGTTAAGCCAAACAAGAGCGTCTCTCTCAGGGCGGACCCTCATCATTAAATGAATTTGTTCTCATAGGCCGCAGTCATTGTTCCTCCTCTAAACTCTCTCTCAAAAGTAAATGCTGTCAGTTTCAGTCTACTCTCCTTACCATTTGGTACAATGGTACAGGTTTTAAGATCATTTAGTTGTAAAAAAACACTTCTCTAATGTTAAGTTTGTCAAAAAGGGTGGGTTAACTACAGCTCTTTAGAAAAGAGACACAAAAGAGCCTTTAATATAATGTTGATGGTTCACATTAAATAGCAAACAATCATGATGGAACCAATTAAATAATAATACTTATTTAATTAATGTCCAGGGAATGTCAGGTCGAGCTTTTAAAGGTGGGGTAGGTAAGTTTGAGAAACCGGCTCGAGATACACTTTTTGTTATATTCCATGGAATACTCTTAAAATCCCGATAGCAATGAACATCTGAAGTGCTTTGACAACAAATCCATACAAACATGTCATCTGTGGAAGCCGTAGTACTGTAAAAAGCACGACCAATCATTTTAGCCGGCCCGGCTAAAATAACTGGATGGCCTACCTGCCTGTCAGCCTTCCATCTGTGCACAAACTTATCTCGTGCCCTCATTGGTCATGTGCACCTTTGTGTGTGTTGGAGGAGGGGCTCTGTAAGGAAGTGGCAGATTTTTTCCGGCTGTGTATTTTCAAATTCTAACTGGTTTCTCGAAAATGACCTACCCCACCTTTAACTGTTGAAGGACAAAATAATGGAAATGAGAATAAAATAAATAAAACCGCCACAGCCGAAATATAACGGAATAAACGGATGCTTAATTTACATTTTCTGGATGAACTATTCCGTTAACTTTTCTTCTCCGCCATGTCGGGGACAAATCCTGAATTAGATCAGGGAGCAGCGCCATCTACTCTGACAATAACTTCAACAATAGATAGAAACGCTATCTCTTATTTAAACTCAGCTTCGACAGAGAATGCAGGTCAAGTCTTTGCTCTGGGTAGATGATTGGCTGAAATGTGTCAATACATGTGGCCTTTAAGTTTTATAAGGAACATTTGGAAATGCCTTGTAGTAGTTTTCCTTCTGCCTCTAATAATGTAGTTTGACCCCACTATGTGTATGTTCATTATAGGTGTATGGCTTTCCTGTTAGAAAGAAATGAATAGAACTGGTTCAAAATGTTTTGTATATACATCTCTTTATCAGGCCACCTTGGGTCAAGGTAAGGGGAAGGGGCAAATGTCTCAGGGAAACCTTTCCCCTTGCCCCTCAGCATTTTTCAGGGCAACTGAAGTGTTTTCAAAGAAAGAATTTGGGAATGAATCCAGGTATTGGTGCTTTCCCCCACTTCCGTATTACCTGCTGCACACCAAAGCAAAAATGTGGGCAGCCCACCCGATACTACAAACCACACGGATCACTCCCCTCACCTTACACTGCTCTGCTGTCGGCTTAACCGCCCGGGCTTCAGATTGGATTTCAGGGCTCAGAATTCCCTTTCAATAGTAAAAAACCCCCACTAATCTCTCACCCTTCCTCTACACACATTCACCAACACCCAATGGACATATTAGTCTTTAGTTCAGTAGTGTCCATTTTCTTTTCTCTAAAAACAACAACACACAGGGCCACAGTTCAGGTACACTGGGGTGTAACACATGAAGGTCTGGCTGTTTCACATTAAGCTGCCCTCTGTGGAACTTAACAATTACTGACTTATGTTATCCTACTTGTTACTGACTGCATGGGCGATGTTGCCAAACGGTACTGTTCTTGTATAGTTGCGGATTCAGCATGTACCTCGAGCATGATGTACGCATGTCCCAAAAAAAGACTCATTACCTTTTTAGACAGTAACTAACTTTTTCTCATCGTTTTGGATGGATAACACTGAGTTGGGGGACCATTTAGTCCAAATTATGAAACAGATGAGCAGTCGCATGGGTTATGCATTCCACACTTAAATAAATAACTATGTGGTAAAATTCTAACATACTCTTCCTCTCCGACATCTTTCTTAATCTTCCTCTCTTTTATAGGCCTCCTCGTTGCTTCGAGCTTCCATTGCACCACAGTAAGTCTTGAATATGAATGTTGTTTATGTTATAAGTTTATAAGTTCCATAATAAACTTGCTGACTTTGTTTGTTTTTTTTAAAGGAGACCCAAAGAGGTACCAATGCTGCCCTCACTGGACTATGAAAAGTTAAAGAAAGACCTGGTTGAAGGCTCCGACAGACTCAGGGCTCTGCTGCTTCAGGCGCTGCGCTGGGTGAGTAATAATCATCTACCCCGCATCATAATCACACTTTACAGAAAGGCTCGTGTTCTGTACTTACAAGTGTATAGTATGGAGATTTAATAAAAGGTTTTTAAGTCTTAACTTTTACCGTTCACACTAAGATTTGACTTTGACGCAGCTCATTAGTATAGCAGTTTGTGAGCATCACTCATATTCACTCACTCCTTTGAGACTTCATTGCTGGGTCTGTGTCTCACGTCTCTTCTCAGAGACTGACTCGCTCTCTGCCTGGTGAGCAAAGAGACACCGTGCTTCAGGCCTTCATCAGCAACGATCTGCTGGAGCGCTACAGCACAAAACAGGTGGGATGATAAAGTCAACGTTTTAATATGTTTGTAATGTGGCAAGTTTTGACACAAAACAGTTCTCACCTGGTAAATCTGAACTGAAATGACTCTGATTTTATTATCCTCAACCCACCTTCCAGTGCAACCAGAACCAAAGTATAAGATAACTTCTTGTCCATTGGCCTCAGCGTGTAATTAATCCCCAGACTCTAATCTAAGGCAGGTGGGGAATTGGCATCTTTGCTGGCTACACACATTTGTTTCTGTCCTGCCTTGACTTTGTGTGGAGTGGGTGAAGAGCATAGACTGTAGACAAACTGGACCAAGCATGTCACATTGATTGTCTACAGATATCAGACATAAGAACAGAAATAATCAATCATTGATACATTGGTAAAAAAATAAATGTCTGTTCAGTTCCTATCTATTTTTGAATGAGGTAACACAATGTAGAATCAGCCCATCAGTTTGAAATAATTCCAAATCATTTTGTATATTTTGGCCACATTTGTTGAGCCTGCTCAAAAGTATGATACCGTGAAAGTACTAGATATCATTCTAAACTACCCTACATTTGATGTCTTTTACAGAAAACTGTGCTTCGTCTAATGAGCTCCAGGAACGAGATTGTCCGCCAATACATGGCTCGTCTCATCGATGCATTCGCTTCCCTTGCAGAGGGTAAGTGCCTAAGCATCATTATTTCTTTTGAACATGAGTCATTGTCTGACTGGATGCATTTGTAGAGTTAGTTTCAAGGTAGACCTCAAAAGCTTTTAGAATAACTTCCATTCAGTTCCACTAATGATCCCCTGCAGCAGCAACTTTGGAAATAAATGGACAATGTGGTTCAGAATGATATGAGTTATGCTGACATGCATGGCCTATTTTTGCTCGAACAAGGAACAGTTTTATTGGAAAGAAGGACTCTGGTAGTAGCTGCTTTTTTAATTTTCTAAAAGTTGGAAATTAAAAAACATATTATATATAAATTGTGAACCTCATGCAACTAAATGTATTCATAGTAACAGGTTGAGATGGTGGGAATATGTTTGCATCAGGTTTACCCATCATGGTGAATCTGGTTAGCTTTGATCATTCTGTTGTGAAATGTTTGGCTTTCACTGTTGAAGCCACTGCTTGTAACTTAGAATAAACTGGTGTATGTTAGTGTCCAGTGAGGCCTTAAATAAATAATGTTATTGCATTTTGATCTTAATTTGATTTTGTGTTAATCCTTATAGGTCGGGTTTACCTCTCCCACATCCCCATTCTGCTGAAACGTCTGACAGAGGCGCTGAGGATGGAGGAAAAAGACTCCGTAACGAGAGAGAACGTGCTAGTGGCATTGCAGAAGCTCAGCCTCAGGTGAAACTCTGCGTTTTCAAACTATTTTTAAACTGAATGGTGTGTTTATCAACCAAATGAACGAAATCAACCCCTCACATCCGCAACCTCGGAGTCATTTTCGACAGTCAGCTCAAATTCAACCACCACATAAATCACATCACCAGGACCAGAATCTTCTATTTGATTTGATTTCAAATGAAATTCATGCCTGCTGTTTTGCTTTAAATATGATAAAACATCAGGGATCAAGTTTTCTGGATATCAACCAGAATTCCTTTCCCGCTCCGTAACACAAATGTTGTATGACATCTATAACTTTTTATTATGTCTTCTTGGTAGGAGGAGCCAGCAGACGGCCATGATAGCAGACGATCTGATTGGCTGGCTGGTGGATGAGCTGCAGGACTCTGACTGCCTCAGCGACTACACACTGGAGTACTCTGCTGCTCTGCTCATGAACCTGTGTCTGCGAACAAAAGGTAAAGACGAGGCTCAGGTACATGAAGAACAGACCCACAGATTCATATTGCATGAGACCCCAAACTGTTGAGATTTGGCTGGGAATTTTCCTCACAATACACTTTTCTTATATCGTTAAATTGATACAAAAAATACTCAATGGGAGTTTAACTCTCATTTATAAACCCACATTCATTCATAAATACAACGTTTCTCTCTTCATATATGGTATACTACTATATATACGTCCGGCAGTGGCTCAGTCAGTAGGGGCTTGGACTGTGAGCCGTAGGATTCTATTCTATACATCTTGCAGGTCCTCTTTACTATATATTGTGTTACTTGAATAGAATCCAAGAAACATATGGAGGAAATGTCATCTTATAAATACTAACTGATGTCACTGTAAATCAACTTGTATGTCTTGCTAATGTATGTCTAACTGTTGAATGATTTTATTATAGGCAGAGTAAAAGCCGATATATTTTTTTAGTTTTCGTTCAACACAACATTTGAGTTTTTTTACAGCTTCTTCTGAACACACACGTTTTTACTTATTTCCTCTTAGACCATATCTGTAGTGTATCTGTGTTCATGTTACACCCCTTAATACACATATAGAAACCATCAACAGATAAACTCTCCCTCTTTCTCACTACTTCAGTTTCACTATCTTCAGTGTTGTCTCAGTTGCCCGGGGGCCTGCTGTTTATGCCAAAGTGAAAAAGCTGGACTGGTATTATCTTACAAACAGAGAGATAAAAGGAATGGAAAAACATTTGGAGAAAATCATGTTAATCAGTAAAAGGTCACCCTATCCTTAATCAAACAAATGAGTCACATTGTAGGAGAAAATGGTGTGTGTGTGTGTGTGTGTGTGTGTGTGTGTGTGTGTGTGTGTGTGTGTGTGTGTGTGTGTGTGTGTGTGTGTGTGTGTGTGTGTGTGTGTGTGTGTGTGTGTGTGTGTGTGTGTGTGTGTGTGTGTGTGTGTGTGTGTGTGTGTGTGTGTGTGTGTGTGTGTGTGTGTGTGTGTGTGTGTGTGTGTGTGTGTGTGTGTGTGTGTGTGTGTGTGTGTGTGTGTGTGTGTGTGTGTGTGTGTGTGTGTGTGTGTGTGTGTGTGTGTGTGTGTGTGTGTGTGTGTGTGGTCTGTCTTTGTACAGGAAAAAGGAAGTGTGCGGAGAACGCCAAGCATGTGCTCAAGGTTCTAACTGACCTCCTTGGACATGAGAACCACGAGGTGACACACACATCCGCCCACACTGGCACACAGATGTTGCATGCCCAATGTTTGTTATGCTCATACACACATTCACAGAGGTAAAACAACATGGATGTGTAATACGTACAAAATAAACACATGCTCGTACACTCTGAAAAAACAATTTCAGCTCTTGACTAAAACTGTAATCAAAACACCTCAGAGGACTACACACGGCACTAATTTACAGCGTTCACATAGATACATAATTCAGCTTCACTACCAGCTGATCGGTTGGAATTTCAATCCAACAGAGACATGCAAACTTGCCTTAAAACCACATTTATGATGCCTCCCGGAGTGCTTGAGTGTCTTGAAATGATCCATGACTTTAATTAAATCTATAAAAGATAAGCAACACAAGCTTCTTTCAATTGTATGAAAGGCTGTCAAGTCATTAACTCATTTAGCCTTGTAACGTACCATGACATACTTTTATATCTATAAAATAATCTTGTATTTGGATCCACTGCAAAAGATTGTTTCTTCTTTGTATCTGTGTTCCTTAGCTGGTGCACATTTCTAAACGTTTTTACCATTTGGCCAGAGAAAATAAAACAGAAGATGTGTGTATTTGTGTGTGTGTGTGCGCGTGTGTGTGTGTGTGTTATTTGCTCCACCAGATTCGACCATATGTGAATGGAGCCCTGTACAGTATCCTGTGTATTCCCTCTGTGAGACAGGAAGCCAAAGAGATGGTGAGATAGCACACATGTCTTCACCTGCTTAGAGGAAACAGACGCAGTTTGTGTTTTTTGCTCTGCGTTTGTCTCTTTATGTCACCACACAGCTAGTGTTTGGACAGGAAACAACAGGTGTCCACAGTCATATGACTCACTCTCTGTACAAAGATACAGGTGAGCGGGTGGGTTGTATCTGTGTCTCAAACATAGGTTGAAAATGTTCCTGCAATGACATTTGGTGTCGCAGGAGAGTATGTATGGCTCTGGGTCCATCCTGTCAAGCAAATGTAATATTTAAAAGGGACCTATCATGCAAAAAGCACTTTTGTACGTCTTTTATACATGAATATGTGTCCCCGGTGTGTCAGGGAACTCACCAAGTGTCAGAAAACACAACCCTTTCTCTTTTCCTCCATACCCAAATCTCTAAAAACGGGGCTGATACAGATTTGAATTTTTCTGATGTCAGAAAAGGGGTGCTCCGCCCATATGGGCAACTCTCCACCTATCAGGGGAACGGGGGGTTGGGCCACGGCCGGTGGAGACGCTTGAGTACATAAGCCAGGCCTGTAAGTGGCGCTGTAGTCTGCCACAAAAGCAGCGAAGAAGACTTCTCACAGAATCAGCCCTTGCAAAAACAGGGCTGGAAAAGAGCAAATGGAGCGAAATGAGGCATGGCTAAAATGCATGATCTGTTTGTTATTTTTGAAAAAAAAACTTGTTGACATGTTTTACATAGGTATGACCCTACAATATATTATTCAAATATAGCATGATTGGTCCACTTTAAGCAAATGCCTAAACATCTGTGATCATAAGTAACACAATTACAAAATGTTACATTCCACTTCGGCACGTTTGACGTCCAGCCAGTTGTTATCACACTCCTTACGGCTAGTAAAGTCGCTGCTATTGATTCTGTCGGTGCTAGAAATAGAGCCCTTGTTTTTGTCTTTCAGGTATAAAGTGATATACTAACACCAGTGCGTTTTGTGTTTCCCTCCCCTGTGCAGAGTGTGGAGGAGATCCTCCGCTGCTACAGCAAAGAGGAGAACCCAGACCTCAACAGGCAGATTAAGTTCATCCTTAAACAGCTAAACTCAGGTTAGTGAAGTCATGTTTACTGTTGTAATGATGGATTCTACTATGAATGGTATTTATATTTAAGGATAAAATACTTTAACAACTTAAAGTGACATAATGTGCTCATTTATGATAATGTGTGTAACTAGGAGTTGTCATTCAATGGTAGTCCAAGTTTCTCTGCTGGGGGATTTTGAGGGGAGACATTAGGGTTCACTGTCCGCAGCTCTCCTATCTGACCCTGTCAATATGGCATCTCCTGTGTAATGTATTGTGTATGTAATGTTCTGTGTATGTCACATTCAGCTGTCTTAGGGAGTCATACTTGCATCCCCCCTCCCCCCCCTTATGTTTTGTTTAGTTGCTTGTTGTTGTTACGTGTTTTTTTTTTTCTTTCTGTTATCTGGAGCAATGTCTGTTTATTTTATAACTGAAAATTAGATTTAAAAAAAAAAAAAGATTCACTGGTAGTCCCAACAATGTAATGTAAAATGTAAAAGGACCTTTAGTGTGTTTTTGAAATGGTAGTGTTTTATAATGTGTTTAAAGAATAGCAAGTATCTATTTTTTGAATAGTTGATAAATTGCTCAAATCCAAATCCCTAGTTTGTATATGTTATCATTGGGTCTATCAATGCCTCCATAGGCAAATGTACTGATTATGTTCAATTCTGGTGTTTTTGGCTTTATTCCAACCAGCTGATGATGAGGGGCCAGAATCGGATGATGAAGAAGAAGAGGACGACAATGATGTAAGTCCTCCTCTAAGCCCATGAGACATACCCAACTACAAATGATTTCCCAACTATATGAATTTATTAACAGAAACAGATCAAAATATCTGAGAGGATAAAAAATGGAGATGAGAAGAAGCACGACCGGAATGAACACCTCATATTTGACACCTTTCCCACACCTGTAGATAGCAATCTCAGCATGACACAGATATTGGATGTCATGTGTGTTTAGGAGAGTGGGGGGGGGGGTTGATGATCTTAGTAGATTGGATTTTGTGGGAAAGTGGGTTATCAAGATAAGGCGTGTGGTCGTAAGTGTTGCCCTTATTCCATTGCCTCTGATCTCAGATGAGGTGTTTCTGTTGCTGCTATCTATTTACCATGGCTATAAGGTTAAACTGATATACTGTATGTTCCCCACTTGTGTGAGTGAGTCCAACAAATGTAGACAACACTGGTCTCTTGTTGGTGCCGTGTGACTTGGTGCCAAGCACTGTATTCGTTTTCAACCTGGCCTGTAGACTTGAATAAATGTTATTGCAAAAAGTACATTAAAAAAAGTATAGTCAACCCCACCAAAGTAACCTTAGCCGCAGGAATCGAGACACTTCTGTAAACCTGTAGATTTGATATATATATAATAGAGGTAAATGAGGCCGTGGAACTTGTATAGAGACTCGTATTGCACTATTCCACTTTCTTTTCACTTTAAAAAAAAACTACATTTCTTTTCTGTATTACTTTTAATATAATATACTTTAATATTGCCTGCTTATCTGTATTATTGTGTTGCATTGTTGGAGAAGCCTGTGACCTAAGATTTTCAACGACATAATTACTCTGTTGCTATGTTAGTTTGACAATAAAGAACCTTGAACCTTGAGGTGATGATGTCAGCTGTTCATAAATTGATTGAATGCTGATTGTTACAAAATCCACATTACTGACACTGCATGCTGTTACTGTGTTGTGACAGGAAGATCTAATGGAGACAGAACTTGAAATGGAGGAAGTTCTCCAGCCACAGCCAAGGGAACTGTCTGGAGAGAGTCTGCTTACCACTGAGTACCTCGGAGTAAGAGCAACACACACACACACACACACACACACACACACACACACACACACACACACACACACACACACACCATGCTGTTAGATTAGCAGACACCTAAACTACTCACAATTACTCCACTAGTGTCTTAATTAATTTGATAAGCCAGCTGAAGGTTATTAATTAACTTTGGAGCTTCCAGCTAGTGCAAGAGCTAAAGGTACAATACCATAAGGGCAGCTGGTAGTGTTAACTGCCTTGTGTGCACGCATTAAACAATGAAGGAGACAAGCGGATCCTCACTTTTAAGGAAGCTGTCTCAAATATAAGTGTCTAAAAACCTGATAACTACAAACACAGACAGCACCTCCCCTGAAAGAGCTTTAAGGTGGGTGTCATCATCATGTTCATTTGTCCTGAATAAGCAACTGACCCCTCATGGACCCCTCATAAGTCCTCGAGATGTCAAAAAAGGTGTAAACTTGCTTTTATACATTCATCTCAATGGCTCACAGTATCCCTGTGTCAGACCAGTATTGTGTAGTTATCCTAATAAACCCATTACAGTGCAACTACCTTTTTTAAAAGAGGTCGCTGATTTGCTTTGGACAAGCCCTTTACACTAGTAGACAGCTAGCTGTAATCACATAGAGGGTTTTCAGTGAAAATGGTAACGACTGTCCAAGAGTTCTGTTTTGTCTATTAGTATTCATGTGACACTGTTGAAGGAGCCTGTGACTGAAGTGTTTCATTGCCATATCTACACTGTAGCTAATGTGCACGTGACAATAATGCCTTGAATATTGAAACTTGAATCTTGAAAAATATGTTTCTCTATTAGTCACTCTCTATGGACGCATTCTGGTTTCTGTATCTGCATGGCATCAACTCTACAGACTGTTACCTGCTATATATATATATATATATATATATATATATATATATATATATATATATAAAAAAGGCAATATATTAACAGAGATTAGGGATGACAGCGATTTTTCGAATATTCGCTAAAGTCTCCATAATCGAAAAAAAAGATTCCTGGCTTAGTTTCAACCAAAATATAGACTAATGCTAATAATAGTAATAGTATTAATAATTTAAAATGGCCATTGGTCACGCCACCAGTTTCTTTTACTGTGTGTAGCCTGCGCTGCGCTGCTACACACCGACCCCGCCCCCCTCCCCCCCTCTCCGTCACACCGGCGATTGATTTATTGGCGATGTGCAGAACAGTGAGAACAACACAACTAAAGATGAACAAAGCGGTACGTTCAAAGAAGAGTTCCTCGTGGATCTACTTCGAAGTGTACCGGTAAATGAAAAAATCGATTAATATTCGCCAGGGCTGTCCGATTTTCAAATTTGATCATGGTCAGTTTCTGGCATCCCTAACAGAGATATAACAATAGTTACATAATATGTTGTGTGTGTGTGTGTGTGTGTGTGTGTGTGTGTGTGTGTGTGTGTGTGTGTGTGTGTAGATCATGACCAACATGGCGAAAGTGAAGAGGAAGTCGATCCCTGTGCTGCCAGAAAGTGGTGATGAACCCCTGAAACGGCCAGTCACCCCTAGCTCTCATCGTAACGTCAATGCAATGTAAGTGAAGTGAATACACAGACAATGTCAGACAGTCCTAATTACAGTTCATTCTAAAGCTGACATGCTAATTGATGGTGTCTGTGACTGTCATGGTGACACATAGTGAGCAGGATAAGGTTTCTTGCTCCAGGGTGGGGAGTCGCTTCCTAATGATTTGCAAAATACCACAGAATACTATATTGAGATAAAGTAATGCTATTTATGTCCTCTTTCATTTTATAGTGGACACATTTACATCGCTCACAATCTGACTTTTTATTCATTTTGACAATAACGGCTGCCCACTTTCTCAACCACACGGATAATGAAGACCTTTTGAAAGCAGTGCAGTAGGTCAAAGCAGGAATGCATTCAAACACAATTTGCCCTTAATCGTAGCAAAGCAAGACTGCATTGTTCATACACTTTGAATGAGTGAGCAAGAGGAAACTGGAACTGTAGCCGCTTTGTACTGAAAGGCATATCAAGTCAATAACAGCTGTAAGACAGACATTAGAGATAATGGAGAGTGTTATTTTAGAGTAATAGATATAGACGGTATGAGGGATCAGTGTACTACACATGAGCTGGCCCCAGAGATAAGGGAGCGTCAACTCACTCAAGTAACTAATAGTAGTAATGGTATTGTTTGTTAAGATTGTTGTACAACTATGTGTAGAAAAACTTTTAAGATTAAAGTTAAAAGATTTGAGATAAAAAAAACTACACTGATATATTGGCTCTTCTTTAAAGCGAGGAAGGAAGTCTGCCTCCTTCTCGATACAACTCCCGCCCCCCCACACGCTCGGGCAGTCGCCCCAGCACTGCTGACTCCCTGCGTCACAGTATCGGTGAGTGAGTCTCATTTTCCATCCAAATGTTTCTCAAATATTATTTAACAATACATTTAAAAGCAGAAGAGTCTATACACAAAAAGTTGAAAATGACTACTTTGACAATCTCAGAATTACTGTGGCTTTTCATCAGATGTTTGCGGTCAACTGGATGTTTGTGTAATAATTCAATGTCCCGTCCACCGGCTGCACTTTATTTTGTTTGTGTGGATTTATTTGACGTGATGCCCAGTGTCCACCTGGCAAGGACACTTCTGTGACTTCCTCACAAAGCAAAAGAGATAAAGACTCAGCAGAATGGCCACCAAATGGTTCATGACCTATTTTTGACTTTCCATGAAACTAACGTCAGCGGGGCATCAGTTTATGCTCATTAGTTCCACAGTAACCACACATGTGTAGCAGTACTGTTGCATTGGTTTAATTTAGGTTTTGAATTTGAAGTTGAAAGACAGATACCTACAGTAGATTCTAACTCCCGCCTTTCTCAAAAACACGCTCAGACTCGGAGTGCGGCCGGCTGTCCCAGGAGTCAGAGTTGGACGGGCCATATGAAGGGCAAGCCAGAAAAGTACATTCCCAGGTGGAACACAATGGACACTCTGCCAGGTAAACACACACACAACTGTAACTGCACATGCAGACATACACACAACATGAAGCGGTGCTTTTGCCATCCAATTGCTGTGATAATATGGATTTCAATGGTTTTCCCACATGTAAAAAGGGTAAAAGGGACGAGCATGCAGAAATGTATACTTCCATCATATTCGTCCTTAACATATGTTGTAAAATAGCCCTCAATTAACCACAGAACCTAGAGGAATTCATTATAAATTGTCCTTCAGAGCTGCTCACCTCCGCTCAAGGTTTTTCCAAAAAGAAAAAGTATATATTCACGGATTCAAGGCTTTTATTGTTATTCGTACATAGCTACAGTGTAGTTATGACAAGGCTCCTCCAACAGTGCAACACAATAAAACAGATACAATAGTCAAATAGAATATACTAGAAATAGTGCAGAATAGTCTATATATAAGTAATTGGTGGGGTTGGCTCGCATGTTGCGGTGAAAGTTGAAAGCATACAACGAAAAGTAAACAAACACTGAAATAAGGCGGGAAAAAAGGCAGAGTTGGAGAGGAACAAAGGACGCGGCAGCCATCTTCACCGGCGCCATCGTACATTATATGGGTCCCTATTGCCATTAGAAGGAGCACACAAAAGAACAAAGAACAACACAATTTAAAGAACACAAATTAAGCAAATAACGTGCTGGTTTATAATACCTTCCTTCTGACTCCAAACGAAGCACTGGGAGAGAAGGAACACGCAACAATAACACAATAAAACTGCAGTATTTAAATGAGAAGCCTTCAGATTGTGTGCTTTATGATCAGTTGTTTGTTCGCAACTACCAATACACAAATTCTTATTTACAATTATTGACCTAATATATTCAGATAATAAACAACTGTGCAAGTCAGCTGAGGTTCATGTGAAACTCTGAGATGTGTGTCAGCGTATTTGTGCGCAGCGGAGAGAGTTGGCAGGAGTGTTCGGTGACTCAGCGTTGCCAAGCTGCTCTGTGAGACTGTGACATGCGTTCGAACGAGGACTTCCCACAAAGAGAGCCATTCAATCAAAGCTCCCCTGCTTCTCCTCTCCTTCACATCCCTAAGGAACTTGACTCCCGAATCCCGCCAAGAGCAATGATTCCCAGGAAACCGCTTCAGTTATCCCGCCCCATCACCCCATCCTCCCAACAAACGTAAAACACTCCCACAAAACCGACTTAAATGGCCTCATTTCACCCCAATTTCAAGGCAAGTCTTTGATATTCTGGTGAAAAGAATCTTAGCAACACAGCAATTTGGCAAATATCAAAAGTAGATTTTTGAATACCCTTTTTTTGTTTTGTTTACTGGAAAAGCTCTGATCCAAACTCATTCAACTCATTCGATTCAACCTCTATCAATGGAAGGGCCAGGAAGGCTTTTATGTTCCAGACATCAAAGTAGAGGACTTGACACTCTGTTGCTGACTTAGTTGTTATTTGTGCATATGTTTTGCAGTTTATAAAACATGTATGCAAATGTCAGTTCCCTGCTACACAGGAACGAGAGATTTTATAGAACCTATTAGAGCCCTTCACTTCCTTTTGCAACATTCAGTTTTACCAGATGATATCGGGGATGATGGAGCCAATGTGACTACTGTGAGCAGGAAGAAGAATGAGGCTGAAATCCATCCATCTATTATTGTATGGGATTGCTCTCAGGATGTAGGTCATGTGGCTCCTGTCAGATAAGGACATAAGTGTGGGCCTTTGTGAGACTGGAGGCAGAAGAGTCATTTATTCAATATGATCCTGTTGCTCAGACTCACACAGGCATGACCACAAGTATTCTTTGTGGTTTTAGTAAACCATCGGGGCCTTTTTCCAATGCTTGCTTTTCATTGGAAGCCCATGCTAAATATTGTGTCATTTGTAGGGATGTAACGATACCAAAAACTCACGGTACGATAATATCGCGATAACAAGTCCACGGTACGATATGTATCGCGATATTGAAAAATAAAGGGGAAAAAAATTAATTTGAATTTTTTTTTGAAACATTTTTTTGAAAACACTTTTTTTTTTCTTGAAATTCTTTTCTTTATTAAATAATAAATCTGATTTGTACAGCATTTTTGTAGGATAGTAGTATTTTAAAGTGCCAAAAATATAATAATCAGACCCTGCAATAAAATAAAAATAAATTTCACTTTAGTTTTTCAAGTAACTCAAGCTCACTAACTCAGCATCATCAGACAGGTTTTTTTTTAGGAATATGAGCATGTCCACATTTCCAGGTAGAAGCTGGGATGTTTGGGCGTTTACAATATCCCCTGCTGTGGAAAAAACTCTCTCGCTTGGTACTGATGTTGCTGGGACAGAGAGATATGCTTTGGCCATGGGTGACAGCAGTGGGTCAAACTGTGCATTGTCTCTCCACCACTTCATAAACAATACAGTTTTTGCCAAGAAGGTGAGGCTTATTGACAGGGCGAGATATAAATATACTGTTGGTACTTGTCAATGTCTCTAAGTATGTACATGTAGCCCTGTAAATACGATGTCCTTTTGTGTTATCTGTGGTTTTATGTTCATGTTGTAAGCTACTTGCGGCCATGTTGGACAGGTCTCCCTTGAAAAAGAGATCGATGATCTCAATGGGACCATCTGGTTAAATAAAGGTTTAAAAATAAAATGTCGTCGGTCTCACAACGTTATCGAGACATTTATTTACCGCGATATTCGATTTATCGTTACATCCCTAGTCATTTGCATAACTATGAACTGCACACAGACTAGCTGTCCCTGTTTGCTATCTCTGAAGTATCAAAACAATAGTCTAGGTATGCCAGCTATTGACTGAAACGAGTGAAGTGATGCTATCAAGGGCAAGAGGCTTGTGTGAGGTTGATGTTGCACACAGTAAAGCTGTGATATCTGTGAAACCTTCTGTGAAATGAGATTTGTTCATGGGTGTTGTGTCTCACAGCTACTGAGAAGCTCACCAGATAGAAAATGATCCTTCTAACCATAAGAAATAAGAGTAGAGGAACTAAAGAACATCAATAAAGTAGTTTTTGTATAGATTGGTCAATGTAGCCTTACTCTATGTTCCAATGTCTTTTTCAAAAGCAAATGTCGTTTAGGCAAGGCAAGTTTATTTATACACACCTTTCAACACAATGCAATTCAAAGTACTTTACAAAAATGAGAGCATTAAGAGCATTAAGAAACATATTATAAAATGGTATTTAAAAACACTAATTTAAAAGCAAAGATAATAAAACATGAATAACAAAGTTACATGAGTTAAAGTTGCAGTGCAGTGGGAGATACACACATCTGAAATATTTAGGTCTGGCTCTCAATCATTGCTAACTTTTCAGCAGAAATAGTTTTCTTTGACCTCACTTTCTTTCTACTTTAATTTGTAACTTATCCTTTCGTCATTTCAAGTGTTTCATGCTAAACGAACCCCCCTTTTGAAAATCTGCAACCCAATATTCCGAAAATTCTACGGATCCTGGCCAATTAATTTGGTCCCAGACATTCATGTGGCTTGCTCGTTTAGTTATATGTTATCACCTTTCTTTTTTCATGGTGTTTATTTTGATTTGTGAAACAGATGGAGTTATTGTTGTTATATTTGATTAAAGCTACAAAGAAAAACAAATCTTTTATTTCTTCCTCTTCCTTCCCCTGTGTTCAGTGGTGAGTATGGCTCTGCATATTCAAGCCAGCCCAAAGTTCCCCGAAACCCTGAACCTCCAGCCCGACAGAACAGCAGCGCTCTGCGGGCTCGGGGCCCCGCTCTGGCCCCCCAGTTTTCCCACTCAGAGCCACAGCAGAGCAGCCGGCCCGGCTCCGTGAGCGCCACAGAAGGAGGGGGACAACAGAGTGGAAGTAAGCATATGCCCACCAGGCGGTTGGCAAGTGTGTGCTCCGGCTGGTTGCTGTATTCTGATATAGAAAATGAAGTTGGCTTGAAAAACACGTCTACGTCTAACATGGTCTGAGTTGAATTCTGTCTCTGTATGTTTTCCTTGAAGCTCAGGTTACACAAAGTCATTTTTATCATTTTCTGACCTTCTTTCTGGACTTGTGTACCAAAACGTGCCAACATTGTTTGATAGCTTTTAAAAGGCCGTTCTCAGTTGCCAAAAATTGGCTTAAAAATTTTAAAGTGTTTATTCATACATTCACTCACAGTTGCCTCAACCCTACGTTTGACAGACCATGAGTTGTTGTGTTTAACTGCTTCTTAGATATATTTGAACATTGTGTTTTTAAAATAACAAACATGGCAGATGAGAGCGCGATAAAGGTGTGTTTTTGTTGGCATCATATAACTTTGCTTTTAGAACAACTAAAAAAAGGATATTATTTTTTTGAGGCCCCTTCCCTTAGCCACATACATTTTCTTCTTTGTCAACTTCACATATTAAAATAGAACTTAGAAGATGGATGGCCTGCCCGGTAGCTCTGGTGCCTTTAGTTGGGTGATAACATCTCTCCATGCTCTCATGCATCTTAACTGTATTTGATGAGCGAGAACCTCCGGCTCTTACACAGAGTGTCCTTACCATTAAGCCTGTAATACGGCCTAATGCTTTGTCTTAGCCACCACATCCCTGTGTGTGTGTGTGTGTGTGTGTGTGTGTGTGTGTGTGTGTGTGTGTGTGTGTGTGTGTGTGTGTGTGTGTGTGTGTGACTTATGAGGTCTGGCAAGTGTCAGACCTCTATCGACTATCATAAGGAAGTCAGTTCATCGTAGCTCCGCTTGAAGGCAATAAGCAGGCGCACATGACATGGCAAACCAAATAAGTAGCTTTTATTCGTTCCTTCCCTTTGAGCTAGCCTCATACTTTTTTTTCTGAGCCACTATCTTTTCAGTTTCTTTTCTGTCATTTAGCCGTTATTATGCCTTATGATGGCTGCTTGGTGGAGTTTGGCAACCAACCACACACTGAGACAGGCTTCCCTTTAGGCCAGGGGTGTCCAAACTTTTTTCCCTAAGGGCCACATACAGAAACATATACGAAGGTCTGGGCCACTCACTAGAGGTGAGGTATATTGCCTCATAAGTTAGCAGAATCAATCAAATGTGGGTCAATTATGCTTAATACTTTAATATGGTTTTTAAAAAAAAAACAGCCTATATCACAGCTCTCCATAGGGTTTACATTGTTTTGTTAGCAGGACATTCCTTAAAACAGGAGACTCAGATTGCTTATCGTAAGAGGAACTAGGAAGAGTTTATTTGAAGCTTGTTATTTAAATAAGTTATTATATTTATCAACTAACATTTTTTTCAGCTTTGAAAAGTGGGCTTCTTAACACATGAATACTACTGTGTCATATGTGTTTTCATCTATATTTACAATACAAGACAAGCACATGTTTCATTTATGGGCCATATTTCATTATACTTTTTGATTTGCTGAGGGCCGATTTTAAAATGGCTCGCGGGCCGCATTTGGCCCCCGGGACGTAGTTTGGACACCCCTGCTTTAGGCCCACATTTGGTAAACACATCAGTTGTGGCTGACAGAGACGATCCTTTGGCTGAGGACAGATAGAGGAGAGGTTTCTGTAGCTGACCACCCACTCAGCCTGCACAAAGGAGGGGGGGAGCCATGCCGGCTTCGCCATGTTGACGATGGAAAAAAACTGCATTAACCTTCCCAAGTCATGTTGAGACGGCTTCACATGATGACGGAGCCCCGTTATGTTGCCGGGGAAACTGTAGGAAGTGCAGCACTATCTCTGATCCCAAATTATAAAAATGATGACTAAGTAGGCAGGAATAAATGTAACAGATACAAAATATTTACCTTTTCAGAAGTAGCTACTTTGATTTTAAGATGAAATTTAAAAAAAAACATTTCTTAGTAAACATACAGTAGTTAGGGGAAAACATTCCCGCCACAATTGAACTACTGGAAGTCCCTAAAAAAGTAGTTTTTCCATCCAACAATGCCACTTGTAAGTCCACATTCCCTCAGATTCTGTTCTTTGTCTTGTGTTTTTCTTTCAGCAGGATTACAGTAAAACTATTGCCCTGGTTGTCATGACAAATTGGGTGTCTGATTTTTGGAATGGATAAAAACATATATTTATTCTCTCTCTCGTTAACATTGCGGAATAGGGTGTCTGGCCCGGGGGTCCGCCCTTTTTATTTTTATAATTGCCCCGGTTCAATTTGTGAACCCCCCATGGTGTGTGTTTGGCACTGGAGGGCACTTGTAACATTCATCTGATAAAGGGGGGAAAACACATCAACCAAAAAAACATCCAAGCAGATTATTTGTTTATGTCCTAAAACATGTCAGGAGGCCATCTTCAATTTTTAGTTTTTTATTGATAAGTTAATCTCCTCTTTCCTAACCGTACACCCTTCCCTCCCTCTTCTCTCTCTCCTCCTTCAGGCAGTCAGTCGAAGAGGAGGTGAAGAGGGAGCTGTCACCATGGAGGAGCGTTATCTGTCCGGGAACATCAGGCTTCCTGTAACATCATCCCCTCAGGTTGTGATCGAGGTCAGGGCAACAGAGATGATCCAGGATCAGCAGCAGCAGCAGCAGCAGGAGGCGCTTGAACAATGTGAAGGATTGTGGCTCTCCATTTTGTCTCCCCCTCCCCCCGTTTTGGCTTCAGCACAGACTTCTTCTGTAACATAATATGAACAATAACCACAATCCCCCGCCGTCCAACCCTGTGCACCTTGCAGTTTTAGCTGGCACTGATTCTCTCTACTCTCTCATCAAGGTTATAGTTGGCACACTTAAATATGTGAAACACATCCAGGCAGGACCAAATTCACGTTTAGAGGAATGCGTGTATTCTAAGGAGTTTGCTCGGAGCTGAGGAGCTTAAAGATTGAATTATCCGATCATAGCTTTGCTTGAGTTTGACTACAAGCTGAAGTGTTCTTACTTAAGCATAGTATTGTTTTACCTGGTTTTCACTATATATAAATGAGGGATTAGGGGTTAAGAAAATATAACATGACTTGGCATACAGATCAAATGTTTGCTAAACTCTTGATTGTCAAAAAGGGAAATGTGTTCAACATGTCTTTGAATCGATTGTACAGATATAAGTTCTCATCTTGATTTCACTACGTCCTGTATATATGGATTTTTTTTAATGTGGTGGAAAAGATCCGTCCACATAAATAAATAATCGTACTGGCTTTATTTCAAATATTTCTCGTATCAGAGTAGCTGCTCTTGTCTAACTTATGTTCCAGGAAATGTTCAGCCTGACAAGTTGTCAGGCTAGTGCATGTTTAAAAATATATTTAGAAGTGCTTATTGCAATTAACATACACTACCCTCTCTCTATACACCATCTGACCAAAAGACTTGAATTGTGTCTTGAATCCAGCATTGTATATTTGCACGGTGTTATCCAGGCGTGGTAATGTACAATTTATTTATGTAAACCGCTACATTTTTGTACTTTTTAAGTGGTTTTAAATAAATGTTTGACTATCTGTTTTGTCTTCGAAACCAACATGTCTTGCCTCGTTGATTGATGTGGATTTTCTCAGTTTTTGAAGCATTTTCTAAAAGCTCTGTTCTGCATCCTCACTGCAGCTGATCCAAAGCGCAGGATAGAACTATAAATCACCTCCTTTACATAATGACTGCCATCCAGTAGTTGGCATATTGTGCCCACGCAGTGTTGTGTGCTGCCCTTTGTGCTTCACTGTGCAAAGAAAAAAGTATTTGTGTTCAACTCGTCGAGAAGTCCCACAGCAGGAAGATGTCTGCTCCCGTATCGTGTTGTACACTGAAAGCTATGTTACACTCGCTAACTCACCTGACAGCTGCACTCTTACAAATGTTCTGAAAACACGCTGAAGTAAAGTCCCGATAATAATCACGAGTATTCAAGTTATATTCTAAGATCAGCTGTCGCATGACTACTCGATACTTGCATTGGCTGCTCTGACAAAGGGTGGACAAGGTTTAATTTGTCATTGAGCAACAGAGAGTGCTTTCAGAGGACAGCATATGTTACAGGTGACAGGGCTAGACACATAGGCTGTAAAGATTGTACCTGCTTAGGGTTTTATAAAGTTTGGGTTTGGGAAAACTTGTAAAATCCAACTGCTGTTCATAGTAGGCAAACTGTCGCGAATGTAGTTTAAGATCTGAGTGGAATAATGGGATTTTTATAGTTGAAAAGATTAATAATAAAAACGATCTCACTAATGGCAGTGTACATTTATCACTGATACATTTCCAGAAAAGATAAAGACTGAATGAGGAAGATGTGTAATCAAAGGAATGAGCCAGGATGTTCAGTTAAGGCCTGTCTCTCTCTCTCTCTCTCTCTCTGTCTCTGTCTCTGTCTCTGTCTCTCTCTCTCTCTCTCTCTTCCAGAGCTGCCAGAGTAGCTCTTTAATACTCACCGCACTATCTTTTCTTTTTTACGGTTGGTCCTTTTTTTATTGTCCTCACAAGGCCTAACTAAACAAACATCTGCGTTTGCCTACTCTGTAGGTGTGTTGCATTTGTGGCAAATTACGATTGGACCTGCCCTCCTATGTGTGTCATCGGTGTTAACAAGCAAATAGTCCTTTTCAATGGCCTTACATGTCACACACAGGCTACGCACAGGTGTAAATAATACAAATGAATGAGTTGAGAAACCTTGTTGGCTCACCTGGTAATGTGTGGCTTTGATATATATCAAAGTCGGTCCTTTATCAAAGTAACCCACGTTAAATTCCAGCTCTTAAATACAAGCCCTAATCCATCACATTTTTTAAAACTATATATTTATATCAAGTGGCACAAGTAGAGTTCCAGTGACAAAGTTGTTACTACCCAAAAATACTTGTTAACATCCAGCCAAGAAAACACTTCATAAATATATAAAATACACACATATGCAATGTCGACTTTCCCTTCGATATGAAAAGTCTACAGGACTAATAGAGTTAGTTTAGCTCTGCAGGTCTGACTAACACTCACATTTGGTCCCTGGAGACATGACATATTCAACAATTAATATGGTGGACTTTGCTAGTGAGCAGCAGCACAATGTGAGGAAACAGGACCTTCATGACAGACTGACGCACTTGCAGCAGGTGGCCGTGTAACCCGGAGCTCCAGCTTTCGCTTCAACTGAGAGGAAGCTGCTGTTTTCTATCAAAACAAACGTGTGCATAAACACTGAAAGGAAAATTATCAAACATTTAACACAGCTTTTTTTAATGCAGTGAGGGGATTCCGATGTGGGTCTTTACAGCACACAGTGCAGAAAAGTATTTTCCCTCCAGCTTGTATCTGAAAAAGTTGTAAAGCTAGTGGACAAGGCAGAGTTATAAATCAGACAAAGTGGGTAACAGCCCAGAGCCCTAAAAGCTCTTGACTAATTGCAATTGAAAGCTCACATGATAAGGGCCTACTTTCTCAGCTATAGCTATTGAAGAAGGCTCTTGTCAAAATCAATTTTAAAAGTTCCATTATTTCAGTTTTGTACTTGCAACAAATCTTACACAACAAAGCTACTCTGCAAGAAATACATTTAAAGAATTGGTCCGTGGTTTTGACCATCACTCTCAAATGTTATCATAACAGTTGACTAATTTACTCACTTATTTCCCAATAAAGACCTTAGGTATACATTTTAACAGCGAAGAAGTGTAATTATACGACCTTCAACCTTGACCTTACTTATAATAAGAGTTAAAACACTTAACCCAGACGCCTGTTTATGAACTTGTTAAGTGAACTTGCCGTGAGAAAATGTGAACATAACAGTGGGAATGCTGGCAAAGAATCCAAAGGTAATTCCCAGTTAGTAGACACTTAACAACGCTCAAATCTCCAAAGACAGAAGCATCTTCCACTGAAGAGCCCTCACTGTCACCAAGATCACTGGCATCACTCTCAGTTTCGTTTACCAGTAGATACCATGTGCTCCACTGATAAAAGGTGACGCCAACTAAGAAGAGACAGCGTTTTAGTGCCTCTGTCTAGTGTCTACTGAACCTCCTGTTTCCTCCTGACCGGTCCTTTTGAACACACAGATAGAGGTGACCCCCACTACTGCCCTTTTGTCGTAAACAGTCGAAGCTGTGTTTTTCCCTGAGGCTAGTTAAAAAAACATTACATATTGACAGAATGTATTATTGTCAAAGCTTAGGATATTTTCCTAAAGACAGTATTGTTAAAGGTTTAAGAGGCCTCCTATCAAATAGACTAAAGCAAAAGCTTATTTGGAATTCACCTTTTACATTTTTGACCTTCTCAGGAATGTCCACACAAACTGTCCATTAACCTTTAGCATGAAAGCTTCTACTCTTTTTTTGTGTGTACACCAGAGCAAATCCAAACAATGTTTTGTGAGACCCAGTTTCTGGCTTTGGGTTATGGAACAGGAAGGGGATAACATCTGAATCTGAATCTGAATCTGAACAGCGAGCCCAGTTGCCTTCCTCTGGCCTGGATATTGGTCTGGATGACACCAACCTCTCTAGAAATGAGATTGACAGCTAATTATTTTTGATAGAAAACAACCGTTAATAAACTCAACTTGAAAATCAACTATTTGCTATCATCAAATTAAGTCTGCCCAGGTGTCACAGACCTCTAGATGTAGAACCTTTCCAGTATCCTCAGCACTTTTAGGAATTCTCTGTATCGGAGTAAAGTTTAGGGAAGAAAAAGAAGAATGTACATTTCTAAAAGCAATTCTGATTCAGAATTTGTCTTGAAAAATGTATTCATAGAGGTAAAAATACACGCGTACTTGTCCCAAAGGAACAAATACTATTTGGCTGTGTTCAGCCCTCCAGCAGCAGGGGGGAGGAATGAAAAGAACGCCACACGATGGTTATCGCTAGGCTTGGTTGTTTATTCTTGATCAACAGCGTTTTAAAAAACAACCCAGGGCTTATGAGGACCATAAGATATGATCAAATGCTCAGCCAAAAGTGAGTAAATTGACCTTGAGTTAAGAATGTACCGTCCTATTCTCAAATTGTTCTGTTGCTGCAAGATGCTAATTACACATATTTTCCAAAATAAAATCATAATAATCATTGATATCATTTGTGTGACTTTACCACTGGGACACTGCAGTCGTTAGTAAACATCAGAAGGTCACTAAATCACTAACTGTATAGGAAGGTTAACAATACCAAAGCACTACCAGGAACTTCATTTGGTAGAAATCAGCAAAGCGTGAAGAACTTTCTATTTGAAGTGATAAGGAGTACTTCAACCATGTCCTCTGGGTGCTGGTGACGTTAGATTGTTGACTAAACCCGTAGGGGCCTCTGCATGGTTAGAGGGGGGGAGGGGGGAGGTGGGGGGGGGGGGGGGGGGCAGGTGTTTACCTATAGCCACAGCTGACAGGGGCCTTCATAACAGTCCGATCACATCCCTTTGTTCTATCAACCTTAAACATCCTCAGTTGACGGCTGAGTGGAAAAGAAGGAGGGGAAAGACAAAGATCCCCTCGAGCCATGTTCCCTTCCCCAGCAGTAAATTCTTTCATGGTGACTGAGGAGTTAGCAACCAGGGGCCCCCGCTCATCCCGAGAAGGAAGAGACCATGGATTTTCTGAGGCTCATTCATTCCAAGCAGACACTTGACAAAAGTTGCACAGAGTGAAAGGTAATCCTTGCCCAAATCCCCCAGGTGTGTTAAACCCAACAAAGGATTAGCACTAACTTCCTGTGTCAGAAGTACCGGCAAAAGTTTTCCATATCTTATTAAGAGTAGTTTTTTGTTATTAACACAAACCCTGCAGCTCACATACTTCCTCGTTCTTCGATAAACTAGAAAAGATGAAAGGGAGGTGAGAAGGAAATTATCGCTAATGGAGCGATGCAGGGAAGGACGAGGGTGGGTCACATTGTGTCACTTCACCTGTTGCCGATCAAGATTGAACAAGTCTATCACTTCCCAGCATGCAGGTAGTTAAGAATGAGAGTAATGGGTAAACAATTCTATAAACTACTGTTATCTTTTACTCCTAGTGTTGATTGTGGACGTTTTGAGAACAATACTTTTTATTCAAGGATGTTAAAACAATACTACAGATAAGAGGTGTTTGATATACCAACAGTAGCACTAGTTGTTGAAAAGGACACGTTAGTTGTTGCTGCTAAGAGTTGCCTGCTGTTGTTTGAAACAAGATGGACAAGAGATGTTCGGTTTAGGATTAGGGTTAGGTGAACCAAAACAGATGAGTTGAGGACCAACAAATCAAAACAATGAGCTGAAAAACTCTATAACACTAGAGGACAATTTGTTCTAGGTACAACACTACAAGTGACCCCTTGACCTTGCAAGTTTTCATTTGTAAAGAAGGGACGATATGCACAGCTTTAATGTTAAAAACTCTGCAATGTCATTATTTATTTATTTGTAAAAGTTTAATTTTAAGTTAATTATGAAAGTAAATCAAATTGCAGTTACAAGGTCATATCCTGGCATTAGTTTCATTTTGCAGTAAGTCACAATGATCTGATAGGGCTCAGTGTCTTTTTTGGCTACTGGCTCTGGTGGCCGTCAGTGACTAACGCTGCCTTTCAAGCCGGTGAAAAGACGAGGGACTGTGGTGTCTATCATCACTTCACTCGTCTACAGAACTCTCAGAGCCTGAACCCACAGAGGGGAAAAAAACAAAAAGGGAAAAAACACTGCCAGCAGGCAACAGGATGCACATGGCCCTGAAAAGGATGGCTGGCTGGATCCAGGAAATGGAGAGAGGAGGAGAGGAAGGAGAGATTTTGGAACACAGCTGTGTTCGGATTTAAAAATTCCTGTTTTGAATGACGGAGAGGTATTTTGTTGTTTCTTCCATAGACCATAATGAAGGGGTAAGAGCACAGTTTGCCACAGCAAGGGATAAGTGCGGTAGTAATGGTGACAGCTGTGAAATCAGCATTTCACCCATCATCATCATCAGTCTTCATCTTGCTTCCATGTCTGAGAGGCCTTAAGAGTCAAAAAGAAAACCATTTAATGTCCAGATTCAGATTCATTAACTCACGCATCGTGGTTAGTACTTGGTGCGTACAAACACAGACAAATCATATTGGGGTGTTTAAATATCTTTGTCATTCACCAGATTGTATCCCTTTAGAGAAAGCTTAACTTGCTTTTGTTTTCCAGAAATTGTCTGCAAAAAGTGGGATTCATGTTTCACCCAAAAAAAAAAAGCCATACCTGGTTTGAACAGCATTTCTATAGCTTAACAAATATATGAAATATTTAGTTACACAATGGATGTGAAAGGCCAGGGAGCTGATAAAACCCTGTTGAGACTGCTCCAGGACCTCTCTCTGACGTCAGTAGCATACCGGAAGGTTCATCTGGTAAGAACAGAATAATATTACTAATAGATGAGTAAGTCATTGTGGCTCTGTTAAAATCCCTGCGGGCAAAAGGTTTATATGAACCTAGGAAATTCATAATCCAACTGCTTAGAGAACTGACACACAATGAAACTTTAACATCACTTATGACTCCTCCTTTATTATTTGCTTAAATTATTTGTTCATATTGTCCTTATTTAACTTTAACGAGGCAACTTGAGGGCTGAAAACCCAGTAAACAAGTCTACTGTATATTGGGATTGTACTGTTCTCATGTTAGCAAACAATTCCCTACCTACTCACATAAAAGACACAGAGCAACACTGCCTGACAACCTTGGCTTTTGGTTAAAATGCTGCAAGACGGATACACTTATAAGAGGCAAGACAAGCTCTATGACCATGACAAGTTTCAATGTCATGTAATCAATTAGGGATCAAATTGTTGATTTGTATTATCTGAACCTCTCTGAAGATGCTCTGAAGAGGTCAATGTTCAACAGTAAGTGAGAGAATCTGATTTTCCAGACTGTAATTGAATACTTATCTGCTACTTCTTACTTCTACTACACATCATTTCATGGGGAAATATTGTCCTTGTTTACTCCTCTGCAGCTATCTGACAACTGTGCTTATTAGTTACAGAAGAAGTTACATATAATACATTATTATGTTTAGTATTCAGATTTGTTCAATCTGCTCAATTGAGCTCTGCCTCAATATGCTACACCCCTGATGCTTACACATTAAAGTCACAAATCCAATGATACACGAGTCTAAATGAACTGAAGACATTTTGACATATAGGTATTTTTTTGGTTACTTTTTGTGCATTCCTCTTATTACACTTTTGTAGTTTAAGTAAAAATGTGATGCAAGATATTCACTTGTAATGGATTATTTTCCAATCCACCTGTTTTACACATCAACAGGAAACAGCTGACTGAGGGAGAACAATCATAGTGGAGGTCTATGGAAAAAGGTTTAAAAGATGTATAATAACTCGGTAGGGATATTAAAGTCGTCCTCTAATGGAATATATAAATATATATAATTTATATTTGAGTGTTGTATGTCTTGAGTCTCTTCAATAAAACTGCTGCTGATGATGATAGGGGTATAATTACCTACGGAGGAGTTCACATTCTACAAATGTTATTCAGATTAGAAAATGTAAACAAATAAATTAACATGGGGGGTGGGGAACTAAATCTACCTTAATGTCGTCTCAGCTTTTTAGAAGTTGGAAAACGTTTTAATTAGTTTTAATTACTTTGTATACTTCAGGTTAGCATGTGAAATGTACTCCAGGTGTAACTAAAGTCTTGTTGTGTTATATTTCACAATATGAATCCAAATATGTAAAGTAACAAAAATGTACAAAATACATAGTGGACTAAAAGCACCCAATTTACCTCTGAATTGTAGTGGTGTACAAGTAGCATAACATGGAAATACTCAAGTAAACAAGTATCTCAAAATTGTCCTTAGGTACAAAAGGCTACTTGAGTAAATAGGCTACACTTACTTACTTTTTACTTCTGGTTAGACTTTAGTTTTCCAGGAGGAATCCAGTAAGCACGAGTATAAAGCCAACATGCAACCTGGTGGATTAGTTATTCCACCCCACAGATCTTTACTGATGGAAAGGAAAAAATAAAATCCAATGTTAACTTTGTGAAGTAAGTCCTGTGTGTACATGAGGGGCGGAGAGGCGGACCCTTGATTTCCCTGCTGCTCATTCATCATCTACATCCTGTGTGTAAGTGGTCTTCCACGTAACTGCAGCCATCCTTAAAAGCACTTCTGAGGGAGAGAGAGAGGAGGCAGTCCCGAGCACCCGGCACCACATCCACCTCCACCAGCTCCGTGCATCTGTCACCATTTGCAACAACCAAGACCGTCGTGATGGAAAGGATTCTTCTATAACTTTTCCCCATCAACCGGAGAGACACAAACTCAAGCCATTTCACTTTCCTGGGCTCAATAATCGGGTTTTTATCGGTTTATTTTCTCCAAGCCACGGATCGTCGCAAGCAGGAACAAAATGTGAGTGTCGTCTTCATCATTTTAGGCAAGATTGACAATTTAACACCATCTTTATCTGTTGGTTTTAATTATCTTTCGTTTTAATTTATGCACCTAAAGTCAACAACTGAAAATGTTAAATCTTTTAGCGGAGTGTAATTCAGCAAGACTGTGCATTTAAAAAGAACATGAAACAAACATATTTTAACTTTTAAACTAATAGTTTAAAAGTTAAATATTTAATTGCCCATTTTAACAGATTGTTTTATGAAAACAAAGCAGTATACGTATAGATGGCAAATATAATAGAGGTAATGCTGATTTTTTTTTTTAACAGTATCCTTTATTAATTGTAAAGTCCCGACACAATGATCAACTTTAAGATAATTGAAGTGTGGCATATTGTGTGCTTTCGTGTCAACATGTGAGTAAAGAACAATTACAAGTGAACTTTCATTATCAACAAAGATAGGCTCTGCGTCCATAATTAGCCTTGATTGACCTTGTTTGTTTGTGTTTTTTCTGTTTTTGGTGGGGGGTTACTCTGCTATTTGCCCCACATGGGAGTGTCTCTTTGGTCGTGAGCACAACGAGCCCTGGCACGGCTTGTTGGACATGTGAGAATGCTGAAGCTCCAGGGGTTACTTCACGTTCTAAGTACATTCCACGTGTTCTTCCAGAAGTTAAATAAATAGTGACAAGTGTTACTTTACTTGTGTTATGTTTAAAAATGGAGGGGATGATACACCTCTGCTGCATGTCTTTTGTTTAGAGCAAACCTAGTAAAGTCTTAGGGAGAAGCATTGTACTGTCTTTTATGCAAATCCTATTTAAGTACATGCTGATCATATTATGATGTAAACCTGCCCTCAGGCTGTTCTTTGCTTTACTGGCTATGAAAAAGCAAGAAGTATGTTTTGAGTATACATTGATATTGTTTTAAACTGTTAGTGTATTGAAAACATTTCACACAAACCCCAAATTAAAGTATTTTCTTATGGAGCAGTTATTTGCAAATAATAAAAACCTGTTTTCAGTCCTTCAATAATGAAAAGAAACTTCATAATCATTTTTAAACAACACAATACAACATTTTGAATTTCAGAGTTTTCAGAGATTGATATTTGATTCCGTATTGCAAGTTTCATGCCTAATGGCATCCTCTACACCACACACATTGTAATGAAATGTTTAATATTACTACAATTCAGTGGCGTCTTAAGTTGAATAAAATGGAAATACTCGATTTAAGTACCTCAAAATTGTACCTAAGACATAACTTGTGTAAAGGTACTGTCCACCACTGCAGTTCAATTAGTTTGGGATTAAAAACAGTAAATGGCTCTTTCTGATTATCTAGATGTTTTTTTCCCTAATTCTGACTGGCTGTGGTCTTTGTCTTCCCCCAGGATGAACAACAGAGACCGCTGGAAGGTGTACAAGAGGGTTGGTGTCATGTTTTTCCTGGCTGTGGTCGCGCTGACTGTTGTCCAAAGAGGAAGCATCAACATGGGGGCTCCCTTCCAAATTGAAAGGCAGCCTCGGACAGATGCCTCAGAGGGGGCGGAGCATGGAGCTGTTGGGAAGGACAAAAGTGACTTGAACCTGGGAATGAAAAGTTTCTGGAAGGCTAGCAAACACCAGCTGATGCCTAAAAAACGGGCCACCACACAAAAGCCCCGGATCACTGAGGACAGCAGCCCGAGAACCTGGGATGTTACCAACTCCAACTGTAGCATCAACCTCAACCTCTCAAGTCAGAACTGGTTTAATAGCCTGGAGGAGAATTTCAAGCAATTCATGCTTTATCGACACTGCCGTTACTTCCCCATGCTCCTCAACCACCCAGAGAAGTGCACAGGCGACACATATTTACTCATGATAATAAAGTCTGTTGCCACCCAGCATGACAGAAGAGAGGTCATCAGAAAAACCTGGGGCAAAGAGCAGGTGATTGATGGCAAGAGAGTAAATACCCTTTTCCTTCTTGGTAAACCCTCCAGTGTGGCAGAGAGAGCAAACCACCAGAAGCTAGTGGAGTACGAGGACTACATCTACGGGGATATCCTCCAGTGGGACTTCCTAGATAGTTTCTTCAACCTCACGCTAAAGGAGACTCACTTCCTCAAATGGTTCCACACCTACTGCCCCAGTGTACGCTACGTCTTCAAGGGGGATGACGACGTCTTTGTCAGCGTGGACAACATCTTTGAGTTTTTAGAGGGCAATCAGGCAAAGAACCTGTTTGTGGGCGATGTGATTGTCAAGGCGAAGCCCATCCGTAAAAAGGAAAACAAATACTACATCCCCCTGGCTCTGTATAATAAAACACACTACCCTCCGTATGCAGGTGGAGGGGGGTTTCTGATGGATGGGAATCTGGCGAGGAGGCTTTACTTGGTGGCAGACACCCTTGAGCTTTACCCCATCGATGATGTCTTCTTGGGCATGTGTCTGGAGGTGCTTCAGGTCACTCCTATAAAACACAATGCCTTTAAGACGTTTGGCTTGGTGAAAAATAAGAGCAGCAAATTGAACCGAGAACCTTGTTTCTTTAAGAGCATGATTGTGGTACACAAGCTGCTCCCGTCGGACCTAATGCACATGTGGCATATGGTCAACAGTGACCTGGTGTGCTCACAGAAAGTGGAGATCCTATAGCTTGATGGGAGCACCAGGTCGGGACAGCACCAACACGCTGAGCTGTACCTTGGTGGACACCGTGATGCACGAGAGTCCCAGTAAACTCTCCCTTATATGTGGGGAAGGACCATGGACCATATCAGAATTTGCTGTTTCTGTTCAGTAGTGCAATTTTTTGAGGATATTCCTCAAAAGTCAAGTAAATTATACGGAGATTTTAAAACGTTGTAGAATTGTGTATTTATATTGGCATTCTGAAGGACTTAATTCTTTCAGAGACAACCAAAGTTTAACTGCTTCCTCAACGGACTTGCTGAGGAGGACAGTTATTGCTTGGCAACTACAGGCTTTTTATTTCATTATGTAATTATGTGTGAGGTTCTCCGCCTTATCACAGCCGGACACACTGTCCTCCTCCCCTCGTCAGTGGCCAACACCTTTTTTTTTTCCTTCCTTCTGGTTGGATATGGTTGAGGTTTTTCATTGCCAAATCACCATTGGTAGCAATCTGATTTATATTAATACCTCAAATGTAACCAAAAAAGTGTAGTATGAGGACAAGTGGTAAATAAACCATGAATATATTTGTAGCTAAATGTGCTTTCTGATAGGTCAGAGGGAAATAATGTTTAGTTGGCCAGTGTGATCTTGAGAATAAAAAGGCAGTGTGAGGTGGTGCCCTGGATGCTGGGGTTTGAAAGCCATTGCACTTGCTGCACAGCCTTTAGTTATGCTTGCATTTTGGGTTTGTATTAAGTGTTATACATTTCCTTCACTTGAGTCAATGTGTAATTCTGCAGTGGCTTCAAATCAAGTAAGAGACGATTCTCTCTACCTCAGTGATTCGGTCAATTAAAAAAAAAATCATAATTAGTTTAGGCTTATCTTAATATGAAGCACATGTTCCCTAAAGTGTGTTTTTAATCAATGAAGTACTGTAGAGGTCCTTGCACTATTATTTTGGAATGTGACTGACTTGATCTACTACTACTACTACTACTACTACTACTACTACTGGAAACTTTTAAAATTAGATGTCTAAACTTGTTACATGTTTGCTGTCTGTGGATTCGAATGTGCTGATATACTTGACATGGATTTGGTTAAGGGTTTACAATGACACTGTGAACTAAAACTAATGCTGGTACGAGAAATTACATATTAATGTAATCCTCAATAAAAAGGAAGAAAATAAGGGGTTCTTGTATTTAATTTAAAGCCTCCAATGAGCATAATAATGTGATGTTTGATGATTATAAAACTGAATGTTGTGGGTATAGTGGGTGATGGTGATGTAAATATATGTAAAAATCAAAATGTACAAAGAATGTCATTTGTAAATTAAAATGTTAAAATGTTCTCTTTGAAAATCTGTCCTAAATTGGCTGTTTTTCTGTTTGGTTTATCAGCATTGAACATCTATATGAAAATCCACATCAGGTCACACAACAAAAGTGTTGTCGGGTATCTGTTACACCACTTAACAATAAAGAAAACATGTATGCTCGGTTATGAGAATCCCAATGGTGTAGTCTAACAATATATTAAGTGCTCATTTTTATCAGTGTTCAGCAACTTAACAAGCACGCATGTCTTCTTAGTCTGCCTGTGATGAGATGGTGAAGAAGTGTGACTTGCATTATTCCTACACTGAGTGTGACACCATTGGTGGATTATAGCAGAACATCCTTTTTAGTGCAAACAAAGAAAAATATTGAAAGACAATGAACTTCATCTAATAATCTTCTTTTTGTATACGGTAAATAATCTTCAACACAGTCTATTGTGTTAAGTTTCCCGAAAGTATCTGTCCATCCTCCCGACTGGGTGTGACATTTCACATAGTTTATGTTAAGCATCTCCGTCTACTATTGTGTCTTTTACACTGAGAAGAACCCCTGAGAATGAGACTGACGGTAAACAGTGAGGAAATTAAGAGCTTTAAGTTGGCCTAAAAAGTAAAAGAGACAAAATAAATACCTTCCTGTTGTTCTTTACAATGTCCTACAGGACAAAGACAATAAAGCCTCGCAGAAACTGGATCCTCTCGATATATTGTGTTTCCTGAAGGGCGCACTTTGAGATAAAGCTTAACAAGATGAATCTCACAACTGTCCTCTGTGTGGAACACAATGAACAAGTGATACAGCGTTGAACCTTTCAAAACAAAATAGCTGAATCATCTATTGTATTTTCACAAGTTTGATTAATTCACTATGGCCGCAATGTGCAAATTGTATTACTAAAAAGCCCTACATTTCTATTTTAAGACATTGATTTGGTTCAACCAAAACGTACTAAAGTGATGTAAGAGAGTGTGTAACTAAACATGGTTTATTGGCAGCTGTGACCTCATCAGTCAAATTTCCTCTCGTTTGGGGTCCATGTAGTGGGGTAAGGAAGGGTGACGAGACTAATTAGTGGCAATGAATTCATCAAAGAAACAGGACATTCCTCTATATAGGCACGAACCAAATCTTACATTTGTGTATTAGATTGAACCAAGACAGCACTTTTAAACACCTTCTTTTTTTTTTTAAAGAAAGGATATCCTCTCCATGATATTGTGTAAAACAATTGTCAGTTAACATTGAGAGTAGTGAAAAAATTCTGTACCCAAAATATATTATGTTTTTTTACTTTGTGTACTTAATGCATTTTATACATTAGGATGTACTGAGTGTTAATTGTAAATGTGTCTGTATGTGTGTGAAACAAATACATTTCTACCTGAGAGCAACAGAACAAACAATGATTCATATCTCACTGCCTTTTGTGTCTCCTAAACCTACAAGGAGAGAGGAACACAAACCCACAGCTAAAAGATGTGCAGTTAACATAGGAACAATAAAGGACACATTATTGTTGCTAGGCTGTGAACAAACAAGTGATGTTTCCCTTGCTGAAAAGCTATCATCTAGTGTAAATGTCCCACTCAAGTGATGATATTTGAATGTATGCGAGCCTGCAGACCAAGAGCTGCACATTTGTCGAAAGTAATTGGAGGAAGCTTTTTGATGCGAGTGTGGTCAATGGGGTCGTCTGACAGAGGCTGCAGGATTTCACACAAGCCCTCTATTTTCTTCAAAGGCCTCTGGAGCATCATCATTGGCATGGCTGAAGATGGGAAAGTTGTTGCTGGGGTTTAAATTAAAAAAGAACATTCCACACTGTACATGCTGCTGACAATGGCATCTCTATCAGCTCAGACAACGCAGACAATCTCATCTAGCAGCTGCGTAAGTTACAAGTCATGTTTAGCCCAGTGTAGATAACAGTAAAGATAATAATTGGACATAACATGGTTATATTATGTAGTTTGGTGGATGGATTACACATGATTGATGATGATACATGATTAACTTTTGCACTTTTTATGAAAAAAACAAATGCTCTTATATTGTCCCTTACTTTGAAAAAACCTGGATTGAACTAAATAATCACGTAAACATTTGTTGGTAAAGGTTTATGCTAAGTTATTTACTTTCTTGCCAGATTTGCTTGAGAAGATCGTAAACACTCTATATGCTAATTATAAAACTACAGCCAAGCATTGTCACAGTATTCAATCAAAATGATGATTGAATAACAGTGGTTCAAAGTCAGCATCTTAACATAGTACTGGAACTATTAAATCAGCAGAGAAACACACGAATGAATTTCAGTAGCCATTGTTAACAAAGAAGGACTCCATGTTATTTACCTATGTGTTTTCAGATCAACTCCAGACTTTTAATGTTTGTTAGAAACAATGCCATGCAATAAGGCTGAACAAAGATCTCTTTGATTTCAGTTCAAACATTGGTCCCCATCTGCTTTAAGACGCGGGAATAATCAAATTGTTTAAGATAAAGATTTCACATGCATTGATCTCTGGCAGGGAGGAAACAAACAGTTTGTTCTTCTTGGTAACATACATTTGGGAAATGTCAGTAAAAAAAAAGATAATCATCATTGTGTGCAAACTCAGCAGATCAGTACACTGTCGTCCCTGACTCCACACATCACACTGGAAGAGAGGCCAAGGCAATGCAACTTCATCTGTGCTATAGGACACCATGTACTTGACAAAGATCCATTGTGAAGAAGACTCAGAGCTGTATGCTCCCCTTTAAAGATGGTCCTATTTAGATCAGCCACGATACAAATGAGATAAAGTATGAGTCTCTGTCCTCTCTCCTATTGACTCAGTGTCCACTCATGAAGATGCTTATGGTTTGTCAATGAGTGAAATAGCAGCACCCTCAATCATATTCTCTCCCATTACTTCCTATAATATACTGAAGCATAAGCAGAGTTTAGGGGAATAGATGTAATATTAACATATACAAGCTAACTATATTGTAATTGTAAACTCTGCTCGTTCATGAGGTCGACTATGTTAAATAGGGAGAACAAAAAATCACCTCAGGAAATTTTTTTATAGAAATGGAACCAAGCTAAGAGACAGGCCTTCAAGTGAAAGCAAGAGGTCTGACATAATGCCTCAGCGAGCATGACTTTGTCACTGTTCAAGGCAGAGTGCTAGTCTGCATGGAGGTATTCAGTGGCACCTTCAGGAACAAAGACCCTGTTCAGCTGAGGGATGACAGCACACTGCTGTCCGGCGGGTCACTGTTAATCACACAAAGGCCTTCTGCCCATGAGACATAAGAAATGTAGGATTTTACAGAACCAACTGGAACAGCCTCATCTTTTTACCCAACCAATTCAAGTATACACGTAACTGCCCCTCGAGAAAAACCGTTGGAGATATTCATCTCCATTTATCATAGGAACTGTGCAAGTATTGTAAGCTAATTTGACAGAGATAATTCATGTATGCCTGCCATATGAACAATAAAGGGTTTACAGATTTGACAAGCTGAAGGTTGTTTGGAGAAAACATAACATTTTAAGTAATTTTGAAACTCATTCAAGTGGCAGTTTAGTACTCTCCGCAATGGCTATAGTAATTATTTAATTGGCTGAGGATTGGCCTTTAACCAGTATCCCAGATCAATTACAAAATTATCCTCACTTGCATACAAGTACTCAGTATGCAGTTTCCTATGAGATATTTTTATTGTCTCAGGTGTCAACACACAAAACGATACCTGATATATACTGCCCCCTTGTGGAATAATAAGGGGTGGTCATCTAGCCATTTTCAGCTCATTTAAGACGTAGGTTACATTTTGGTTGTTTGTAGACAACGCATTCAGGAATACAATAGGACGAGCATCCGTCCCCATTTAGGGCATCCATGTGGGACACTACAACAACCTTCCAACAATATACAGGTTAACAGAATCAAACATCTTTCTCCAGGACTCCTAGGGTTTACTCAACAAGTGACGGTATTACTTGAAATGTTTCAAGCTTTTCAAACTAAAATATATTTCAGAGATGATGTGTTGCATTGGTAGGTAGCAGTATAAATGTATCAACTTTTATATTCTAACATTTCAAGCCTGTGACACATTCAATATTTCAGATTGACAAGGTTGAAAAAGGATAGACATTTAAAAATCACCACCTACAAGGTTTTATTTCAATCATGTGAAAATCTTCAGATTTTCAGATGGGGGAAAAGAAATTAGTCAATGCACTACAAATATTTTATGTTACATAGAAGAGGTTCTTCCTCTGACATTGACCCGGCCCCACCAAACAAACATGACAGAACATCTTGCCATTTCATTAACACCCAACTCATGAGCACTGACTCAAATCTTCTATCAAAATATGCTTTACACAGAACAGTAAAAGTTGGCAACTAAAGCAAACTAAAAAATAAAAACAAATAAGGTGTGTATTTTTTTTTTTTTACAAAAAGGTAAAATGAAAATCATACAAACTGTTTAAATTTACACAATGTATCTGACAAAGACAAGCATATTTTTCACAGCAAACTTGTTTGCCAGACCCGTTCCATTTTACTCCTTCAGAAAAGCAAGTTATCAGAGGGTTAGAGGCGCAGGTTTGCACTTGGGACATTCAGTACTCACAAAGCACTTGAGCTGAGAAGGTCAAAAAGTACCATTCTGGCACACAAGGGTGGAGGTTTGTGGGGTCTAAATAAAGGGCTAAAATGCCCATCAACAGTTAAATATATATCAATGACGCTTTCTGGAATGTCCAAAAGCTCTGAAAAGTGATGAAACCAGAGTCCATTCAAAAGTAAAAATGACGAAGGATTTAGTCATCAAACTTAATTTTCTTCCCCTGGGGCTTGGCAAATCCACCACCACCTCTTCCACCTAGAAATGAGAAGAAAAATGTGTTTTACTAGCCAGCATCTTTAGCTACAGACAAATCATGGATACTGTGTTTTTACCCCAAGGGCAAAAGTATGAACTCAAGCAAAAAAATTTTTTTGACAAACATACCATATATAGTTAGCCATATTGTCAAGATGAATACAAAACAAAAAGATTGCACTGCATTAGCAGCAGACAAATCAATAGAGTCCACTATTGATTGTCACTTAGCCATTAAAGTCATGAATGTGACAGCGATTGAGGATAGAACCGGCAGACGATAACACACACCGGCACCGAAGACATAGCACTGCCTTTAGTTTTCCTCCGAACATTTCACACACGAGTACTGAACAACCACATGTGTGCCAAGAAATGGAGGGTGTTTGGCAATTTTCTTAAGTCTAAGGGCAGACATTTTAAAACATTCAAATATAGCACTTTTATTTACCTCCGAAGCTTCCTCGCCCGCGTCCACCGCCACGGGAGTCTCCTCTTCCTCTGCCGCCACGACCACGGCCGCCAAATCCACCGCCGCCAAATCCACCACCGCCGCGACCACCGCCAAATCCACCTCTGCCGCCGCGACCGCCAAATCCACCTCCACCTCGACCACCGCGGAAGCCGCCTTCGCCCTTGGGCCTGGCGTAGTCCAGGCTCACCTTGGTGCCATCGATCTCGCCATCATCCATGGCCTCCTTGGCTGCCTTGCAGTCATCCTCATTGTTAAAGTCCACAAAGCCAAAGCTGCAAGGAAAGGCAGAATTTAACATACAAATCTGTACAGAGTCCCTGCTGGACAGAGTAGTGTTAACGAGGACTGGGAAGCCACGAGGAATTTTAAAACTTACCATTTTGATGCTCCTGTTTCTCTGTCTGTGACTATCCTGGCTGCTGCGGCCCCATCGAACGCATCTCTGAGAGTCTGATCTGTGGTCTCCTCAGAGAGACCCTTGACGAACAGGGTTTTAGTTGGACCTGGTAGCAGCGAGAAGTAGTCATTAAAAAAAAGGGTTTGATTTAATTATCTTCGGGGCTGATACAAATGATTTATCAACCTAAAGCCTCATGGGAGGACCAGTTTAAACTACCAAGTTTCAGAAGGAAAAGTTTTCACATCTGGCCATGCTATCAAATCATTTTATTTCTGCAAAGATCAGTTCTGAATGGTCAAGTTGGTAGACTTACCAGCGTTTCCTCTGGCTCCGTCTCTGCTACTGTTCTGGCTGTACTCCAGGCGGATGGAGCGGCCGTCAATATCTGTGTTGTTGAGGTTTTCAAGGGCATCCTTAGCCTCCTCTGTGGTCTCAAATTCTACGAAAGCAAAACTAAGGAAAAAAGAACATTAGGAAAGTGTAAGCTGATAAATTCAGAAAAAGCCACAAATTGATATCAAAATGTTACCATTGTTGACTAGTAGAAATGCAAATCATAACAGTTACCGCTCAATATAAACTGTTGCACAACAGACAGACAATCTCCCCAATGCGAGTAGGGCCTGCAGAGCTTGTTCTAACTGTGCATTGACTCTGCTTCTCGTGCGAATCCATTCAGAATCATGAGTAAGATTTAGAGGAGCTCATGAGAAGGTGAACAGTTGAAAGATTTATTTCCAGATAAATTATAACTTATAGAAAGTCATCCTTAAATCCATTAACATAGTATCATTCCAGATTCTTACCCTTTTGGTCTGCCGTCTCTCTGTGGAATCCTAATAGAGACAGCCTTATCAAAAGTGGCTTGAAGTGCCTCTTCTGTGGCGGTGAAGGACAGATTATTCACCACCAGTGTTTTACTGGCTGCTCCTGCTGCTGCTACAGAGACAGAAGAAAAAGAAAACAGGTGAGATTGAGAAGAATTTTCGTTGATCTACTGGAAGTACTATGTGCATCAAAACTGTCCAGTTAAAGCAAATTGAAATACATAAACATGTACATCATGTCTTAAGAGCTTTATTATACTTCAAATGACAAATCAATAGCCAGAGGCCACTATTGATTGTCGCTTAGTCGTTTTAAAGTCATGAATGTGACAGCGATTGAGGATAGAACCGGCAGACGATAACACACACCGGCACCGAAGACATAGCACTGCCTTTAGTTTTCCTCCGAACATTTCACACATCAGTACTGAACAACCAAATGTGTGCCAAGAAATGGAGGGTATATGGCAATTTCCTTAAGTCAAAGGGCAGACATTTTAAAACTTCAAAAAACAAAACTGAGGAATTTACCTCCAGCCATGGAAGCTCCCTTCTGGCTCTTATCTCCAACGTAGTCCACCATGATGGACCTCCCCTGGACATCAGCACCTTGAGCTTCCTCCAACATCTTCTCAGCTTCAGCCTCAGATTTGAACTCAATGTAGGCAATGCTGTCAAAAAGAGAGAAGACATTACTTGTCAAGAAAAGAAAAAAAACTAGTACATTACCAACCAAAATACTGGTCAAATGAAAGGCAGGTTTGAGTACTAGGAAATAGAAACCTACAACTTATGAAGCTGCAACAACTAGCTTGACTAATCAGTTCAACTGCAATTTATCAAATGTATTTTTTAGCCTCTCACAATAGGAGATTTCCTAATGATCCATTCTCTATGGATTCCACTTAGTCATTTAGGCATGAATGTGACAGCGATTGAGGATAGAACCGGCAGACGATAACACACACCGGCACCGAAGACATAGCACTGCCTTTAGTTTTCCTCCGAACATTTCACACACGAGTACTGAACAACCACATGTGTGCCAAGAAATGGAGGGTGTAACAATTTTCTTAAAATGTAGAAGGGCAGACATTTTAAAACTGCAAAAACCTAGTACATTACTAACCAAAATACTGGTCAAATGAAAGGCAGGTTTGAGTACTAGGAAATAAAAACCTACCACTTATAAAACTGCAATAACTAGTTTGACCAATCGACTGCATTTTTCTAAACTAAATGTCAGTAATGTATTACAATAGGAGATTTCCTAATTATCCGTTATACAATCACCTTTGACATAACAAAAAGTGGGACGGCCTTTTTTTTTTAAACTGTTAAATGTGTCTACCAAAATAGTAATCCATGAATAAAATATATATATTTTTTTCCTTTCAGTACTATTTCGTACAAAATGGTGGATTGAAAAAAGTACAATTTCCTTCCACTACATCAGTTTCCTACACAGTTCTTAGCCAGCTTGTAGGATCTCAGAGTTTGTATTCCCTATGTTTTTACAAAGTGACCTCATCTAGACAAAGGAAATAAACTCAAAAAGTCCGCTTGTCCTTACCCCCTGTTTGAACCGTTCTGGCCTGGCGGTAACCTGACATCAACGGCAGCCTCAAAGACTTCCTTGAGGTCTTCAATCGTGGCGGAGAAGGGAAGGTTCTTCACAAACAGTGTCTTTGAATCCCTCTCTGTGGGATAAATAGAATCGTCAGTTTTGGAATAACTTATTTTGCCTATAATGAGAGAAGTTATTTGCTAAAATCCATTCATTTCAGGAAAAGCCCATGAAATTCGTTTTTAAATAATCTGCATAGGAAAAAGTCATGAATGTGACAGCGATTGAGGATAGAACCGGCAGACGATGACACACACCGGTACCGAAGACATAGCACTGTCTTTAGTTTTCCTCCGAACATTTCACACAGTGGTACTGAACAACCACATGTGTGTCAAGAAATGGAGGGTGTAACAATTTTCTTAAAATGTAGAACGGTAGACATTTTAAAACCGCAAAAACATTCATTTTAAAATGTTGGTGTGTTTACCTTTCTTTCCATCCTGTGAGGTCTCCTTGCTTCTGGCTCTGTCCAACTTAAGCTCCTGACCCATGAACTTCTTGCCATTCAGCTCTAGAGCTTTTTGCATGTCCTCCTCCGAGGAAAACTCCACATAACCGAATTTTCTGCAGATGCAAAACATTCAAGGACCATTAGACATACTTTTTTCAACACTGATATTATATAGATTCATAGCAAAAATGCTAAGGTGTAAAACACAACAGTACCACTAGACACCAGTCATGATGGGATAGAACCATTAATGATCTGTTACAGATTAACATTATATATATTTTTAGTCACTGCCATCCTAAAATTAAGAAAGGTGGATATTTAGGTTTCCAATAACAGGTACTTTTACCTGTAAATAGGTTTGTATTGTTTGTTTTCAAATATTGCTTACTTGGATCCACCTAACCGGACATCAGTGACTTCAAGGTCGTTCTTGGTGAAGAATTTCCTCATGGCATCTTTAATTTCATCAAAGTCCTTGTCGGAGTTCAAGTTCCCAACAAATAGACAGAAACCTGAAAAACGGAGAATGTAAGATCAATGACTTTTGTTTGATTTGTGTGAAATAATTTTAAACTTCAAGTTGATTCAGAAAAATAAGTAAGTGACATCACACATCAGTATTAAGTCCCTTATTGTTCATCATAATAAAATGTTGACATGAGATTGATGGGTCAGTGCATTCTGCTTACCTTCACCATCGGACTTTGCCTTCTTGGCCGCAGGTGCCTCTTTCTTGCTCTCTGCCTTCCTCTTTGCAGGGGTCACTGGGGCTTCTGTAGAGACAAGAGTGTTAAAAACTGTTCACAGACAGATATCAATTTAGCACAAAGAGAAGAAAGTCTGGAACATCCAGATGGTAGTAACTGCATTGCAAATCAAATATACATGCTACAGTTAACTTTTAATTGTTTTGAGATAATCGTCTTTTTTTTGTATTGCCTACTAACAAGGCAGCACTTTAGTGACTTTTATTTGAAAGATGTTAACATTTTCCATCATAAAAACTCACCCTCTTCGTCATCGTCATCCTCATCATCATCCTCATCTTCATCATCCTCCTCCTCTGACTCTTCCTTGGCTTTCACCATCCCTGCTTTCTTTGCCTTTGCTGGTGCAGGAGCAGTGTCCATCTCTTCTTCAGATTCTGGAAAACCAAAATCATTTATTTTATTAAAAAACCATTGTGAACAAATTCAAACTATTGACCCGTTTTCTTTAGCCAAATCAGATACATAAAAAGGTGACATCACATAAAATCAGTATTAAGTCCCTTGTTGATCATCATATAAGATCCTATGATGGCAGCTCACAGGTGAGTAACTCAAAATCATCTTTAAAAGTGATCCCGGTTGATCTTACCATCTTCATCCTCAGACTCCTCTTTGGCAGCCTTTTTGGCGGCTGGTTTAGCTGCAGCCTTCTTGGAGGGTGGGGCTTCTTCTTCAGATTCTTCATCTTCAGAGGATTCCTTTGCAGGCTTAGCCTTTGCTGCGGGCTTGGCAGCAGGCTTAGCTCCTTTCTTGGGGGGTGGGGCCTCTTCCTCAGACTCATCTGGATATTGGAATTGTACATTTTAGAAATGGGTAAAAACAACACAAAAAAACAAATGTGCAGACAGTTGCATTGAATTCAATAAAAGCCACAAGCCAAAATGTGACAGCGATTGAGGATAGAACCGGCAGACGATAACACACACCGGTACCGAAGACATAGCACTGCCTTTAGTTTTCCTCCGAACATTTCACACAGTTGTACTGAACAACCACATGTGTGTCAAGAAATGGAGGGTATATGGCAATCTTCTTAAACAAGTAGCTTGTGAATAGACTGGTTTAACAAAGACCAAATGGAAAATGTTCCTGAAGCAACTAATGTAATGTATGTCATACCATCGTCCTCGTCATCATCTTCATCTGACTCCTCAGCCTTTACAGGTGTTGCCTTGGTGGGGGTTGGTTTGGCCTTTGCAGGAGTCTTTTTGGGTGCTGGGGCCTCTTCTTCAGATTCCTCCTCTGTAGGTTAATGGACACAGCACAACAATGTCAGCATGTGCTATCTGACTAGTCTTTCAATCCCTAGTATTCATTTTGAGTGTGGGTCTTATTCTGATCAGCTTAAATGTAAAAAGGGGGACTAGATGTTTGGTGTAGCAGATATTACTATTTCCTGTTAAAACGTGTAACATTAGTCTTTTAACAACTGAAAATTTATTTTAGAATAATCAATTCACTTGCATTACAATTTTAACGTGCCAGAGAAATGTCTCTTATGATTGCATCATGCTTGACTAATGACCAATCAAGGAAAAGTAAATGATAAAACAAACAAAAGTTTATTTTCAGGACTTTTTGTTGGTGTCTATAGACTGGGAGAAAACATTTGCTTACCTGAATCCTCCTCACTTTCTGCTTTTTTAGCAGCAGCTCCATTCTTAACTGCTTTTGCTGGTGTGGCTTTTTTCACCACTTTGGGAGCCTGAATCAAAATAAATAAAAAGAGAACATTAATACCTTTAAAAATCCAGAACAAATATTTAAATGTAAGAACCGAGAATCTTAAATAGTCTGTACCTCTTCCTCCTCACTGCTTTCCTCTTCACTAGATTCCTCCTCTACCTCCTTTGGTGGAGGGGCTTTTTTCTTCTGAATTGCCTGCTTGGTCGCTGCCTGCAAGATAAATGGAAAATAGGAAATTTTAGTGCACAAGTTTAGATTAACATGACTCATGTTCAGTAATAGCCGGCTCTATGGGCGGTAATCTGGTTCCTCGGTTTTCACCTCGTGTCAATCCGAGCAGGCGCACAACCCACGTGGAGCTCAGGAGGTCGGGTAGTTAGCATGCTGGCTAATGTAGCCGTTTGCCGACATGCATAGAACGCATGGTGAGCAAAGGAGGGAATTGCAGGCAGACGAGCAATATACAAAATCGAACATTTAACACTGGTTCAAGAACGATCGGTTTACCGTAACGTTACAAATGGATAATAACGTACTGCTCTGCATGTGGCCTGTTAACAACCACGCTTACGCGAACAACCATGTACCGCCATCAAGCATAGTACGTACATTAAAAGGCATTCCAATAAATCGTTTGAATATCTCAATTATGGTAAAAATTGACAATCGTGTGTGGCCTAGTTTAATCTGTATTAAATGCATCTCTTAATCCCATGCTTTAAAATCGAGAAGGCGCTTGAAAGCCATCTTGAGTTTTTCGCTAACCATTAGCAGGCCAGGAAAAACCAGCAATGTACCAACATGGCCGATTTGGAACAAACGTTTTAATAACGTGGTTTTTCAATTTCACCTTTAATTTCCACCAAACACACACGTTATGAAACGTACGTAATTATTGAAGAGAACCAATAAGCAGCAGAATACCCGTATTCATTTGTAAGCGGAGTTAATTCCGTTTTTCACACAAACGCAGCAACTTCTCCATTAAGGCCTCATGCCTAACAACAAAGCTTATTTTAATCACAAACGCAAACACTTAAATAGGAAATTGCAATCAAGTTGGTCTTACCTTTGCTAGTTTCACCATGGTGATGTTGTGTGTTTCAGCGAAACACAAGGAACTGGACGTATGGAAACAAGAAACGAAATATTTAACGGACACACGTGGTAGTTCAGCCTACTCGATGGGACATAGGGCAGGAAAGACAGAGTCTTCGAAGCCGCGCTCGATGCTCTCTTGTTCTGCGCGTTCACGTCGACCCGCCCACATTGCTATGTCAACCAATCACAAGAGCAGCGTGCTTGCGCCTCGCCTACATACACATTTGCATGTATTTCTCCACACAGGAAATGATTTTTAAGTTGACGGCAAGTAAACATTATTAAATCGATGCCATGTTAGATACGATTTTGTTTCAGAGGATAGTGCAATGACATGCTAAATTCAACCGCAGACAGATAGTCGATACTTTCAAATTGACTCTTACATTTAGTATTTGGCTACAGTCAGTAGGCTACAGAGCGCCTTTATGCTCCATGCAGCTGTTTTCATTAACCACGTGGCTGGGGGGCAGTTGCCATCAATGAACTACCACGGTCCACGTGTGGCCTACCATGCATAGTACCGGCTTCGATTTGCAAAGAGCAGTGCAACTTCTTTAATCTTATTAATTAGCCCACACATTTTAGTTAGTCTTCCCCACTTTATTTACAACAACAATCCACATTTACATAATCTGAACTGTACATTAATTATGTTTGTATGGAGTAGTCTATGCTAGGCTTTATTCAAGTGAGTTCAATTTAATTGGGAGTATGCGAACTTTCACTTCATTCAGAATGTTATTTTCATTGATTTAAAAAAAGTCATTGATAAAAACAACAACCTAGATAGCACATTAGGATGACAGAGTGGATTGCCAGAAAGGCAGTCAAACATTGAAGTGGTACTCTTCATTTAGTTGAAGTTGTGGAGCTTTGAGTGATTCTTGTTCAGCCAATGAAGTTTCCACAACTTGTCATGGAATTGAACACATTAAACCCTTTTTTAACAACCCTAACTGATGGTGAGATGAAATCTTATGAAGGTTTGAAGCTTTCCAGCCAATTGGTTCTCAAAGGGGTTCATCTCATGAGGCTTCATCTGAACCCCTGTTGGTCAAAGTGTGGTGTTACACAGGCATACATCTCAACAGTGGGATCTTTCTGAGTTCCCAGAATAACTCTAAAAAATGGATATGAATATTATATACTCTTACAACGAATTACTATTTGCAGTAATAAAACTATAGTAATCTAAGATACTCACAAAAGCACTTGAAGTATGAAGTGACCGCAGCACTGTTGTGACAGGGTTTTTGCATGGAACTTTTGAGCAAAGTATTAAATCCTCATCTTTAATCAGTCGATGCTTTCTACAGATCTGTGAAGGTTTTAATTGTCATTACCAAGGGCATCACTAAAAACTGGTGGGGACAATTTCTCCATATTTAACATCAGCGTAGCAGAAGACAAAAGTTGCCCACCACCTCTGGGTGTTGAACCTCGAGCACCTGCATGAAGAACCAATGACTACCTCTGGACCACCAGGGTATTTTGAAAACTATGAACGCACAACTATACCTATTGCTGTGATTGTGAGTGATTTGAACCTCTATGCAGTATGCACACCAAGAAATGGCATAGCCCCATCTTAGCCCCACCATGAAAAATGATGTTAAAGTAAGCAAATAAAGTAATATCGTCTCGTAAATTAAATTATAAGCAAAACGCTAAATGTTGAGAACTCGGCCTGCGAAAATATACCGATCGTGTCCACAACACATAAACTGATCCTGCTGTAACAACAAGTGCACGTTACTGATGCAATATGGTTGAGAACATTCAGGGTTATGCTAAAGAGGTGTTTCACTGTCAAGGGGGGCCGGTTTCTCAAACTTACCTACCCCACCTTTAAGTAAATGTACTTTGTTACTGTCTACCGCTGTTCATTTTTCAAGATTGAAATGTAAATTTGCCTGACGGTTTCTGCCCCTCTATTCACATGTAGCCTTTCATATGTGATGGTTTCTTCATTCTCGAACTGTTGTGGAGCAGAAGTATAAAGTTGCAGGATTAGTCTCAAGTACCTCAAGATTGTACTTAAGTACAGTGCTTAAGTAAATGAGCTACTATCTACCACTGTTCATTGTTCATTTATTGTGAGTCGCCTCGGATAAAAGCATCAGATGGAAATGTGATTTGCAAGAAGTGGCCATTATTCAGATGGGTGTTTCTGCCCCTCTATTCATAACCTTTCATACGTGAGGTTGGCTTCATTCTCCCATTATCCTCCGTAATCTGCCTAGAACTATTTTAATGTTGTAGCTGTTCAAGGTGGTCATTTTAAAAATGTTTTAAAAATATACTGTTAGTTAAACCAACAATAATGCTAGGGCTGCAACTGACAGTTTCTTTTTTCTTAACGCTGTGTGATGAAAAGGATAAACACAAATACAGTGGCGTAACAAGGTTGTGATTTGCCCGGTGCAAATATTATTTGGGGCCCCCCCCCGATCGCCCCAAACATAAGCGCATGCTGATGCGCTCACACACGCACGGACATACACAACCACTGCTATAATATAGCTTTTGATCTTGGCGTCGGGGGTCTCAATAGCGCCATAGTGTCCCCTGTTGGTTGGGGCCCTTTGGGGAACTGTTGGACCACCACCGGGCCCAGCCAAATCCAGCCTCTCCTCCTGGCTTGCTTGAGAAGAAGGTTGCACAGCCACGGCCACGGATAGAGCTTCACTTGTGGAGCTAGATGGCAATGATGGTGGTGAGGCAGGTGAGCTATCGTTAGCCTCCGGCTCCGGCTGTCGCTGCACTTCAACATTGATAAAGTTAGCGCTCGATGTATGAAAAAAAAAACCTGTCTAATTTTGTCAGTTTAGCTGTTACATCTCCATGTTCTCTCTTGTCCTTTCTCTTTTGAGCGCTGCTCTTGTGCTTTGGTTTGCTGTACATCAGAGATGGAGTACTCGAGTCCTGGACTCGGACTCGAGTGCCGATTTTCGGGACTCGTGACTCGACTCGGACTCGCGCACAGATTGACGCGACTCTGACTTGGACTCGTGAATTCTCGCTCACTATGACTCGGACTTGAACTCGTGAATTCTCGTGTACGATGACTTGGACTCGGACTCAACCTCGTGAATGTTTCCCCCCACGATGACTCGGACTCGACTTGTACATTGACGCTCCGACTTGGACTCGGACTGGAGCAAATTTTCTCTGGAGTCTGATGTCCTCTATCCTGGCATGTGCACCTGTGAGGCGTGTTCATGTACTGGGCCCCGCTATTCCAGTCCAGAGATGTCTAGAGACACACCCTGCATCGTGCTGTATGCTTTCACACATTCTGCTTCCACATTGAAAAAGAGCAGCGCAAAATGCTCGTTATGTGGAAACAATATTGAAGAGAAGGCTCCGTAACACATTACTCTAAGGACCGAGTTCAGACATATAGTCTGTATTGAACACTATCATCAGAGTAACGTGGTCTAATCAATAAATAAAGATTTAGCCGATAACACGAAAGCACATGGCTATAACATGCAGAATGATGTCATTTTGCATGCTAAGTATAGCCATGTGCTTTCTGGGGCTCAATCTTTATCAGTAAACCAATTTCACCGGTAAAGGTTCCTTCAAAATAAGTCCCGATCTTATTACTATCAACAACAAAAAAGTTAGAAATTAAAAAAATATTTTTATTTTATTTCATAACAACACAATTTCCCGATTTTGGATCCACAAAGTACATTTTATTATCTTATACTAACAGAACTACGCCTATATTGCGTACAGCGTCCATAAACTATGGCGCACCCCCCCCCCCCCCAAAAAAATCAAGTTGAACCGCCCCAGCCCCAGTAAAAACCAGAGGTTTATGTGAAATAGTAAAAAAATAAAATAATGGTTTTAGTGTGCAATTATAGGTTTTAATTTTATATTTGTGCTAATTTAAAATAAATCAAACTCCCCAAAAATGTATACAGCTTTTATTAACATTGGAATTTACTGTATAAGCGGCCGCTGGGAGGAGAGCTTTAGAGAGCTCTCTCCTGAAAGATTGAGAGGCTCTGATAACCTCAGCTCAGTGAGGTAAAGGCACACCTTTATATGATCATTATAGTTATAAAAAAATAAGAGAATAGATTTTCATCTATTCTCTTATAGTATAAAATACTATATGACAGTAAAAAAAGTTCTTATTAATAAACAAGAATACAGTTTAAAAGTGGAGTGATTTGTAAAATATCCATTAAAAAAAAAAAATCTGCTTACAGTTCTGTTTTATATGGGGGTTGAAAGCTGCATAGATCTCTTAATGTTGCTCTCAAAGTGCACCAGATTGATGCTTTTAACTTCAATATAAAAAAAAAAAATCTTCCCGGGGGAGCATGCCCCCAGACCCCCCTAGAGGGGATTAGGTCCACCCATCACTTAAATCAAGTTCAAATAGATAGGATACTAAAAACATTTGCACACATCTTGTGTCCATATCTTTCTGTTTGGTGTTCATGCCACAAGCGTGCATGCATGCGCGAGTTATAGTGGACATGGACTCGAACACAGGTAATGATGACTCGGACTCAGACTCGACTCGGACTTGGGTGACTCGGACTTGGACTCTGACTTGGACTCGGACTTGACTACGACTCTCCCTTGGTGACTCGGACTTGGACTCGGACTCGAAGAGTGGTGACTCGAAGAGTGGTGACTCGAGAGTGACTTGGACTCCTGAATTGGTGACTTGACTACAACACTGCTGTGCATTATAAATGCAAGCTATTACATTTTTTACAATGCTGCCGAACTTGCTGCTGCTAGCTACGGTACAGTACAGGCTGATTAAACTGTTCGCTCGTCACGCAAGGTATCACATGACATGAAAGGGAGCAAGGTCATTGGACAGACAAATTACAAATTACTTCAGGTTACTTGGTTACTTTGAATGCCATTGTGGCCCCAATAAATATATATTTAAAAAATATATATAATCTTTTTTAAACGTTTTTTTTTTGCAAGGGCCCCTAGTCGGCTCTGGGCCCCGGTGCGTCCCATGTACCTCCATGGGACCTTATTTCGAAAAAATTATGTATTGAAGTCAATGGAGAGAGAAAGATTATCTTTCGATCCCGTTTGAATTTTGCCACGAATTACACATATGATGTTTGTCAATTTAAAAGATAATTTTGCAAGTAAAAAAAAAAAAGATGTGTCGTAAAACTGTGAAGTAACACATTTGTTTGTGTGAAACGCTCAATGAACTACATCTCTGGTCTCGCAGAACAACACACGTCACCAAGATGGCCGACTACTGTCTTGTCAACAAAACGATTATACCCTCACTATCACCACAATGAAACACGTCCAGAAGAATGTCATGCAAAGCTGCCTGCCTGCCTTCCTTTGATTCTCTCTGAACTGCCTGGTCTTTTTAATGTTTAATGTCAACCATTTGTGCAGATAGCATGAAGTAGAAAAGATCGGCAATCGCCGATGCTAGCGTTAGCATTTCTCCCCCGGGCTTAAATTGTGTATTATAGAATGATCACAACGGTGACAGTAGCCTACTCTTCAAAGGGTTCACGAAATATGACTACTACTGTTACTGTTTAACATTTTGGGTTACTTAATGTTACTTCATATTAAGGCTAATAAAAGTGACAAGGCTGTAATGCTAACTAACGTGCTAGCTACTAGCTAGGTAGCTAACTTGATCCAGCCACTCCTGGTCCTTTCATCAGACGGGAAGCGAAAGAACGACCAAAACCCATTGCTGGTATGATAACAAGCTGGTACTAAGCACACAGGCACCTTGTTAAAGTTATCTTATCTTAGCCAGCGCCATATAGATAGAATCTATCTATCGATCTTAGCTATCTCTTAGTGGAGGAAAACAATTGTGACATCACTTACGCGACTCTGGGATTTGAAGTCTTTCTAGTTGCGTATTTTTCATAGTCTTATATTTCAACAGTTTTACGACAAACTGTGACTTTTTTGACATGGAAATTATTTTTTAAGATTGACAAACATCATAGGCCTATGTGTAATTCATTGCACAATTTAAACGGGATCGAAAGATAAGTTTTCTCTCTCCATTGACTTCAATACATTATTTTTCCGAAATAAGGTCCCATGGACCGGAAGTAGATGGGCGTGACTTCGCCACTCTATACAAATTCTGAAGTTTTTGCCAATCCGACCAGAAATGTAAGAAAACCGTCGATTTTTGGATCTTCAAATAGCCATATCGAGCCCGATCTTCAATTTCCAATGATTTAATGTCATTGTTTACCTGTCTGGCAATTGTAATCGGGCTCTTTCAATATCCAAAAATCCACGGTTTTCTTACATTTCTGATCGGATTGGGCAAAAACTTCAGAATTTGTATTGACCGCCATTCAAATTACAGCTTTTTTTTCCCCAAAAGTGGACGGACGGAGCCGTACTTTTTGCCCAGAAGTGGAGAGTAATGTGTTACTCTCATGTATACAATTAAAATTAAAACAATAAACAAATATAAAAGTTATAATAAAATACAATTACAATTAGAACAACAATTAATAATACATTAAATAATTATAATAAAAAAAGTGATCTAAATTCATTGAAAATGATAATGACAATAAAGAAATGACAAGTAAAAATGCAATGAATAAATAAATGAAATAAAAAAACGATATCAACACATAAACAATGAATCATTAAATAATAATGAATATTGATAACATATTAATCATATTTAAATAAATAATATAAAAAATAATAATTATAAAACAATACTAACAATTATAATAAAAAAAGAAAGAAAAAATCGTACCACCAGGGGAGTGTTATGAGATGTGTGAAGTGTTTTTTTTCTTTGAACATGCTTCAGACTGAGGTTAGGACGGCCTACCTCATTAGCATACGGACACAGAAATACAGAAATACAGAAATGTAAGCGAACATAAATGTAGAAATATATTAAAGATATATAATAACTTTTATGTATTTATTTATACATTCATTTTTTTCCCCATATTTGTTTATGCATTTCCAAAAGTATTTATTCGTCCATTTATTTATTCCTGTATTTAATTCCGTATTTATTTATTTATTCATGTTTTTATTCATACAATTATTTATACTTTTATTTATTTATACTTTTGTCATGTTTCGTCCTCCATATCAGTGAGTGTCTGAGCTCTTAATCCCATCGTGGCATCCATGCCGTCTACAGGAGGAGTAATGTGTTCAACCGATCTGAAGCACAGGAACAAGTGCTGTTTCTCGCTTGAGGCCAGGAAAAGGCTAGTCACTGTGACCTTTTTACCTGTGCTAGACTCTGGTGATTTGATGTATATGAATGCACCTGCCAATTGCCTGGTCAAGTTAGATGCTGCGTATCACAGTGCACTGAGATTTGTGACCAACTGTAAAGCATTAACACATCACTGTACCCTGTATACAAGGGCTGGTTTGCTTTCACTAACTGTACGGAGGCTCAGTCACTGGTACCTTTTTATATACAAAGCCATGTTAGGGAAACTTCCATCTTATATCTGCTCCCTGATCTCACGGAAAATTGTAAGTGGCTACTGCCTGAGATCGAATGCTGTTGTTTTATTAAATGTGCCAACTACTAGGACTGTCTTAGGAAAGACAGCTTTTAGATGCGCAGCTCCACTGTCATGGAATAGTCTTCAAATTAAATGGAAACTGAACAATCTGGTGCCACTAAATGTTTTTAAAGCTCGGTTGGATGCTACTCAATCGGAAGCTATTGGTACCTGTTTATGTGGATAATTATGTAAATGATGCTGTATGATGTCCTTTTGTTGTTCTATTTATGTTTTTATGTTTCATGTGGAACTACTTGAGCAGGTCTCCCTTGAAAAAGAGATCAATGATCTCAATGGGATTCATCTGTATAAATAAAGGTTTGAAATGAAATGAAGCACTACCTCACGTGGTATCGAGGGGCAGCGAGGCTCGTTTGTCATCGATGACGTCACTGCCTTAAAACGATACAAGCCTCGATGCCATGCTCGATACACGTTTCACCAAAAACTTCCTGTATTACTAGAACCACGCTCCGAAGCCTCGGCGCAGTATTTAAAATCACTACCTTACCCCTTAGATCTCTCTCAATATGTTTGTGTGTACAATGTGTACAGCAGTTTAGACTCAGTTAAATCCCAGGGGACACACAGCACATGTGAGTAATTAACCCTCAACACCACACAGAGGCAGCATTGCATTTTACATCCCTGACTTGTTTCACAGAGCATTGTGTAGAAAACCTTGCTTGCACTTTATGATACTGGAGTTCCACTGTGGATTAAGAACTGTTTTATTATTGAGGGGAAGTATAGCCTACATATATTTTGGCTTCATATTACTTTTTTTAAAAACAACATTTTTAACTAGATACAATACTTATTTGGGGTGAAATTTACGTATATACACTGAAAAAAAGAACACATTGGATTTACTCAATTCAATTGTGGACATTTGTTGCACACAAATAATTTGCTTTGGCAGCAACCTATAGAATTGTTTTAAATCAACACAAACGATTTATGTCCAATCAACGCAATTACTTTGTGTTGATTCAAAGTTATTGAAATGTGTTTCAATAAAGTAAATTAAACACTTTCATCATTTTACTCCAACCCATTTTGATCACTTTATTCAAACACAATTCAATCCCTTTTATTCCAACACTATTTGATCACATAACTCTAGCAATATTTGTTATTTTAATATTCCCATGTCTATTACATGTTTTCAGAATTGTAATTTTTTTTGTTATACATTATATTTATAAATATAATTTTATGTAAATATGAAACAGATTTTAAAAGTAAACATAACCCACTTTTTTTGCATTGAAAACGATTAGAAAGTTTTGTTTCAAGACCTTTATTCAAGAACCTGGAGATTAAATAATCACTCAAGTCTTTCCAAAACTAATCTCCAATTTGAGAAGTACAAATATTAAAAAGGACCTTACATATCGTTTAGCAATTTCGTTACAACAACAACAACGTAAACAAAAAAACAATATATATATATATATATATATAAATAAAGCATCCCCTGCTTTTTATAAGGCATCAATAACTGCGATGGTGGGAGAACCAGCCACACCACTCAGTCCAGGAATGTAGACTCTGCATCTCAACTACAAGAACAGTGTAGGAACAGCGAGCCGTGAACATGGACAGTGAACATGGACAGTGAGCTCTCTTCACTCGTGCATTTTCCTCTTCAAGTTTTGGGCCTTTCTTGAAAGGTCAGATGCATCCACCTCCATTATAAGCTTCTGAATAACTTCTAAGGTGTTGCGGAGCTTCAACGGGTAATTCATGTTTAGGGCATACATGAGTCCAAACAGCATTACAGCTGCAAGAGCCACATTCTCCAGATCCTGAAGCACCACCACACCCTCGAGGATAACTCCGACATCAGAATAGTCACTGCTGGGAGTCTCTCTGGCAACATAGATCCCCACTGTTGTTTCTTCTACCTCACGTAGTGTGTTGGCCTCAGTCATGTCCTGGTGGAAGACAAATTATTTCTTTAAGGATAAGATTTTTTTTACTCGGACCTCATTAAGACACAATTTGCTTATTTGACTCTACTGTGGCACTACACTAATTAGCACAATGCTTGCGAAGAAGAATACCTGGTTTGTTTTCACCTGTGGGTTTCACCAGCCTGGCTAACAGATTGTAGGTTGTACATTAAATTGAGTGAATGGTAATTATTATTGGTAATATATATATCAGCGACTTTAAAAAGAGGAGAAGGTTGGAGAGAATAAACAGGTGAAATGAAATGACACCAAATGCTGGAGACTAATGAGCAAAGCATTAGGTACTACTCCTGATTCATAATTCACCCTATGTGATGTAATATAAGCCCCACAGGTGGAAGATACTGCAGCCTGAGGAGGATAGAGCTGTCCTTAAGACTATTGCATTAGTATTTGAATGTGTTTCTGGAATCAGAAGAACACAAATCATGATAGACCATGTTAATTCTAACAAAACCAATTATAATATCAATTTCAGGAAGACAGCTAAGTAACATGTCTGGTAATATGGTCTGGTATATCTGGTCAAATGAGGTTCTTTTAACTGAGGCTATTTTTCTTCTTAAAAACATGTTCAAACTAACTTCTTTTTTGTATGTGGATTACTACTTTAGCACACACTCACCATGTACTCCTTCACCAGATCCTCAGGATCCTCATTGAGGTAGATGCAGAGTCCTTTAATGAGGCACTCCCTGTCAGCATCGATGTCTTCCTTAAGGATTAAAACAAAGAATATAGGGACATTTTAATCAAATTGAACCTATGGAGTGGTCACATTTTGGGATAATTTACCATTGTAATTGATTTTAGACTGACCTAATGCCAAAAAGGAAATATTATATATATACACACACACACACACACACACACACATATCTACACATATACACACAGTTAAAAAGTTCTTACCGTCATCATGGCAGCCATGTCTTTTAACTTCTTGCCCTGCTGCCCCGATTTTTTCGAGAACACCCTCAGCAGACTTGCGGAGTGTAGGTCAAGCTGTGACAGGAACCTTGACTGTAGAGCCATAGTTGTAATCCGCTTGAACTCTGCGTTAACCTGAAAAAAAAATGAAACCATTTTTTAACAACACGGCCCACTGACATACACACATTTGTTTCATTAAACTTACAGCTGCCAATCACATAACTGTATGCACTATGCATGTTTGCTCAGCATTTGATTTCGGCTATGGAATATTGGGTGTGAATGCTGAAAGCATTTTGCTCTACCGAGATGTAATCCAGCTTGACGCGATCTGATATATTTTAGACAAACTTATTTTTTTAGGCGGCTTTGATGTAGTGCTAACTTATACAATCATATTCGCCACAGTAGATACGAGATTTGGACCTGAAAATCGCCAATAATATGTTTGTGAATGTGTGACGAATCTGATGACAGAGGCAGACCACAACTGTTGTGTTCGGTAAACACAACATGTGGAAACCAGTTAGTCTGAAAACCAGTAGGGACATGACACCAGCAGTATGTGCTGTGTGTTTCTGTTCTCAAGGAGGTTTAATAAGAACTTGTGCTAAACAAAACTTGCAGTCATTTTAATTTATGACGTTATCACGGTATTTTTCCTTTTAACTCTAGGCCCAAATTCCTCGCTAAATAAATGTTCCTCCTCCTCAATCCTATTTTTTTCGGCCCCCGGGATGACGGACATCCTTAAACTCAAGCCCTACTCATCTGCTTCAATCATGTTCCCACTTTTTCAAATATTCCTACTACTTCACCTTCTTCTTACACATTTAACCCAGCAATGCAGTGAAGCATCAGCTTTTCAACATCCAGCATTCATTTGCACCTACTTCTGAACAACATCGTAATGGGGCCAAGCTTTACTCTAACAGTTGTATATACCATCTACAGCACAAAAAGTTACACCATTATCTTTGTACTCACCTCCATTACACCAAAGAGAGCTGGCCATCTCTCTTGTACATCACTGGTCATGGGAACATCACTAATGACTTCTTGTCTTCTCAATGCAAATGTTTTCTCCATTTTAGCCTTAACTGTCTCTCTGTTATTACGCTTCTTGTAATCTGAAAGGAGTTCAACCTTCATCTTCTCCAAGGACTGGGCGCATTCTCCAAGTGGAAAGTCAGGGCAGTAGGCCACTTCACCCCTCTTTGGTTTCTTAACTTTAAAAGCAGGAGAACGTTTCCCTTCTGGTTTATGTTTCAAAGTATTTACACATACTTCAGGACATCCCACTTTCCGGAGATGTGTGCGGTAGTTGGACAACTTGTATTTGAGACTAGTCTTCCATCCCCCATAGCCAGAGGCTGAGCCTTTTTCTTGTAAACATGGATGCTTCATGACGAGCGCCTCTGCAACTTGGTCAAACTCCCTGTCCGTGGCGTAGACTTTGTGCTTAACTACCTCCTGAATCAACCCCTCTAGTATATCAGACTTGAGCTTTGAATCAGGGATCAACAGTGTCCCTTCTTATCTGAGAACTCTGTGGGCCTTTTCAAGCTTAATCTCTGCATCATACGAAAAACGGGGAACATGGAACACACCTGGCCATGAAGACCGTGAAGAAGTGGACTCTGGAGATGTGAGAATCCCGGTGCTGTCGCCTAGAGAAGATGTGGTGTCATCAGGATGACTGGTTGGTGGAAAGGAGCAACTGTCCACACATTGATCTGCATCAGCATTGAGAGGTCTGCATGATGTGTATATGACCTTGACTGTAGCTTTGTCTTGTATTTCTCCCATGGAAGTTAAGTTCATAAATTCATCGCCAAAAAGCGTGTCCATGAACTGCAGCCGAAAGGGTTCCTTTACATTACACTGAGTCTTTATCTCATTCTCCAGTTCATTCACAGTTGAAGGCAGGCCAGCAGAAATCACCACCCTCTGACAGCTGTCAGCCCCTAGGATTACTCTGAGAACAGCTGATGTCATCATGGTCTTTCTTCACCGTCTGTTAGGAAAGAGAGTATATAAACAATAAAAGGTTTAGAATTAGTTTTATTTCAAGTACATGGGGCTTGGTAGAAGAGTGAATGCTTGTCATTTTTTAAAAGGGTTCATTGTGAAGAACAATAACAATGTTATTGGACCAATGTATAGGGTTGGGTACTGTTCACATTTGAACCCATAGATATAAACAATAGATGGCTCACCCATGCTGCTGGCCAATGGAGACCGACGTTGCAACATGGCCGCCATCTTGCTGCAGTCAGCTCGCTCATTCATAACATTATGGTTTACTATTTAAATAACCATAGTTTGCTCAATTTTCAAACGGGTTGGTTTGTTATAAACATCAAAGATGTAGTTATGGTACTGCATACTTATAATTATGAATTTTTTTTCAACATGTCTTGTTGTCTCCTGTATCATAGCCATGCTAATAACGTTTATAATAAACCAAACCGTTTGTAAATCAGTCAAGATTTCAGCGAGTTAAGAGTATTTTTGTGCAGATCACTCACCTTACAACAGTAGCTGGTGACTGCAGCAAGATGGCGGCCGGTGAGCTACGCTGGAAAATCTCCCATGAGCCATCTATTGTTTATATATATATGTGTTTGAACCGATACCAGTACCCAACGGTACCTATTCTCGGTACTTTAGTCTGTACCTGCCCAAGCAGTGTTTAATTTGTTGCTTTACCTCAGACACAGATTGATCTCTTCAAGGTCACCATCCGCACACATCCAACCAGATAGGCGGCCAAGGGATACTCATCGACCAGTTCACAGACTTCCACAAGAGCAAGTTCTCGTTACGGAGATGGAGTCACCTCAAAGGCTCTGTAGTGCTCACTATACCATCCACACAGCAGTTTCAAGACAAAAAACACTCTCTGATGCAAAATGCATATTTGATGGATTTCCCCAAATTCGGGCAAGCCACCTTCCGACTCATGGACAACTACCATACCTGTCCTGTAGTTTATTCCCTTGCTCCAAACATTTTTTGCAAGGTGTATTTCAGATATGTCAGGATCTTTCTGTTTAAAAGCTTGAACTAGCTCCTCCTTCAAAACATCTAAGGGGACAGAAGATACATCTGAGACATCCAGCATTTGTTTATCAATACTTGGAGACGACAAGTGGTAGCCAATCATAAACTGATGTTTCACAGCCAGAGATAGGGGCACGCTTTTAAAGCAACTGGTGTGTTTGATTATGTTTTTAAAGAAACTGTGCTTTGCCTCAAACCTCATAGTCCAAAGTCCCACAAGAGGCCCAAAAAACCTTATTAGTTGTGGGTAATGTTCTATGTAGTGGTGTTTGGGACGCAGTCTATTGTTAGGAAAAACCTCTTGATACCTTTGTCTATGGTCTGAAATTTTGCTCTCAAGGTATGCAATAGACTCGTCGTTGTGAACTGGGGAAACCACAAGCTCAACAATCTGTTTTAGGTCCAACAAGACCTACCATGCTGGATCATGCTCAGGAATCTTAGGCCCAATTATAAATGGGAGCAATCTTAACAAGCACCAGTTTTCATGGGCATTACCACCTATGGTTTTCCTGTGTGAGAGATTTTGTGGCAAAATATGAGGCTTATTTGTTTTGTCTGTCCACTTGTATGGGAAATGTAGAATGGAATTGTTAATATCTTCCAAGGTTATGTACTTCTTTGAGATTAGAAATGTTAGACAATGTGCTATTTCAACAGGCACAATGCCTTCAAAAAGATCGTGGGCAATGTCAGGAGGGTAGCCACTGATGACATTAAAATGAGAAAGCGCTTTAGTCAAAGGACAAGCTCTTTTAACTCCAAAACAGCTGCTGCCACTATCTAGGGCTGTTCTGACATGAGTGTCATGTATTTCTTTTGTTCTGAGGCTGAAAGTTCCTGCTCTAACTTCATTTGATGCAATGTCTGAAGCTGTTGCAGTACAAAAACGACAAAAATAGGTGCCTGAAAAATTCTCAACAAAACCCGCTAATCCATGAGCTCCTAAATTGTCTGCAGCAATAGTTTGAACTGTACCTTTGAGCGATGTTCCCAGTTGTGCGACAAAAATTCCATCAACTTCCAAAGACCTGAGATCACGTAGAAGTGGCTCTAAAACCTTGTCATAGCCATAGGTCTTAACATTGTCTGTTTTGCACAAAATAGCTAAGTAAATGGAGGACAAAGAGGAATGAGACCCTGGGGGTAGGTTACTCAGCACCCAGTACACAGCACAAAGTTTGTGGGTTTTACGGGAGGTGCCAAGAGGGTTACAGACCTCAAAGTCATCAACATACAAACCAATAGATACCCTTAACTCTTGACCTGACAATAAACTGTTTTGCTTACAATGCAGACCATCCCTGAAACACTTGTACACAATTTCTTTTGCTGTCTCTGTTTCCCTTTGCGTTTTGTGACTACAAACTAACTTGTCCACAATATCTTTCCTATTCAACAGCACCTGTAGAGATTCAAGAATGGGGACATACTGGAAGGTTTTCTTCTCTTTAGCATCCAAAATACATTCAACTGGTTCAACAATATTAAAGTTTGCCTTGTAATACTGCTTACGTTGATATGTAGAACTCAAAGGACCACCCTTCTCTATGGCTTTATTTATAGGATTCCCAGTGCACAGAGAAGTGGTTATTTCCTCTATGATAGCTCTGTCAACCTGGAGTTTGTGCTTCTGAAAAATATCAACTAGAACGCCATCAGTGTGGGAACTCGAGAGAGAGCTAGTTAAGTTGTGAAGCTCTAGCAAAAAATCATTGATTGCTGTGCTTGGTACATGGGTTAAATGTTCCAACTTTAACAAAGCTGCTGCAAAAGTTTGTTCAATTACATTTGGAAGGTCATTCGGGGCATAAACACTGCAATCTGGTTGTGCATCAGAGTATGCCTCACCTATTTCATCATCTGAAGTATTTTGCGCAGATTCCAGAGAAACAAAGGTGGTTGATGTCACAATTTCTGGTTTAAAATCTGTAATTGAATAATAAGTATGTTTTCTGCTCCAGTGGGATTTAAATGTTCCGTAGATATTTGTTTGAAAGTTGCAATCTAAAAACATGCAAGTTACAACCTCATTTTTGTTAAGGTGTGCATTAATGTGAGCCCAGTAATACCTTTCCGAGACAAGATCCTTACAAGGACATAACTGGCACCTAAATATACAGCTCTTGGATTGATGACTGGTTTTAGTCACATGAAATCTATTCAAATGAATTAAAAGCGCATTCCACGTTTTAAAAGTGCAGGGGCAGCTTACATATACACAAGGAAAACGATTATTATTCCCATAATATCTATGTTTCACTCGATAATGTTTTAATATTTGGGACCTACTTGGTAAAACTGAGGGGCAGGCCTTACAACGCCACATTCACAGCAACATTCTGGCAAACTTGCAGCACCATTCACTGCAAAAGACAAATGGAAACAAAGAAGGATTAATGTCTAATGAGAACATTCTGACAAAAATGTAGGACAAGCTGTCAAAATGAAATAACAAACATCAATCAATAATAAAATGGGGAAGGTCTAAGTAACAGTAGTGACACAACTGTTTATAAAAAGCATTTCAAAAAGTATGACACATCACACAATGGCCAATCACACCGAGTGGGACAGGGTTAAACCAAAATACAATTGTATTCTCACCACATCAATTTGAGCCCACAGTAAAAGCGCCGACTCCAGACACGCACAGAGTTCGCGTTTCAATCTGCTGCAACAAAGAGCAACACAAAAAACACTTATACAATGCAAAACAGTATTTCTATAGACAAAAATTGTAAATACTCTAGTCTACACATACGGGAAGTAGGGGTTCTGGAGGTGCTGCAGCACCCCCTGTTGGTGAATGGTGTACATTTTTTAATGGTTACTATTATGTTCATGTTACTGTTGAAATCTCTCCCCACTTTTGGCCTCACCCCCTAAGTAAAATGACTTCCCACGGCTATGACTCTACAGGTCAACAGATTATGTTATTTTGAGGGATGATGCCAATCTTTTTTATAGCAGATCAACAAATAGCCAATATACATGTCTGCATCTGAAAATGTAAATGACACCATTGCTCCCTTCAATGTACATGTATATATACGGCTGGGTACCTACCGAAATAATCTGGTACCAAGTAGTATCGACTTCTCAAGTCAAAGGATACCTATCCTTATCATAATAATCACTGCTACATGGGGCACTGGGAAAGTCAGATGATGTCAGTCTGCATAATAATTAACCATGTGCTGCATAATAATTAGCCATGTGCTTCTGGTAACTAGAGCATATAGCCTGTCTGTATCCCCTAGAATGACGCACAAACATATATGCCCTAAAGCTGATGCACCGGACTGCTAACCATGCTAAGCCGTTAGCCCTTAAGTAGCCGTTAGCCCCGTTAGTACCTGTTAACTGTGTTCGTTATTCTCCCGACCAGGAGAGAAGCTTTAAAATAGGAGACTAAATGGAGTCTCTGTGAAAGTTCAATTGGGTACTTTAATTTAAAAAGGCGCGGGTTGGTCACAAGCATGATATTGTTCAGTCAGACAAACAGCTGTGATCTGGCTCTCCTCAATAGGGAAGAGAAGAGAATAGATCTCTCCTCCGGTGCTGTTTATATATCCTCTGCTGGCTCCTCCCCGCCAGCCGGCTCACCTCGTCTCCAATGTCCGTTATTGCATTTAAACAGAGGATAGGTTCTTTTCACATTCAATATATGCTTAACACGCCGTTTCTCCTCATATTCTCTTTCATCACTTTTCATTTAACACATTCTAAACGCTGTAATCAATACTCTAAACAATACTTCTCGGCTCGTTTGGTTTCCGGTCATTCCGGATGTTGTCACATGCTACTCTCGTCTGTAAACAATAATGTATTCAAATAAACTGTACCTTCATTTAATATTCAGCATGGTAGTACCTCAACATCTACAGTTGTAGTGTTAAATCAGTAGGCTTCGGTTTGCACCACTCCATATCATTTCGCTACTAAATTCACCTCTTTAGGAAATCGTATATTAGCCACATGCTAAATGCTAACCGGAGATGAAGGATTTTCAGAATAAAAGCTTAACTGCTTGTGCACAAGAATTTCTGGTTTTTCAGTATAAAAGAGCATTAAAACTGACGGCATGTTTAAACTACATTTCCCCATTAAAACATTGATTTTAATTTCTAACATACCCCAATCAGGTTTTAAGGGTAGCCTACTGGTATCATAATTCTGATAAACGATACCCACACTTCTAATCCTGTTATTTACAGATAAAATACATACTCACCACAGAACTTGAGCCACAGCAGAGGCACTACGGTCGTCTGACGGCAATCTACAGCAGCAATCTGCAGCAGCAACAACAGCATTGACATTAAAAAAGTATTGCCGTTTTTCCCTTGCTAAAATTTAGCATAACTTTGGAGCGTGGCTTGGTTAAAAAGTGAGCGCCCCAGCCTCTTAATTAAAAGACAGTAATGTAAACTCGTACTGCTCGTTGACCAAAGCTTTCGTTTGAAAGCTAACGTTAATCCTAATGCGACGTTAGCTAACAATGGCTAAATTAACAGATAGCATTAAGTAACTACGAACCAACACCTTGCGGCGGGCCCCACCCGCCATTTTCAAAGAGGAAACGTAGCACATGGTAATTCAACAGCACGAGAGCAAATAACTTCATGACAGTTCATTAACTTATGTTGGTGACTTTCAATGCATTATATTACATATAGTTACGCATTAACTAATATTCCAATGTATTCCAACCATCCATACTTACCGATCCAAGCTGGGTAATGGCGGGACAGAGCTGCCTTCCTTGCTGCTGTCTTCTTCCACAAAGAAATGCATTGCGCGATTTCGCGGGGTATATTGCGGTGGAATTGATACATTTATTTGATTGACTCATTTTATCCCAACATGACCTAAACAAGTTCATGTACTCTCTCCACATAAAATGTAGATTCTACTCAATACTATTACATTTTGCTTCGGAACATGAGGCAATTGTATAACATTCACACAATAGGCTTGGATAAATCCAACAGATGGCCAGTCCCCCTTTTTTCAGTGTATACCGATATATAAATGGTAGGTTTTGTAGAATTTCTAAAAAACACCAAAAAAGGATCACTTGTCACAGTTCCTGACCCTGGTGATTAGCATCACAAACTTCTAGTCTGTCACCTTACCTGCCTACAATACACATAGGCCTACTGTATGTAACTCTCTGACACTTTCCGGCCCGTTTATGTGTGTTTAGTGAAACTGTTGTCTGTGTTTCTTTTCCATTGTTCTTGCTGCAAGTTCCTTGCTCTGTTTTATAATCAAGTTTTACTGGGCATGTTTATACCATTCAATGAGATTCATACCCGTACAAAAATGTTTCTATCAGTAAACAGAGGGTATGGTGTGAATGACTACATCACGCTCACTGTCACAAAATGATGATTCAATAAATTATAAAATAGGGCTTTCCGGTGGCCTTGGGGTTGAGGTGCTAACTATGTGCTGCGATCCCTTTGCCTTTTCTGTATTTATTCATTCATTAATTGGTGGGTGGTGAAAACTGCATAGTACATCACCAGGACGGAGCTGCCATCCATGGAGGATCTTCACTCCCAGCGGCTCAGGAAGAAAGCCCTCAAGATCACAAAAGACCCCCATCACCCCAGCCACAAACGGTACTGCAGCATCAGGTCTAGAACCACCAGACTCAGAGACAGTTTCATTCCACTGGCCATAAGACTGTAAACACCTGAAATCTTGAAACAACATCCAGAACATTCATCTGTTTGCAACTTACTAATTATTTATCTAATACATCATATTCCAATTACTTGGATAGACTCTTCTTCTTCTGTTTTATTGTGTTGCACTGTTGGAGGAGCCTGTGACCTAAGTTTTTCATTGAAAAATCTTTAGCTATCTACAATGACAATAAAAGCCTTGAATCTTGAATCTAATTCCCCATCTTTGTCATCTCTTATACTATAGCACTTATAGTGACAACATACACACAGCTGTGTGCTTGACATGCTTGATAGTCCCCCGAATAAGGTGACTTAATGGGTCGGGTACTTATACTATCGTCTATGATTTTTCTAAGCAATGCACGTAACATGAAACATCTGTGTACGGCTTGTTACATGCACAATGATACAACACCATTGAAGATGTTTTTTTGTTGTTTTTTGAGTATATTCCTATGGAACACAATGTGTGTTTTTTAGAGTCACCTTCACACGGTGTATAATTGTCTTCTCGCTGTCTTTCTAATTAACTTGTTGAATTTAAAGAATGAAAAAATCTGTCTCTCTTAAAGTAACTGCTTTTTTCCAGGGATGGATATAATTGATTGAACCCAACAATTATAAAGAGCACGGAGGTAACGAAATACATCCTAGGATTTTAGGTCAGAAGTGATTTCCTTTATCACAGGGAAATGGGCACTTATTTCTGGGCACCCACCCAAAGAGGAGCATGAGTAAGATTTAAACTGGACTGTAAATTGTTGGTAAAAGCATACAGTGGTAAATCTTGGTAATCATTTCTTGAAATGTCAATATGTTTTGTCAGTGTTTGCATCATTGCTAATGGAGTTTAATACTAAAAACTCTTGTCTGCTGTAATGAGTTATTGACTTCAGTATTCTTTTAATTCTTAACAGGGCCAATATGTATGACACCATCCCAAAGTCAAGCAACAAGAGCCGAGCTACCCATTCTCATTAAGGATCATTCATTCTTTTCCCTCGATATATATTGGGTGTTTCATTGAGTAGCATCTGTAGTTATTTTTTTAATTATAAATGAAATATTTTAAAACTTTACTACTATTCAGACATCAATAATGACATACATTAACATCTAGGTACAAAATTCAGTATCAAAGTGTATGTAAAAGGCAAAAGATTCATAGTTTCAATGGAACTCCAAGATTTTTACTTTTTCTTTAGTTTTGTACTCTTGTTTTTGATCCAACTTAAATAGGCAGTCCAGTCACATAAGCTTAAGAAAGCTCACAATGTGGAGTTCTGACACAGTTGATCAGTTTCCGTGGGCCAGCTATCCTGTTCAGTGTTGTCCCTTTATCCATTTTGTCAGGTGTTATCATGTTTGCACACTGCTTTCTTTCTCAGGCTTCAGGCTTACGATTCTGCAATGTTGACATGTGTGACCAGATGTCTGTGTGTGATTTGTGTTAAATGTAGCACTCTCTTTACAATACCGTTATCCGTTTCAAGCAATTCTTTAATATATTTGTTCACGTGCTCATGTTTGCATGTTTATTTGAGCCACTGATATTAAATCAAAAGTGTCTTAACATGTCTTCTGAATCACATTTTTATAAACACATCTTGTATTCAATTATATACAGTGTAGTGGACAAAAGATTTTATAATCTGAGTCCCTCCAGTTTAAAGAAACAGCAAAACAATTGTTTTATTTTCGGTCGGTAAAGTGTTGGCAACACGTGTCTTCTAGTTCTTCCTCGCTCCCCTCGGCTCTATACTGCCCTCTAGTGTGGGAGTGTATTAGTGCAAGTTATAATGAAAAATTACATGGTTGAGCATTTTTTGCAGTCTGTTAATATTATGTTAAGGTTAGATTGAGAGGCTGAAAAAATGATTTGAACTTTATATAATTTCCCCAAAGAACCACAATGGTGTGGAGGCTTTGTAAACCTCACTTAAGTTGTTCTAATTAAAATGTTAGATTTACAGGTGACCACAGCAGCTTACCCTTCAGAGTCTACAACTCTAAAACATATTCATGATCAAGGTTAGATTCCTTTCCCAGGTGGAAAAATCCGAGCCTACAGATCTCCCTCTACGATCTTTCTGGCTCTTACGTTCCTTCTGGGTGATTATTCAACGAGACTGTGGAACACCCTGTCTCAGAAACTTCAGCTAGCTAATTCATTATCACATTTTCCTCATAAACAAACTTTAATGGACTTTCCTTTATATGTTTCCATCTTATGTTCTTGGGTTGCTTGTTGTTTTCTTTCAATATCTCATATATTTATGCCGTTTTTTAAACTTTACTGTTTTTCTTTTTATGCCTTTCACTTTGGAAAATCTGCTTTTAGATTCTTGCCATATGAATAAAGACATTATTATTAACATCATCATAAAATGTAAAGCTGTGGAAGTAAAAGCTTGGCTTTATTCCTGGTGCCCAGAGTAACTGCAACACATTCTGGAAATGTTCTGCTTTACGAATCTCTTCATCTCTTCCCTATAAACAACCATATGCATTTTACAGATGTAATGCTACTTACTGGGAGATCATTATCATGACTGCTTTTGAGGAGATGGAGTGACCTCCCCACAATAAGTTATTAACCTGGTTGGTGATTTGGGAATCACAACTAATGGCATCATGTCACATTTCCATTTTCTTTAGCTTGTAAGTAATTTTTTCTTCAACAACCTTTTAAAATGTGTCTGTATGCTACCTTATGTTGATAAAAAATGCTTTGCTTTTCACAAACTGCAAAAGTGTCACCTCGTAAGGGCCCGATGCGTTTAAAACCTCTCCAGTTGCGAGTCTGATAGTGAAACCTGTTCGAATCTGATCTGCATATCAACGAATCGTAACCAAGGTGACATCCAGGCAGGTCTTTTCCTTATCTCCTGACAAACTGTTTAACCTTCAAGCCATAAAGAAATGTTCAATAACATAATTTACTGCGATGGTTGAAACAAAAAACCCCGAGAGGATACATGTAAGTGCACATGGAATGTTCTTTTTATCATTTTCCAAAACATATACAACTATTTGAGACAAAAGAAAAAAGTTATGAACAGAATTGACCTGCAGTTTGCATCCATTTTCAAAATGTTACATAAATAAAACTCATATTTATAAATATCTCTTTTTATAAACATATAAATATTTTTTTAAACATAAATACATTTATGCAGGGGAAGATGAAGTACATGAATGTACAGCAGCAGCGCAGCGGCAACATTATACAGCTTTGCGGTTTGTAGTTTTTACACCATTGTCCGCTATCTTGTAGTATGCATCTGTCGACCATTTGTATGGTATACACATATTTATATATGTATATATACCTGCATATTCATTATATATATATATATTTATATGAGGGTTTTGTAGCATTGTTATCTCAGTCTTTGTTTATGCTGGTCGTGTTGACTTTCGTACCGAAAATCTGTCAAAATCTGTCTTTTTTTCTCCCTCAGGTGAGAACAAAATGAATCTTTGCTGTCCAACCCATCGTCCAGAGATCTGAGGAAAGACAAGAAACAGCATGATTAAGATTAGACTGAAACAACTGTATTCAACAACCTTAATCTATTTAGTAATTTAGCTCATCATTCTGTGTGATGTAATTGGTGAACTTTTATGCTAAGATAAAGTGTGGCCTTGACTATTATCCTCAATGAACCCATACTAGCACATACTTCCACATTCACAATACACCATAACCCACGGGAGGAAAAAGGACTGTCAGCTAATAAAAACACACACACACACACACACACACACACACACACACACACACACACACACACACACACACACACACACACACACACACACACACACACACACACACACACACACACACACACACACACACACACACACACACACACACACACACACACACGCACACACACACACACACACACACACTTAGGTTAGTCACAAAATCACACTCCCCGATCATGATTTCACAGTTTGCCACAACCACAGAAAAGGCCTCAAGCCTCAGGACTAATTGTGCGTCACCTAGCCTCCTCATTACTTTATTCACCACCACAGCCCCTTTGTTGTTTTTGTTAAAATCACTTTGGTAAAAGGAACGGGCTTCCAGGAAAGATCCTGTCCACCGCAGGGTGCCGCGTGTTTATAATGTGTGTGCGTTAGCATGTCTGCATCCCCCTTTCCCTACTCCAGCTCTCCCTGCCCTTTTTTTTCCTGAAACGTGACATATTTAACTTGTTTTCTAGATGAAGCAGATGGGATTATTCATGATGATGTGCGGAAATACAAGAATGGAATGTTGTTGCATCAGTTTACATCGGTTCAAGTGGACTTTCCTGCTGTCTAAATGGGGTTCATGTCTGAGGAAGGAACATTGCGAAAGGTCGAGGTTTGATAGTAGTATCAAGTGGGAGTTATCGCTCTCAATATCCACGCATGAACTTTTCTCCCAATAAAGAGTCAAGCTGGCATCTGAGGTTAATGGCAGTACAAACATAATTTGTTGTGCCAAATGTGATTTCATACATCAGGATGACCTTTGAACCAGACTGAATTCATCACAGAGAGCAACCACGCAGAGCACAACTCTCCTCTTAGTCTCCTTTATATTGCAGTCACTCAGACTTCATGAACAGTGAATGCAAAGCACACACTGTCCTGAGACGACCGTTACACAAATGTGACTCTAACATCTTATCTTTATTTGTTACGCCTTTCTTTCCAGCTTGATTTCTCTCCGCTCACTCCATCCTCCCCCCTCCCTTCCTTCCTTCCTCTCCTCTGTCCTTTTTACAGCTATACACAAAACCCATTAAGACCTTTGATGAAACAGAAAGCGTCCCATCTGCTACTGAAACAGAGTCCTTAGATGACCATTGATACAAGAGAAAGAAAAAAAAGCAGCTTTCATTCTCTCTGACTTCTTATTATCATCCATTCTTTCTTCCTGCTGTCCCCCTATCCGTTTGCATTAATCCATCATCAGGCTCTTTATTGATTTTTTTCTCCTCCTTCTTGTCTCTCTGTTCATTACTTGTTTCAGTTTGTACACATTATTTCTTGCTTTTGGTCTTCATGGTTCTTTTAACACGTCAAAATGTCTGGTTTCTAAGTGTGAAGTGGGACCGTGGCCATGAAGAGAACTCACCATCACAGCGCTGCTCCAACCCTAGCAGCCCATGCCGCTGATGGTTCCTATCCTGTCCATCTTGTGTCCGAAGCAGCCACTTCGAGTCGTGGAACCCCCTTTCTTGTTTCCTGACTTGTTTCTCCTCGGTGCGGGTTGGTCATTAAGGAGACGAGCCCACATCCCTCTGGCCCGGGTATCCATGCGTAAATCTCCAAGTAACCGTATCCGAGAGCGCACAGCGTCTAACCGCCTCTCCCTCTCCTCCGACTCCAGAAACTCCGCCAGCTCCTCGCCCAGCAAACTTCTAAGAGACTGAAACGCAGATAGGGAAAATAAATAAACGATATCTCCACTAGGCAAAAACTTTGCGCAGAAAGATACGCTTTGAATGAAATTGAAATACATGCCTATTCGATTTCAAAATGTGAAGAAACCTGACCATTGTGCTTACGCTAAGCTCTTTCAAACACCAAGTGTATTGGCCAAGATTGGAATATGAAATATGTTTGGCCAGTTTTTACGCGCGGAACTATAGGATTAATAGGATGGATAGAGGTCTTGAAACATGCTGCAGCTAACTCAATCTTCAAACGATACTTTTTTTTTTAATTTCCCGCAAGGGTTCGTCTGTAGGCTATACTTTCACTTTTATGTGACAGTTCACCTCTGGACTTTGTTCTTCAGTGAAGACTGATAATACAGGTGCCTGTGGCCCACGCAGGCTCACATCAGATCATCCATCAGTCCTAAATTCTGGCCATCTAAGCTTATAACTCAAATGTACATTCGTTAGAAATAAAAGCGCAATGTTTCGATGATGTTCTATGGATAGATTCATAATGGTGGCTTTGCGCACACAACTGTAGGCTACTGTTCTATTTTAGATTTGCCAAACAATTAGATAAGATTCATTCGACGTTAAAAATGAATACCAACATGATATTAAGTAGCCTCTTATATTGCTTTAATATCAATATTCAAATGTGAAGGTTTTCTTCGAGTTAGAAATCATTGAATATAACATGAAGTTTCTTTGTATATAATATGGCGATAAAAGAAACACATTTTCATTCAGGGTGTGGAAAAAATGCCCTCGCTCAATTGCTAAGCATGACTGAAATGATGAAATATGATGCGTAAAATAGCAGTCTTGAGCGTCTGGACCACAGAACATCTGTTCATCCTGAAACAACATTCAACTCCCAACGAAGCAATTATTATTATTATGTGTGAAGCAAATAAACTGCCTTAGTTCTCAGTAATAATTTAAGTGAGTTAATCTTACCTTTTGCTGCGTCTGAGATACAGGTTTTGCCCCCGTCCTTACTGAAAGCAGGGTGACCATAAGTCCACACGCTACCAAATACGACAAGTTCATTTTGACAAGTCTGTATTCTTTAGGGTTTCCTCTGCGCTGAAGATCTGAGAGCTGGACGGTAGCAGCAGCCAATCAGCTGTTAAACATAAGAGGCTTCAGTCCGCCTTTCACTCCAAAGCTCCTCAAGTGCTTCTCTAACCCTGTGTAGTAGTCCTCACCGCTTTATAGCCAGCCCGTGGTGATGTCATGATAACCTGCGTAATGGTCCTCCTTCCTTGCCAACTCCCTTGTTCCCTACCTGCCTCTTAGCACTTCATGCCAAGGATTAATTAAATGATATAAGCTTCGGTCATCGGGGCTTTGGGGGGGTGGGGGTGGGTTTGATATGAGCTATCAAAATGCTCTTTTAAAAAAAACTTTAGACATCTGGCTTAGATGCATCGTTTGAAGGTGGTTGCGCGTCAGGACCTGAATATCAACTTTGGCAGAGAAATCACTTCTAGCATTTAACCATATAGATATATATATCTATATGGTCATACTGTGTCAGTATGAAGGACATTATGTTTATTTACAGAAGAGGCATACATTTAAATTCTTAAAATTAAATGATTTATCACTTTTTCATTCTTAATATAATGTTGCCTTAAAGGAAAGTTTGATCCTCTATTTCTGTGACAAAATGTTTTATCATTGGTGCTGTTTCATATGTTTAAGCATCTCCGTGCACATAGGTTGTTGGAACTGTCCATTTATCCAGAGCGATGACATTTGCATCCGTCAATGGATCTGAGGGCTCAATGGATCTGATGGCTCAATGGATCTGATGGCTCAATGGATCTGATGGCTCATATGACAGCAATTATTCACATTAAAATGGGAAAATCAATATCAATGCCTTTTAAGTGTGTCTAAGGGAAGAACATTTTTGCAACAAAAAAACCCATACATAATTAGTTAATATTTGATTTGTGGATTTGGTGGATGTTGGAAATCCTATAGTGTGGGGTTTATTCAGACCTCTTGTATCGCACCTAGAGGAACCAGAACAAAGCAGATGCATGCTGAGGCTCTTCTGAAGCACAGCCCACCATGATGGAGAGGAGTTTAAACTGAGGACTCAAAGGGAGGTTGATTGAGACACCTTTGGTTAGAATAAACTAATTATATCAGGCTATTTATAAGGTATGATCTATTAAGTTATAGTTGTATACAGAAACATAGACAATTGCACCCTTTAGGAATAATCATTACAATCCTGGTTTTATATTGTCAATTTGTTGGTTTTGAACATCAGTGTCTCCGATGTTTAAGAACAGAACCGTTTAACGCCTGATAGAAGAAACAAATATAAGACTGAAGATCCCCTCAGCACTTTAAAGAATATATATTTGTTATATATATAATTTATAGCACCAGAAAGGCATCAGTGACAAGCATTATTTCAGTTTATAAGAAAGCTTTTCAGAAAGAAATACTAAATAGGTGAAGAAACAATTGTATTTAAACTAAATATATATAATATATATCACCCAAGAATACAAACCTTAAAAAGCAGTATTCAGCCTGACATTAATGCTTAATTTATGACGACATTTAACAGAAATGCATATTGTAATGTAGTGTAGTTTTTCTAGATGCTTTTGTTTTTAAAGTTATCTTTTATTTTGAGATTTGAAACATGCATACTAGTGTTTAATACTAGTAGTGGGTGCTTTAGAAACGCTAAATAAACTGGCACATCAGTGTCGAGAGAATGACATGATATAGAAATAACTGAAATAATTGAACCCATAGACAGGCTGTTTAACAGGGTTTAAAAACGATGCATTTAAGATGGAATAAAAGTCATTAAAAACAGATATCTTTTGCAGTGGGGGATTATTCTGGAGCAGTTGGGGCTGTGCGCAGTTGAGCTGCATCTCAGGCAGCACCGTCAGCTTTGGAACACAGAGTGGCAGTATTTGCTGTGTCGAAAGATGAATATCCCCCCTTTTCACTGGATCAATACTAGCCAGTAAAGATAATAATTTACATCAGAAACACCAATGAGACAGTACCGAGTTGATGAGGCATGCGGAATGTGATGATAGAATATCAATAAATCCTTGATTCTATGAGGGATGTTTTGTACTAATCGTCCTTTCAGAGATTTACCAGCCATAAAGTGTTTTGTATTTGTATTGAAATATGTAGAAAGTGATGTCATATCCGACAATTGCTTGATTCAGCTGTTTTGTTGGTGTCAGACTTCACATTGAATGACACTCTTTACTCTCTCTTTTCTGCTGTAACAATGTCAATTTCCCCTCTGTGGGACTAATAAAGGTATTCTGATTCTGATCCTGATACTTACACTTCTGCTCAGCCATGGTGGTTATCATTATAAATACCAACTACTACTCAGTTTTTCTTCTTTTCATGCCTGTATGCCCAGCAGTTAGTAAAATAAACCAGACACTACAAAAAACAGACTCTCGTGAACTTGAAAACACTTTTGTGTCATATCAATCAGCAACAGTATGTAATGTTGATGTTTTATTTCGTTTAAATGAACATGGATGAGTAGATTCCAGTATTTTCCTCAGTTTGCTGTTTTTAGAATTGTACCTGTGATATTTTGAAAACCAGCATATGAAAACCTGTAGCCCTTTCTGCAACAATGCAGTCAATCAGCACATTACTGTATCCCTGTACATTTAACTTACTGTTGCTCATACTCTATGTTTGTGGCAAGCTGTAAAAGTGTGAGGAAAAGGCGGCTGAAAAAATTAATATGATCAAGTGCAAGTTTCCAGACCAGGTCAAGCCCTGTCATCAAGATTTTGTCCAAAAATGACGTTCCTTTTGCTCGTTCACAGCTGGGGTGACACAATACCAGCTATCATCAGAACAGAAGCCTTTTCTCCCGAACTTAATATGAAAGGACAGGATTTTTTCTCTTTCAGCTACTATTGAACTATTCATATCTTAGACTGCACTGTAACTTTTATCCATATATTTTTTTCTTTTAATGTTTCTTTTATTAGCTTTTCTTTTTAATGACTGATTTTAAATGCCATTTTCTTAATGTCTTTCATTTTTTGTAAAGCACTTTGAATTGCCTTGTGTTGAAAAGTGCTATATAAATAAACTTGCCTTGCCTTGCCTTGCCTTACTAAAACTGGAATATCCCACTCACATGGCGAGGTATACCTGCAGACCAAGGTAGTATACTGGGTCTCACAGAGGAACAAATCCTCATCTGAACTGGTCCTCCGTCCACTTCGCTCTCACAACATCGTGGAACTGTTGAACTCTGCTGACCTCGTGTCCATGACTGACTTCTCTGGTCACAAATTCTTTCTCTTATTGCTAATTCCTTTATTTTGAATTTTAACAAGTGAGTGACACATTTTTCCTTAATGCTGCAAGTGTAGTCTCACAAGTTTGTCTTTTTTTATAAGGTTACACACTTTTCCATATGACATCATGCGGGTTACTGAGAGCACCTACTTTGCTCCGTCCTTTTGTTCCCACTTTTCTCGCTCTCCCTTTAGAGTAAATTCTTATCCGCTTAATTTTCAATAAATCTTTTAGCTTTCATGTGGTATGAAAGAAATAAAGGAATTAGACTGGTTTGCATCAGGAAGCTATACAAACCAGCAAATGAGCCATGTGTTGCAGTAACCTTAGCAGTGAGTGTCTATGGGAGGATTGAGTGTCTCGGTTCCTCCTCCTGGGGTTGTGTAAGACAAACTACAAGGCTGTTATGGTCCTATAAATAACAGTTTTATTGCGTAGGGGAATTGTAATGCTTTTTACACAAGTAAGGGCTTTCGTATGCCAACAACAGGCATGCCTTCAAAAGCGAAGGATGTATATGAAACTTCTGTACACACAGACACCAGGGGCAATAATGAACTTTATTTAAGAAGGTTTGTCTTCTCTCTATCTAATGTCGTGTGGCATTATTTGTACTGCCGTATTTAATAAACTATGAAATCACACATTGTATTTATTATAGAGAAAAATAATTTCACATATAATGTTGATGTTTTATACAATGATTTGTGCAGTATTTTTCCATGGAGAGTTGCGAATAAATCCCCCCCCCTGTATCGATCAGTGACACACAACCTCCAAGGATTTAATAAAGATCTGTTCTTTTCTTCAAAGAATTGTACCAATTTGAATCTGTTGTGCACAGATATTCAAACACAGATTTTTTCTTTCCACTTCCTGTTACCTTGTTTACATTATTTAAGATTTGTACATACTTTTATATGCACTTTTCCCTTTCTCTCTCATTTTTAGTAATATGTGTTTGATTTAAGCTATCATACTTAACTTACCAACTTGTGGGAAGCAGGCCCTGAAGTCTGTTGTCTGTCTTTCTCTGTTCTTTCCTGCAAAAACAAATATGTATCAGAGGTTCTATTATTCCTTGCTTAACCAGTGGTTTGTGTAGTTTAAGCTTTTTTAACATCTGGCTATGGTTTCAGATATCTGTTACTACACATTTGTAAATAACTTATTTGGTCAAAAATGACTAAATTCTTCTGGATGATAAACTTGAAGACATTAAATCAAAATCACAGCACAAGTGTGATTGCCGCAGGGTCCCCAACATACAAACAAGGATTTCTTCAGAAAGGTGGAAGCCTTCCAAAATAATGTTCATGCATGACGTCAAATACAAAAGGAAGATGAAGCCACAAGTTCAATATAGTCATATGAACAATATGAGCAAGTTTTATTGCCAGTTCCAAAGCATGCCCTTGTGTTTTCACTTTATTGTAATTCCATAACCAAAATATACTCATTATTTTAAGCAGACATTGAGATGACTAAATGGCGGAAAAGGTTCAGTCATCTACTAAAAATTCAAATTTTCTGTGAGATTTTACATCTGATAATATCATTAAACATTTGACTTTAAAACAGCGGCCATATTTTTTCATGTCTAAAAAGTAAACAATATTGTTTGTTCCCTGTAAACATTTTTTAATACTACTAACTATTTAGCCTTCTTCATTTATTGAACCCTTTTTACCAAAAATACCATTCTCTTACCGTGTGTCATGTCATTGCATATTGAAAAGAACTTCCAAATCTGGAGGCAAGAGGAAAAAACATAATTAAAGACACCCTTAGGTCAAAATAAATATGTTTTGTTTTCTGGACCACAATAGATGCTGTCTGGCTTTTATTTTAATGGGTGTGTTTAGCAGCAATAACTGAATAACTGCACATGCACACATTGCTAGAATTGTCAAACACTGGGTCACAGGTGTCAGTATGCATTTTTTCTCTTTATGGGATCATTTAAAATATATCTTAAATCATCATTATTACTATTCATGATGTAAAATGTACTTTAAGTCCCCCGATTATTATTGATGACACTGTAAATGTTACCATTACTAGTATTATTAGTACATAGACTGTTTTAAGAGCACATATTTCAGTGTTCACAGCATTGCCACATACTTGGTGACAGAAATGTTTTTCTAAGACTATCCAACACTGGTGTGTCACTTTTTCAAGCCATGTGGAAAAATGCGTGTTTGAGGTTTGGGCGGCACTAGCTGCCAAAACCACATGGAAACACTACATTTAATCGCAGATATATCTCCAATCACATTTTAAAAAATGTTTGGTTACTTGTAATTGAGTTCTATTGCTTGAACAGTATTTCCCTGTAATTTATGGGGAATTGTTTTTGTAACTTACATTAAGTCACATTAATGTAAAATATATGGTTTTGAACTTATTGACATTCTTATTATTTGCTCTCGACAGAATGACGTGCTGCAGATATACACAATTGAGAACCATTTCACTGAAACACTGTTCTTTAATCAGCAAGGTACACACAAGTATATCAATACTACGCAGCATATTTTAGTTGGTGTTAAATGCTGTTTGAACCATTATTGAGTCCTTAAAGAGGTCTGAAATAAAGACAGTGGTTGTTTGAGGAAAGCAACACTTCAAAATGTGGTACACAGTGAGTTTCCCTGCTCACAAACAACCATTGATATATTTCCATACACAAAAATATGTCTTTAAATGCAAAATTCAGCAAGCCAAGAGGTGTGATACAATTACCTGACCAACAACTAAAAAACAACTTCTTCCTTAATTAGATTAAATCATTGAAACTCAATTCAGTCAGTGATGTAACCTAACATAAGCTGAACAACAAATACAGAGCTGCAGACACTTCATGTGAGGTCACTACTTCAGTCCCACTTGAAAAACAACAAGGAATGTGTGTCAGGACAACCACAAAGGAAATTCAAAGGCCTGGTGAAGGGTTTTAGGGTATTGAGCTGCCGTTTATACCCAGGAGCTGCTTACAATTAGTAAACAAGCATAGAGTGCCAGTGACAATTAAAATGTATAAGTTGTTGCTGTCATGAAGTAATTTTAATGTATTACATTCACCCTATCCATGCTATTTATCTGTCAAAAAAGTGTTTGAATCCCATGATAGAAATCATGCTTTAAACCTCTTGAACTTGTGTCAAGAAATTGATTGAAAAGCAATTATCAATCCCCTGTCAGATAATACGTTCACTGGTCATGTCAACTGTTATAATCAGTTAGTAAAAATTATGGATTTTGTTAATAAAACCATAGATTTTTCAGCATGTCACCATAACCTAGAATGCCAGATTCTCTCTGCTGGAAAAGTACGAGACGTTTCTGGCTAACTAGTAATGAGCTGACATTATTGCTTGGCTTCTCACCGAAACCTGCATTTAGCAGCCACTTGCACATCAGAGCAATTTAAAACCAGACACATTTGACAATTTGCGTGGTGAGGATTTTAGGTCCAACTCAAAATCAGACAAACCAAGCCAGTATGGCAATGGGGTTTTCAAAATAACCTTCAGTGCTATCTCCCATGTGCCTCCTATTTAGTGGGCGATTTCTGACGTCAAGATACGTAGACGTGCGCAAAGGCCACACAGGTCTATAATGAGCAAGTTAACACAGAGCAAAATACAGACTCTTTATGTTTACAGTATGTGTTTGATTTGCATATTCTGTAATTCTTGTGATCTTTGGTAGAGTGAGTGTTGGTGTCAGTGAATACAACACATTTAAATTGTTTGGGAGTTTGGATTTGACTCATACACCAAACTTAACTTATTTTGCTTCATATTTCAAATGTAATATGCCTGGTTTCAATCTTGTATGCACTTACACATCTTATAATACTTACCTTAGTTGAATGTAGGGTTTACAAGAATCAATGCTTCATTTAACTTTGTATAACCCACAGGCACTGCACAGTGACAAGGCATAGGTCTGGACTCTTACGCATAAAAAGAAACCTGTTGGCCTAAGACCTGAGAAAAAGTCCTGAGCTTGATGGCAGTTAACTTCGCAGTCAGAAGCTAATTCAATAAAGATATTTTTTCACACAGTTAGCCTCTACCACCGAGTCAAAACTGAGAGAGGATAGAAGATAGTAACCCAAGTGCAATAAAGGGCGTCTGACCTGCCACATAAAAGGAAAACTCAGGCCGCTGTCAAACTGCGTTAAGCACCGCTCTAATAAACTCCTGTCAAACACACTATGGACTAGCTGTGAATGAAGTGCACCCTAAACTCCGGATAACCTCTCCCTCTGTATTATTATTCAGAGGTTAAACACAGTTTCAGTTTTCAGGGGTCTTCCACAGCCATTATATTATTTTATCTGGCGCAGACAGAATTACCACATTTACCAACCTATATCAATTGTAACCATCATATACAGTAGAGTATACTAACCAAATACCATCTCATCAAAAACCAAATTAGGTCATTTGGGATTAAAGCTAAGGATCATGGTCAGTGTGGCAAACCGAGGTGGAGTTGTGTCCATGATTGGCACAATGAGCATCTAAATGATCTCTACATAATGTCACACTCACATCTGTGTGACAATTCATAGTAGCAGGATGGGTAAAATGAAGGTGGAATAATAAGGTTAAATGTTGTAGGCATCACAGTTTTCAGCGTGTTAGCACTGACACTCAAGAGTAAAGGCCACCACATCAGCATCTGAACCACATTTGCTTGTCTAGCCGATGCAGTAACCCTAACCCTAACCCTAACCCTCACCCGCCATTAGATTCTGGGCTACACAAACATGTTTACTGTTGCATTGGCTACTGCAGGTACATACTGCATGATTAAAAAACAAGGAAACGTAAAAAATTGAAAAAAGGAAATTTGGACTATACAATACATTTGACTGGTTAGGGAGGACGAGAGAAGAGAAGAGACAGAAGAAAGCCCAACCTCCTCTGCCCTCCCTTGTATTATTAGGACTTCATTCTCAAAATGTATGATTATTATTTTTAACAGTGGTACTCAGTCCAGTCACTTCTTAGCAGCTCTTCATAATAAAAGTTCTCTGCCACTTTGATGTTTTTGGTTGGGGGTACATGTCTCCTGGTACTGCAAACAACTTTGCAAGACATCTAAAACAAAGCGTTTTCTTAAGTTTTAGCATTAGGTTGGAGGTACAATATTTGGCCAAGGAGGGGCAGAGGGCTGTCTCTGCCTACCCAGGCCTGACGCCTAAACCAGGCTTTTACAGTAGGAAGGAGTGAAGCACATTACCGCCATGCTGGGATCACCAATTTAATGGAGGCTTGCCCTAGCCCACATTCAACCCTGCATCTCTTGGCTCCCTTCAGGCAGCTGGGATACACTGGGGAGCATTCCCATGGAAAAGCTGTTAAATTGGCCATGGTAGTGAGGATGAGGAACAAGTTTCCATCATTTTCTAACTAGTTACAAAGAGATTCACATATTGCACTGCCATATAGACTTCTTTACTGGATAGTTGTATGTATTGTAGTGGGTTTTTGTGGCCAGTTGGAAGTTTTATCTCCACTTTCTTCCTGCCTTGTTCATTTCTAGTGGCTACAGGTGTGTGCATTGTCAGGCTGCTTACTTCTCCTGATGTTTTAGCTGACCTATGAGGGGTCTGATCAAGGTTGTTTTTGCATCGTCTCCATGTTGCTATGCAGTCCGACTTTTCCGTTGGCTGGGTTTAACCAGTCAACCTTAAAGACAAGCCTGGTCCTGATTGTTTCGGATCGTACGACGGAATCGAATTAGGGACTCGTAATGGCCATAAAGTCCATGTCTGAGGCATTATACTAAGGGCGTGGGCCCACCTCACATTTCCCATCCGCACTTCCCTTGTACCCGTTTCTAAATGGGATTGTCAGACTTTTTTCATTACCAGCTAATCTTGAGGATTTGTTACTAAAACAACAAACAGATAAAAAAGCGCAAATCATTGGGAGAGAGTGATGTTCCACAAAACAACTTAATGTTCATAATTGGCCAACTCATACATCATGCCTGTTATTCCATGAATGGGCCTCATGGTTTGCAGTTGTTTATAACATCCAATAATGTCCGTCATCACAGAGATTCAAGGTGCATGTCCTGTTTCCCACACCGTATACACCCTTTAAAACATTGGTAACTAACTCACCAAATATACAATATCTGAATTAACTTTTTCCACTATGATAATTGTGCACACTTCACAGTTGATCTGTATCACAAGGTGTGAGCAGTTTAAACTACTTAAATATGTAAACAGTAGCCACAATACAAAGACTATAGCTGTTGTTTGGTTAGTTGTATTCTAATTTACCCTCTTCTGTGGGCATGTGAACACTGATCTATTGAGTGTTTCAAATAAGAATTGTTAAGAAAAAAAGTTTGAGCAACCAATTTTGAAATGTTTCCAGATTCTTACTTGTGAAATATTAGAAGCACTCATTTTTTCCTCCACCGCAGGACCCTCAGGCATAGAAATTAAATTGTGGCATTTTGCTGGCTCCGTGATAACAGGTTGGTCTAGATATCAATCTAGCGTTTCTAAAAATGTATTCCACACTCATTTGCTTGCCTTTTGATGTTCAGGATTATCACTGTAACGATTACCTTGTTGCTCAACACCTGTCAATCTCATTTAGGGGCTCACACATTCTGACTTGCAGAACTCTCTTGGGAATAAAAGCAGAAACTGTATAATCTCTGTTTACTTTGCATATCTGACTCTATCTATGCTCCAATTGCCCAGTTTACATGCTTCCCTAAACCTGAAAGGCAAACATACATGGTCTGAATGTGGCTTTGCTTCATAGCAACAATGCAATGTCAATTGTGGATAAAAGTAAAATTAGTATTCTATCTTATTATAACTTGGGTGGAAATCCAAGCCAAGACTATGTCTGCTTTCATTATTTCTTTTGTAGTGTGACATTGAGCTATAAAACAGATTATAAAGTCATTATCTACTTCCATCTAAACCACACATGCCTACATTGTTTTTCTTATTCCTTCACCTAGTTCATAGCTGTACTCTAATTCCACCAAGTGTGTCTTTCTCATCATCTATATGTGGTATTAATCTTCATTGACCGCACGCGTTGTGATAAATTCCTTTTGCATGTTTATCTGCTCTATGAGTCACAATGCTTTTTTAGGGCCTGACGTTCTTGATTTAATATGAGAGTTTAAAAAACACTCCACTTAATTTAGAGCATGTTAACATGTGGCAACCAGTCATATCCAGAGTGACTTTTAGTGACTGACTCTTGCTGAAGGGCTTTTGGCCAGGATGTACGGCTGTTTCTGCAATTGAACCCTTGTCCTTTACATGATGGGACGGTCACTGAAACCACTAGGCCACCCCACCACACTGAATAATCGTTATTAGGTCCTACAAATAAGTAATATGCTTGGGGAACGGAAGGGAAACCTTTCAGTGGACGTTGAGTGGTTGGTTGTAAAAGCAAGACTTTATAAGACCTGAAGTTGCCCTCACATCTGGGAGGAGCTTTTTCCTAAATTACTGCCTTAATTTGTCGCTGCACTAGCAGCTGGCGGTGAGCATTGGAAGTGGACGTTTGTTTCCTAAAACAGTACAGCACCGGATGGTGGTGTCAAGCACTGGATCTGTCAGGTTTCTTTGGCATGTAATTAGCGATGAAGTAGTTTGGTGATCGCATTGCTCCTTTGTCACTCTGAGCTAATATTAGCATACCTTACCTCACTGACAAACCAGCCACATTACTGGTTTCCCCTGTTAACATCAGCATAATGCTAGATAGTGGCCATCATCAATGGTGTGTCCTGTAAGTGTAAACTAATAATTTTAGTAGGAAACAAATCTCCAGCTACTCGCTAACTGCTGTGGATATTCTCCATTAAAAACTAAAACAATGATCTTTGTTTGTTTAAGCCTTACTGAAACAAAACATTGTTTCAGTGATTATATTTAAAAGAGTTTTTTGCTAATTTGTACGTGGTTTGGCAAAGGGTACTAATACTCGATGTATACACAGTTTCAGTAATACAACTGCAAGTTCCTTACTACGTTAGGATTAAGGTATGGATTGTGATAAACCCTCGTTTAGAGTTTGGGGAATAATTGCAGGACATAAAAATCCTGACATGATCAAAACTGTTGGTGTGGTCTGTATAATACTGTCTTCTTTGGCATTCATTTTTATAGGGCAGCATGTCCTGTCATGCATGGTGGTTGACAGGCTTAATATAGTCCTCTCAAGTGTGTTCATGTTTGTTTTGTAAGAAGTATTGTAATGTTTGACTGCATTTGATCTTGATTTGAGTAAACTGTTTATATGTATAAGGCATAGAGGGCTTGTGACTAGGTTTAGTCCAAAGCCTAAACCTAAGAGAGATTGTGTGGCTACTGCACTGAAGTGCTGTGTCAGCCATAGACTGTATGGTGTCAGCCAAGGTCCGCCAAACTACTTTTGGCCGTTGGCCACGTTCTTCAAGTGTTCCTGCTGCCTTTGCCATGTTGTCTCCAACCTGGCTTTATCCTCCCTGAGGGAGATTCTCCTCCTTCTTCTCCTCCTTCTTCTTCTCCTCCTCCTCCTCCTCCTCCTCCTCCTCCTCCTCCTCCTCCTCCTCCTCCTCCTCCTCCTCCTCCTCCTCCTCCTCAGTCCTCTTCTTCTCTCTCTCTGCCTCTGGGCTGCACATATCTTCACAATCACTACTGTTCAGATAAAAGTTGTAGATGTAAAATAAAAACGTTTGAAGATCTAATTTGTGGAGTTTCAGCAAGTCAAAGAACCTCAGATTTGTTGGTTAAGTAATGTCAGACTTGGAGGAGGTGGAAATACATGAATGCTCACATTTCAAGAAACCCAATCTACATGAGGATAGCTGATTTGACTACTGCTTCTACTTTGTTCAGGAATATCACAAATGAGAGGTAAACAATCTCACTGTCATTGACATATTTTATAACCTAACTAACTGTGGTTCAATTGAGATTCAAATGTTTTCATATTGTGTTACAGAGTTAGTACTACTTCTTTTACTAAAAACTACTTTTGACAATAAAAAATGAAGTTAATTGTTAGCCTTAAATAATGTCCCACCACTATAGTAATATTATTAGTTATGTATTTCATTCACCATTTTCACTCTTTACAGTACTTCCTACTTTCATTTTGAGTGAAAGTCAGTTGGTCAAACAACTGGACAGGAAACACAGCAAAGAAAAACATCCAAATGTTTGATCCTCATTTGATTCTCTGAAACACTTGACAAGGAGAGGCTCCTCGTGGGGTTTCAAAGATTATAGAAAGCCCGGTTGGAGACCTGAGCTCATCCTGTGTGATCTGTTTTGAGAGTCATCTGAGGTAGACCATTTGTTCGGGGTGGGGATGTTGATCCGAACTAAATTAAGGGATGGAAACTAAATAGTGGTGCCTAGAGTAGGAAGAAAGGTCCCAAAGGCGTCCGACTAGTGCAATTTGGCACTGAATAAAAGGGTTGTTGTCACTAAAAGCAGGACCATTATTTCAGATCATGTATTTCTGGACTGCTCTGTACAAACATCAATCTTAAGAGCATTGTTAAAAAGAAAATGATCACTGCTAGAGTTTGGATTGATGTTGCTGCACAGATGGTCTCTGCTAAATTGACTTTTGATGGATTAATAGATATATTGAATAATGCATCAACATGCCACAGAACTTTCACTCGTTACAATGTTAAAAGGGTTAGGGATTAGCAAACAAAATGTCAGGCCATTTATAATGAACTGAAAGGATTAGTTCATGTGCAGTCAGAATGACTAAAACACAAAACTAAGAAACCTAAAAGGCCATGTTGTCCCAAAAAAACGGGAGAAGAAAAGTATAAAATCTCACATAGGGGAATTGGAAGATAGTTAAAGGTCCTTGCAGGGAAAAGTCACTTTCTAAAGTTCATCCCATGTAGAGTATTGTCAGCCAATGCTTTATCACTTTGTCAATCAAACCAATAAGCAACTAGCCTGTTAAGCATATCCTGCGGTTTTATAATTTTCAGTTGAAAGTGAAAAAAAGGAAGAGAGTAAATCAGGTCATATGGTGCTTATCTCATTTTGGAAGACATGTTCTCATCTGTTCTTTAAATGTGAAAGCGGAAATTCAATCACCATGACTTTCCACATAAACAAAATAAATTATGGAGAAGGAGTCTGAAGGCATGGTGGCATGAGCTAGTTCCAGCATTAGTCAACAAGAACAATTAAGACTTAAAAGCATCAAAATAAACCAGCTGACTCTATTTGGAAGTTTGTGGCAAGGAGCTAAAAGATAGGGTTTGTATAGGAAACATGCCATCTCTCCAAGTAATGACAAAGCAACTTTCCACTCAGTAGTTTGTTGGATAGTTAATGTCTAGTTTCGTAATTTCTAGTTTCTTGCAAATAGTCTTACTGTGATGTTGAGAGTCAAGCACTTTGGCAGCTCTTGTTTGAGAATGAGTCACAGTGAATGTGGTTGTCTGTAATGAGTATGACACCTTTTCCTGTTTGTAGAATACACTCTTCCGTCTCCAGATTCTGGTAATTTGGTTATTTTTCACACTGGTTGAAGTGAAGAGAACCAACAAACATTTTAGGTAACAGGGCAACACAATGTGTAAGCTGTCATCACTTTAACAGGAGCAGATGCATTATAATGCACAGATACTAACATTCGCAGTTAGGGAACAGTTGATGTAAATAAATAAATAAATTACAGCCTTACTAACGCACATACCTGCTGTAGTCTAATTATGAATAATTTTAGTGGATACAAAAAGACACATTGGAAGATAAGTAAAAAAAAAAGAAATGATAGTGTTTACACATGTTGCTACTCCAGAAGTGCCATTGCACTTTTGTATAGGCCCAATACTTCCAATTGTAACTTCCAATAGGCTTGTATTGCCTCAGAGGCCTAAAGAGGCAAAATTGTAATTTGTTATTGAATTTTTTGCTATTACTTATTTCAACAAACAAATTAGTAACAAGACAGAAAACAACCCTAAATAAATACATTTTTGGTATCAATAATATCCCCTTGACAACCCATAGTAAAATGGTATTGAGAAAGAAAGACTTTGAATGTCTTATTTTTTAAAAGATGATATTTTAGGAGAGGAAATGTTAATGTGCCTCTGCAAATCAGCACATATTTAACCACCGCACTCATGGATGAACATGCCAGCGGGCATCCCTTCAATTGACTCAGTTCCTGTCGCAAAGAAATCGAACTCTCTGGTCCCACCCACCTTGGTGAACCACAACCTTAGGGCAGGAAAACGGACAGCAGGAAAAAACTCATCCAACTGCTCTTAACATCTTTGGAAACTGTTACTCAGACAATGATATTAGACTAATCCCACTTCACCTTCATCCAGCACATAACCATCCAGCCTACCAGACAGCCTCAACACTCAATCTGTAAAGACATGGCTGAGTCAGGTTCAAATCATCTGCTGTGACATTACCCATGCTTGGCACTATGACTTCAGTGAAACTGGTGTGACTACCACAACGTCTAGCCACAGGAGGCTACCCGACTGGCATGAGCTTAATTACTACCATATGTGTGTACTATCACAAAACGTGTTACTGTACTCCGGTTTCATGAGCATATATGGTTATGGCAGGGATGATGATACTACACGTTTAAAAAAATGCACTTCATTTGGTTTTTGTGTGTGTTTGTGCTCATATGGTTAAAAGTGGTGGTAATCCACAATATCCATATTCTGTCATTCTGGCTGCATCTTTGGTGTGAAGATATGATTGCTGTGGTGTTCCTGCACTGTACAGTCCAGATTTCACTTGTCAATCAATGCTATTATGTATTTTCCTTGGATTCCCAGCTCTTGCCAATGTAGGTGGCTATACGGCTGTGCCCTGCAGATATTTGTTCTTATGTATTCTTCTGTATATTTATTAAAAAGATATCTGGCTGCCGAAGACCCAAACTGCATCCCTTCCATGTTTTTCCCTCCACTACTAAAAAGGATGTTTTGACCTTGGCTGAATCACATTGGCATATCAAGTTTCAAAAGAGTAACCAAATAGGACATACTTTTGGAAGAAATTGTAACAGGTAAGGCCACAGCATATAAGTATACTATTACAAAGGTATTCAATGTTAAGAACAAAAAACAACAAAGGCTGACTGAGGGTAGTCCGATTAATAAAACAGAATTACCTTTTTGTTTCCCCGTCATCCTTCATTCTAAAATATTGTTCCTGTTAGCTGTTTTCTGTATAGCACAGGTTCTTTTAAAATTTTAATCAGAAATACTTATTCAACCGTGCACCCGTATTATTTTCAATGACAATAACCTGCTGTAACAGTCGTTGAGTGCAGGGCAACACAAACAATTTGGAGCATACTGGCTAAAGATCAACTTTTCTTCCCGCTGGATTATTTTGCTCCATTTTGAGCTGGTCCCCGATCATGGTTGGAGGTCCCCCATTCCCCCCTCCTTGTTGTTCAGTTCAGACGTTTCTGTTTTGTATCAGCTTAGTTTTCCATATACCTGTTTTTGCGCAGCTGTATTGCCCTCTGTGGAACCTGGTACACTGTGGGCTCTGTGTTGATGTGCTTCGGGGGAATTGTGCTCAACTCCAATTATGCTCGAGTTCCAACCCCCCCCCCCCCCCACACACACACACACACACACACACACACACACACACACACACACACACACACACACACACACACACACACACACACACACACACACACACACACACACACACACACACACACACACACACACACACACACACACACACACACACACACACACACACACACACACACACACACACACAGTGGCGGTAGTGAAGGTCGACGTCATGGAGGGTGTATATGAGTGTGTTGAACACAGAGAGTTTGCCTATGCCGACTGTCTTTTGAGAATTTACTGGTCCCAGTATTTTGTTGTCATTGATAAGTCGTCCATCCGTTGATCAGAACTGATTTGAATGTTACTTCCCCCAATTTATGTTCATCATATTTGAGGGAGCAGTGACCAGAGCAGTAATAGATGACAAAACACTAACATTCTATCTTAAAAAAAGTGTTTTGTTTCAGCTTTTTACGGCCCAGGCGATATAACAATCGGAAACGTGGAACTTAAAACGATCGAATGCAACAGTGATGTATGTTAATAATCAAATGTAAACAACGGTAAACACAGTGGTGCTCTTGGAAAGGAGCAATGCTTCCTCTATCCAACTGTAATTCATATTTCCTCTGTATTAAAACGTTCTAGGAAACAATAACTAATTAAATGCATTGATACAAACAAATTACAATGGCTACTAGCCTTACAGTTAATCACATCTTAATGAGTTGTGGAAAAATATAGTCCTCAGTAGGAGTGACAAGGTCAACATTTGATTTAAAGATAAGTGGGTACTTTCTGAGTGGCAAGGGTTTGATCCGACAAAGAAAGGACGTGAGCTGTGTTCCTGTAACATCTTAAATGCAGCAGTATCAGGAAAGGTCAGCATAGCTTCCTGTATCGTTAAGCATTCTATCATACTATATTTGTTCAAGGATTTTATTGGTTTTTTATTTAGAAAAAACAGCTGTGTTTGAAATGCTGACTCTTATCTCTTGAGGTCATATATTTTAAGTTAAAACGATTTCCACTTAGATTCAAACTCAATGGGTGAATGAAACACATCTTATCTATTGTGTAGGAAGCAGACAGTATTTATTACCCCATAATTTAGAATTTAACTTTCTAAAAATCATGCATTTTTGGGAATTGAATGACTCTTCGGCTTACATCTAGTGGCCCTTAAATAAGCATACTGAGCAAACCCTGAATAACAGCAAATGATTTGGGTTTCTGTCTTTGAAAGATAAAGGACAGGAAAAACTCCACCAAATCCTTACAAATCATGAACCTCAACAATGTTTAGAAGGTGGAGAAACATGGGCCTCTCTGATAACTCTCATTACCCGACACGACGAAAAGAACGGAAGGACGAGCCACCAATTACTTTTCAACACAAGCCCGGACGAGCCCCCAATTATGTTATGCCCAGGTCTAGGGGAACCTAGGCGCAGCACAAAATGTGCACTCTCCCCACTCCCAAGAAAATGGACACAGACAGAAAATGCCGTTGGTAGTTTTAATTACCTCGTTTTTTACAAGGAGGCGTGAAGTGACAACCCACATAAACAAATACATCTTGAAGAGAAGTCGAGTGAGAGAGAGGGCAGAGGAACTGCACGGCTGCAGCTTAAATGCTCCCGTCTCCTCAGGTGGACCAATCAGCCTGTCGAGGGCAGCCAATCAGCTACCGGGCACCACCTGCTCACTCACACACACACGCAACAGACTCAACAGGAGGAGGGAAAAAACATCCGTATGGCACATCAATGACATAATGACCCAGGGTCATAACACCCCCCCAACTAAAAATCTAACATTTCCCCCTAAAGAAATGTTGGATCCACGCACAGGACACAGCAGCGCACCTTTCGCTCAGCCCGTCATCACTGGGAATGTAAGGTGGCTGAGTGACAGACACAGAGGCAATAGGCGTCACCACCGGAGACTGAGCGACACCACTTTTATGATCAACATACATTTTAAGCATGTTTATGTGACACACACAAGTTTTTTTCCTACGATCCGGAGTGCGGATCATATAATCCGTTTCACTGATCTTACGGCCCACCTCAGACGGGCCAGAACACTTTGCTTGCAGGGCCGACCCCACAACGGGCAGCAGAACTAATAATCGTTCACCGGTTTGGAATTCCAGAGCAACTGACTTTGTCGTAATGGGCTTTTATTTTAGACTGGGCGGTCCGGAGCGACTCACGGGCCAAATCACAGGCATGATGTAGCCTCTTTTTGAATGAACTAACAAAGTCCAAAATGTTGTCTTTTTCTTGGACTTTTCGGAGAGCCAGTTCTCCCTCAACAGACGCAACGAGCCACGCACAGTGTGGCCAAAAAACAAATCGGCTGGACTGAATCCTAAAGACTCCTGCAATGTTTCCCTTATAGCAAACAACAACAACAACAGTAAACCCTCATTCCACTCACAATTTGTTTCGGTGCAAGATTTGCGAAGCATGCTTTTTGGTGTCTGATGGAACCTTTCTAACGTGCCTTGACTCTCTGGATGGTACGCGCTAGACGTACGGTGTCTGATATTTAGTTCTGACATGACCTGAGCGAAGGCTTTGGACATACAATTCGATCCCTGGTCACTTCGGATAGTTTTTTGGGAGGCCAAACGTGGAGAAAACCTTAACCAACGCTTTCACAACGGCTAAGCCGTGTTCTATGACATACTGTATACAGTATCTCATTGAACACGGCTTAGCCATTCCAAGCAATAGCCCTTGGAGTTCACCATCTCTCCTGGTCCCTAAACCTGATAAGACACCGCGTTTTTGTAACGATTACCGTAAAGTAAATGCTGTTGCAAAACCAGACTCCTTCCCACTTCCACGGATGGATGACTGTGTGGACCGCGTAGGCTCTGCTAAATATGTCACAAAGTTGGACCTCCTAAAGGGATATTGGCAGGATCTGCAGAAATTGTGCTGATATTGTAGCTCCCTTGACGAGTTTAGCAAGTCCCAAAGTCCCTTTCCAGTGGTCATCGTCATGTCAGTCGGCTTTCGAGGCCGCCAAGGCGGTCCTCTGCAGTGCCCCTGTGCTCGCTGCTCCAAACTGAGAGAGAGGGCAGAGGAACTGCATGGCTGCAGCTTCAATGCTCCCGTCTCTTCAGGTGGACCAATCAGCCTGTCGATGGCAGCCAATCAGCTAACGGGCACCACCTGCTCACTCATACACACACAGCCACACAGACTCAACAGGAGGATGGAAAAATATCCGCACACAAATGACACAATCACCCAGGGTCATAACACAAAACAAAAGCCCTTTTCCTCATCCTGTCCCACCTTGTTTTACTTAATTTGAGCTTCCTCAGATACTCTTCACTTGACTAGTCGTGTTGGGTTTTTTGATTGTATGGTGACACTTCCATTTTAACATCACTAAAAAGCAAAACTCTTTATTTGGCTTACTTAAACACCAACAAATGCTCCATTTGCAGTGTCTAATGTCTAATGTTGTAGAGATCACTAATTTACTCTAGGTACATAATTCACTCATGGAACTACGTCCTGGGGGTATTGTTTCCACACGGGCATATGTGTTGCTCTCTATATACATTGTGTGCCCTCCTGGTTTCTTCCTCTTGTCTTCCCGGGCTGCGCCCCGACAACATGTCAGTTTCTGCTGCTCATTAAAGCCAGCTACATACCTTCGATGCACCGCCTCCGACTCCTGTCTCTCGGCATTACAATGTAAGCATTTAACTTAAGAAGGGAAATAAGTCTTCAAACAACAAGAGAGCCGTACTAAGAGCTTTGTTATTTCCCTGATTTTACTACACTAAGATAGTCAAAGAAGGAACACATTTAAGACAACACCAAAAACCAAACTCCATGAAGCTCATTTCTCAATTAGTTACAGAAAACTCAAGGTTCAAGGCTAGTTTATTTGTGTAACACATTTTAAGACACACAGGGAATTCAAAGTTCTTCACATAGGCATTTAACACATAATCATTTAAACAAATAAAAAGAAATAAACACACAAACAAAAACAAAAAAGAAAATTCATGAAAGCGATAAAATAATGGTTGCAGCACGGTTAAAGGATTTCACAACAGTGAGAACCTGCTTCACAATTTCCTTGGTGCCAGTTTGGATCGGGTTCTTTATTCAAATTCTACTAAATCCTACCAAAATAAACTTGGGGAATTGACTTTGAGCACCTTTAGTTTCATAGGTATAAATGTTCCAGTCACACCAGATGCGGGTTTAATTGTCTCAAACGAACCACCGCCCATGTTCAGTGTATACACATACACACAGTTTTGTTTTTTGAGCTTGCCTGTATGTTTACATGTCAAACCACTGAATACGTTATACAAATTGTCATGAACATAAACCACATTTGAGAAGAAAATAAAAGTTCATATCAAGACTCTTTCCATTACAGAATTTTGTATGGAGAAATGAGGCTCAATGCTGTGAAATTGGCTGAGGGACACATCTGCAGCATGAAACAGTATGACACAACATAACAACAGTTCTTTAGGCTTCAAAATTCCATGAAACCATAAAAAAACAAATCACTCGTCATTAACGCTAATTTTATTGAACACTCAGAATACAACCTGTGGGTTTGTGTCATTATAGATGAATATTATTACTTGTCCAGTTGCTTCATGTGGAAATGGGTGCATGCTCTGGAATAATAAGCATGACTATTCAGATAGAATCTGTCTTGGAGATGAGATATTTTATTGGAATAAGAGGGAGGAGTGCAGCTCTAACTAACCTGCCTGTGGCGATTTTTGACTCCATGAGATAAGCCAAGGAGACATAATGTTTTTCCTCCCCTCCCTATGAATGTAGCATAATAGCCAATATGCACTTGGCGCCCATTCTACTTCTGTGGCTTGACACTGAATGTTGGAAAAGCAATGAAATGAAGGGTTTGTACATCACATTATAATGGTCATTATTTGATCTAAGTTGCAGATGCTGCATGGTTTTTAACCTTTAAACTATAGATTACACAGTTGTAATCTCATGCAGTTTTTATCACCCAACATATTTAATGCACTTAATCATGACAGCCAATTTTCTATTACAAGTTGTATAATATGCTGCTTAATATTAAACAGCACATCATGTTATATGTTATATCTCTTAAGATATCATAGTTAGTGTAAAATATGTTTTGTTGTAGGCGTTAGTTGAGGGGGGGTCTCAGCCGACTGGTGAATTCGATGGACATTTCTATTGCTTTCTTTGGCGGAGGACCACTTCCTCCAGCAGTGTGTGTGCTGTGTCCCAGGTGTACTGTTCTCGACCTCAGAGCTCCGTAGTAAAACACATGCGGCAGACCGCACTGGGCAACAGTCACCAGCCACTTAAAGCTTCACTCAGACTTTTTGCTTTCGGGTTTTTCGCTCTGATTGTGTTCAATGGGAAAATCTCACATCAGTCAGCTGGTGTTTTAGTTAGCACTGACTGTTTTCAGTTTCTCATACAACTGAATTATTCTATAGAAAATCTAAACTTAATGGTTCCTTTGAACTGTCTTGTCGACTTGTATCGTTAAAAACTCTGTCTTAGATTTTCATCTCCGTTAATTTAATTTGCAGTACCTCTGTGTAACCTGTTATAAAACTATTCTGCAATATTAATTTGGGTAATTCTGGCCCTTGTTATACTCTTTATTCAATGCTTAAAATGCGTGGAAACTCAAAACTGATGCATGCTTCAGATTTTCCAATTATGTATGTCAGTTAGATTAAGCTTTAATTTAAGTTCTAAGTGGAAAGAAGCTTGTGCTAAACCTAAAATATGTGCATCATTTTGTTATCAAATTGTGCTTTTATTTTTGCTTCAGCGATTAAACATACAAATAAAAACTCTATGTCTACGCTTTTAAGGTATTGTCTCACTCTTTCAAAATGCAAAACCTTTGTGAACCTTATGTGGACTGCTCATGTGCTTTCGTGTTGAATCACTTTTCCATGTCAGGATTTAAGGGTATAAATTGTCAAGAAATACTTTTCCAGCGTCACTGCCACTGTTAAATACGTATGACAAACATGTCTTGATCATTCAGGATTGTGTACTATTAATTAGGAGCATTGATGAAGGAACACAATGCACCATCCCAACCTAAACAGTCTGCCTCTGTTTATGGTTACCGTTCCTGCTGTCCACTGAGTAACTAATGACTCACCAATGTGGCTCTAGATGTGGCGTTCTTTAGCAGCTAACGTAAACCTATGAGATAATCAAACCTCCAGCTCACCATGGAACCAATGGAGGTATGGGTTAAGGCAGACCTACTTTGTTTTGGAATCCCAAATTGTTATTTGCCTCATCTTTTCTTGGCTGTTTTCAACTGCCGAAACATGGCAAATGTCCGTAATGTAAAACAGACCATGGTTCTTCCCTTGGCGACCCTTACAGGAACTTCTCTCGAAGCTTCCTGTCCTGTCACGTGTTGTTGATGCGATGGGTAGAGGACATTTGGCCACCTGCCTGGGTACCACAAGCAAACAGATCTCCATATTATGAAATGCTTAGGTTTTTGCATTAAGATGCAGCACTAAGTCGAGCTGGGACTGATTAAAGTTCTTATCTTGGGGTTTAAGATCTACTGTTGGCCTGGCTAACAGGAAGGGAATGGTGACACAAATTCCCCGCTGATACTCCCATGACGACAGTCTCTGTGCTTGCCATTAGGTACTGCCAGTTTCCTTCACCGCAAAACTGGAAGAAAGGTTGAAGTGCTATTTTTACTTCAAGCCGAACCTTTGCAGTAAAAAGGTCACATATTTCAGTGACCCACAGTCATTAAAACGGAAGTGTGTGTATGGTTGAAGAACACTTTATCACAGTTTATTCAGTGGGCATGATGACCAGTAAACCAAACCCTCAAGCTGTTATGGCATTTGATGACACTATGACCTCAGATGCTTCTAAAAGTAAGCAAGAGTAATGGCCACAGTCTTACGGTGTAACCAGTCATCCTGTTGGCTACGTTACAGTATACGCACCTGCTATATTATTAGCAAGGCATCTATTTAAAAAGCTGTCAAATTAGAGTGTGAGTTCACTTTGCTTGAAATATTTGACTATAGCAAGCTACATTTAACAATGCTTCATAAAACGTAAGATTAAGAGGAACATTATCAGTCACTACCATGAGCATTAAGAACAAAAGTCCCTGCACAGTGTTTATGCTCTAATTAATCATTTAAGTCAGGCACAGCTCATAATTGTAATAACTCAAAACGCCTCAGCTGTGTCGCAGCAAACATAAAACAGTGGAATTTATAACATACTTTTCAGCTTCTGCTGAGTTACACAAGTAACTACATTTTCGGCATTGGTTTCAAAACAATCTGTTGTGGTTAGCTAACTCAACAACTCACAATTTTTACGTCTAAGAGAAGTGAATATAAATGTGATCATGTCAACCTAATAAAATCACCCTTTGTGAAGACCAGAGTGTGTTTTGGGGTCACTGTAACCTGTTACACCTTAAAAGGTGCATTGAAAGAACTGTATTTCCACGCATGAAAAGGATTCAATTGATTTCTTATTCAATAAAAAGGTATTTTCAAAGGGAAATGTTCCCTATATATGTATACTTCATAACATTTATTACCAAAATTGAATGCAGGGATGACATATTATGTTGTAAAATTATTAATCAACATAAGAGAGAATTTTTTTTTGAACTGATTTACCTTAATGTCAAACACCATGGCAAGATGTTGATAGTGCTGCTCTGTGCACACAATTATACGTAGACACATACATTTTTGCAAACACAACTGAAAACACACTTGAACAAAACCGGCAATGTTTTAAGTAGTTGGGTCTAGGAAGAAATGTGATGCTATTGTAATACAAAATGTCCTGTGCTTACTAATAACATTACACGTTGTAAACAGCTATAACAGCTGATTTATAGTGTCCAAACTAAATATTATGAAATATAGGTAATCCAGTGGTTTCACTACCAATTTACCCAAAATAAACTTTTCCCATCAAGCAGAACAAGGAAGACATGTTGTAGTGAACAGGGAACTGAGCATAACATTGAAATGCTCATAACCCGAAACTCTGTCAGGAAAGAATAAAATACAACAAACACAAGCGTCCAAAATTAGCTCAGGTTTGTCTGGGCTCAGCTAAAAATGTTGCGCTTTCACTGTGTCGAAGCCAGTGAAGGTGGTTCAGGTATCTGATCAAGATAGATCAATCCTGACTACTTCCAGGATGAACAAGTGGAGTATTCTACAGCATTATGACCGAGAGACTTTACAATTTTGCATGATAATTCGTATTGCTGTGTAATATAAATTTTCTGTAAAATCCTTGGAGCTAATGTTCTTTTAGAAAATACTTTGGAAAAACACTGAGTTCAGTCTATTCTTGTTTCCATTCGTATGTCCTCCTTGTGGGATACATTTGACGTCATATCTGACAGTGTGGTTCCACAATAAAAGAGCACTATCAAGGATGCATCTTGCTTGGCAATACTAAAAGGAAACCACATAAATAAATTACAAGAACTACAAATCATGTCAAAACTAACTGAGACAAACAGAACTACAATTTAAAGGTCAGAGCTGATTGATGCAGCCTGGAAAATAACCGTTTGTAAGTCCAAACAAAGGGTGAAATGTCAAGACCACAGTGCATCTTAAATTGCAAAAATTCAAAGAAGTTCTATTGATATTGATAACAATCCTAAATGTGTGCATTTGGGTACAGTTAAAGTCGGACGCCGTTAAAGAGGACATATATATTTTCCACCCTCTTAGAACCCCCCAAAGCCCCTTCCCCCTCCTCCCTTCTGTCAAGCAACTTTGTTAACTACTTTGAAAAAAAGGTTGATGATATTCGCTCTTCTTTTTCTGACTCACCTTTACTCACCGCTGGGTCACCAGACCCTCCTTTCACCCACACACTGTCCTCCTTTTCCCCTCTCTCTCCAAGTGAGGTTCTTACCCTCATTACCTCTGCCCGTCCTACCACCTGTCCTCTGGACCCTATCCCCTCAAACCTCCTTCAGACTTAGACCCCGGGCCATGGGGCCGGGCCCGCCCATCCAGGATTTGGGCCCGCCCATCCAAGATTTTGGCCCGCTGTTTTAATCAGGGCTGAATTAACACAACATTTTTAATTGTTTTATTATTATGTTTATGGTTGTTATTTGTAGTGCTCTGTCCTAATATTTATTTTTGTTTTAAACTATGTTGAAAGATTAGTTTAATATCATTTTTTGATTTTGCAAATAAAAAAAGAATGAAAGAAGAATGAAATTCTGAATGAAAGGCTGCGCGCGAGACTGGTTTTTCGCTGGGTTGAGTCATGTGGGTGTTTGAGTGAGATGCGGCACAGCAGCTTGTCAGTTTATTCTTGCTAGGTTAGTTTGGCTATTATCATTTATATTTATCTGCAACAATGGATATCAGGAAGTGGTTCATGAAAGGAATATGGCAACTCAGCGCCAGATGCAGGCAAATTATAAGAAATCAGTTACGTTACTAACGAGCTAGCAAGCCAGCCACGGACAAGGGAGGCTGGCAATCAATTATATTTTGAAGAGAAATTGACTCTCAAGCCAGCTCTCTCACAAACTCCGGCTCTGTGCACAAGCAGACCGCTGCACACGCTATCTGCCTCGCTAAATCTCTCTCTTTCTCTCCCTTCCTCTCCATCGCTCAACCTCACTCCACCCTGTGTGCGCTCCTCAAGTTTGCCTGCGTGCTTGCCCAAGTTGGCATAGCGTTACAAATGTGCCACAAAACCAACCAATGGATGTAGCCTATAATAAGACCGTCAACAGCCTTATGGCAACCTAAAACCCCTCTGTTTCCGTAACAACAATTCACGAGCCCCCCCCCCGTTGACAATTCAGATTTCCCGGGAAATGTAAGTTTCGGGGTGGGGTGGGCCCGCCCTGGTAAATCTAATGCCCGCCCAGAGACGTACACAGGTATGTCTGCCGCCGGGTCTGTTCAGACTATCGCTCCTGATATTCTACCGTTTCTCACCCATTTCATCAACACTTCTCTAACTTCTGGTCACTTTCCAAACACTCTCAAGGAGGCAAGAGTAAACCCTCTCCTAAAGAAACCCACTCTCAACCCGTCCGATGTTATAATCTACAGGCCTGTCTCTCTCCTCCCGTTCCTGTCTAAAACACTTGAACGCGCTGTCTTTAAACAACTCTCCTGTTATCTCCGTCAGAACAACCTTCTGGATCCGCACCAGTCTGGTTTCAAGGCAGGTCCCTCAACAGAAACTGCTCTCCTTGCTGTCTCTGAGGAACTGCACACTGTTAAAGCAGCCTCCCTCTCCTCTGTCATCATCCTTCTGGACCTGTCTGCTGCATTCGATACGGTGAACCATCAGATCCTCCTTCGCACTCTCCAAGAACTTGGAGTTTCAGGCTCTGCACTTTCCCTCCTCACCTCATACCTCAAAGACCGTACCTACAGGGTAACTTGGAGAGGGTCCGAGTCCGACCCTTGTCAATTAACTACAGGGGCTCAGGGCTCTGTTCTTGGTCCCCTCCTCTTCTCCCTGTACACAAACTCAATTAATTCTGTCCTTTCCCCGCTCAGAGACCCAGGTCGTCGCACGCATCTCTGCTTGTCTAGCTGACATCTCTCAGTGGATGTCTGCTCACCACCCCAAGCTCAACCTTGACAAGACTGAACTGCTTTTCCTTCCGGGAAAAGATTGTCCCACTCTTGACCTAACAATCAACATCGGCATCTCTATTGTTTCCCTGACTCAGACTGCAAGGAATCTAGGTTTGACCCTAGATAACAAACTGTCCTTCACTGCAAACATCGCTGCTACAACCCACTGCTGCAGATACACGCTTTACAACATCAGGAGGATACGTCCCCTCCTGACCCAGAATGTAGCGGCTCGTCTGGTCTTCAACCTTCCAAAATGTTCCCACACCACGCCGCCTCTCCGCTCCCTTCACTGACTTCCAGTAACTGCTAGAATCCACTTCAAGACAATGGTACTTGCGTACCAAGCTGCGAATGGATCTGGCCCTTCCTACATCCAGGACATGGTTAATCTGTACACCCCAGCACGTGCACTCCGCTCTGCATCAGCCAAACGGCTCGCTGCACCAGCACAGCGAGGGGGACCCAAGTTCCCATCAGCAAAAACACGTCGGTTTGCAATCCTTGCTCCAAAATGGTGCCCATTGAAATCAGGACAGCAGACAGCTTGCACATCTTCCGGTGAAGACTGAAAGCTCATCTCTTTCGACTCCACTTCGAGCGATAGAATTACTAACAAAGAACTGCTAACAAAGCACTTATATACTAATAAAGGACTGGCTTATCTAAAGCCAGTTGAGTAGCACTTGAAATGTTTTAGCTCTACAGTATGAAACCTGATGTACTTATATGATTCGGTTTTCTTCAAGTTTGTATCTTGTTGGTCAAATGCACTGAGCCTATTGTAAGTCGTTTTGGATAAAAGCTCAGCTAAATGCAATGTAATATAATGCATTTGCAGGCCTGTATTTGTATGTTGTGCTATAACTGCTGTATTTGACTCATACTGCCTGTGGCGCAGCCCTTCTTTTCACCAGTCTGAAATGCTCTGCTTATTCCCCACCTCCTGAAAGCCCAGTCTGCGCTGATTTGTTAGCTGGCCGGTTCTGTTGTGATTGGTCAACTGCTTAAATGTTTAGGAAATGTAACGCCTCTTAGCATGTAACGTACAATGTACACCCTCACAATAGACTTTTATCAAACAAATACAGTGAGCAGCCTCAATTTAACATAACTCCAAGACAGTAAAAGGCATGATGCACTTTTAAACTGGCCATCTTTTGCTGGGCTAATTTTAGTTGGAAGTAGGCTACTATGAAATGAGAACAGTGATTGAGTGCATTCACAGCAGGATTGATATCATCAAATAAGGTAAGCAAAAATGTAACTATGAAGTTAAGACAGAGAGTCTTAGCAGGCCCAACAGCGCCAGAGTTATTTTCAATTTAGCTAACCCAAAGGAAGATAGCCAAACTAAAGTTGATATCGGCAGAATCATTTCTGTTTAAACAGACCTCAACATTTGAACACGTTTCATCATGTTGGGACGTTAGGACAGAAAAACTTACTCCAAAGTACTCAGCAAGTTTATGGAAGTTGGTGGGTATACAGCCACACAAGTTTAAACTTGATAGCATTAGCTAGAAACTTAGCAGAGGCTAGCATTTGTTTGCAACTTAACTTCCACAACAGCTCCACACCTTAACCCCCAGTAGAAGCTACATCCTATGTTTCAAACTAAACCAATCAAAAAATAATAAAGCTTATCAACTTAGCTAATGTAGGCAATCAAGCCAACTAAAGTTGAAAGTGACCATAACTTTACAGCATGTAATCGTAGATAGATCTCAACACAATTTCTACACAGTTTTAGGTAAAGTTGGTTGGCTGATAAGTTGTTATATTTGAGCAACTTAGCCAAGGCTAGCAATGTGTTTGCAACTTAATTTCCACAACAGCTCCACCCTTAAGCCATCAGTCGTAGCTACAGTGTTTGTTTCAAGCATACCAAATAATAAAGTTTACTTACAGTTTTTTTCCCCCATCGGGTACCCGACACGATGCAGGACTCTGATCCCTGCATCATCCGCCTGTGCGCATCAAAGATGCAGACTCATTGTTCCCACTAAAGTAGTATAGGGCTAAGTGTAGTAAGGAGGCAAAGTTGATGTTCAGTGTGTTGCCGGGAGCATATAAGGATTTATCCACGATGTTGAAAATGTAAAAAATGTTTTAAAAAAATGTTTTTATTTAACTTATTATTATTATTATTATGAATACATTTATTATAAAAAGTTATTGTTGAATGTTTTAAGGAGGTGACGCTACTCAGCCAATCAAATCAGTGCAATCAGTGAGTAATTTGAAATGGCTGCTCAAAAAAGAGAAAGGTATACAGCGAAAAGAGAGCATTTAAAACCCTCCTGTTACATTCAGGGTCAAATTGCCCCTTTTCGAAAGTTTGAAAATCTACGAAAAATACTTTAAAGTATTTTTTTTAATGAAACTTCTTCGACTTACCTTAATTAGTGTAATAAACAAGTAAAATGAAAATGGTTCATGTCATTCATTTGGAACCCCCCCCCCTACATGTCTATATCACAGAGATGGTATTCGGGTCAATCTGACCCGGCAGTGAAAGTGGATGCTAAAAGGGGTGTCTCACACACACACACACACACACACACACACACACACACACACACACACACACACACACACACACACACACACACACACACACACACACACACACACACACACACACCCCCACACACACACACACACACACACACGGGAGACGTGTGTATGGGGAGGAGGAGCTGGAAGGAGCTGGACGAAATGCATTTATATGCGTATGGGTCTCCTCATCCTGGCTGGTGGTCTACAAATTACATTACATGTTACATCTTACTTGCTTTTATCCAAAGCGAAGTACATACATTACTCAATACTGTTGGCAATCCCCACAGTAGCAATTTGGGGTGAAGTACATGTATCTTGCCCAGGGACACAACGACATGCTGACTGCAGTGTGGTTTGAACATGTGACCCCCTGATCCCAACACCTGTGACCCCCTGATCCCAACACCAAGGCTCTATCCACTGCGCCACACGCCTCCAAATCCAAGGATGAATCGACAGCCAGCCTGTGGGACGCAGACACAGGCAGGAATATATTTCGAGCCACAATGTCTCTGGGACTTTCCACATTTTCTCAAGAGTGATCCGATTTGATAATCGTGACACAAGAGCTGGCAGACGTCAGAGAGACAAGCTGGCAGCTATAAGGACCAGGGACGTGCACAGGTACGGGCTAATGTTGCCAGGGCAACGGCCCGTTTGGCCTTTTTGGCTGACCTGCCCCTCTGGAGAGAGCGAGAGTTTTTTTTTCTTTTTTCTGTTGTGGCCGAATCAACATGATAAGCCCACAATTAGTATTCTAGCGCCTCGCTGCGGGAAACACACTTTGTCAGCGCTGTCATCTGCCGGTGCGTTAAGACCACCTCAGTGTCGGATTTTGGAAACTTCATTTTGAGTTGTCTCATGGCAGTTAGGGTATAAGGGACAAACCAGGGGACTTTACTTCCTCTTGATACCGTCGGTTATTTACAAAAAAAACACCTAGCCTACTTGTTGTTATTGTGCTTCTGTCTTTCTGTGTCTTTTCATCTGTAAACTCCCTCAACGGGCCCGCTCGCTCTCTTTTCTTGATCGCCCATTCACGGGTGAACAGTTCACTGTCCCGCTTCATTGTGGGAATTCTGCCATGTCTATACCACTTTAGTTTGACCATCTTTGTTATTAAGTTATGGAATATTAAATAAATAAATAATTAGATACCTTACCGTTACTGTGCTCATAAAGAATGATAAGAATAAGAATAATGCGTAATGAACTGGTTTGACCTGGTTTAGTGAGTTTATTTAAGGTAATTAGTTAGAGGCCCTATTTTATCAGTCTGGACTGCACAGCGGTTACAATGGTCAAACTACATTAGAACAGAATTTTCCCCATTTTGTCTTTAATAGTTACTAGCATTAGATATTTTTGATGAGATATGGACCGCAAAACAAAAAATGTCCCAGGTTTTCAATTTTAAAATCAAGTTAGCGAATGCATGCAGTCACCTTAGCTTATTTTTTTATGAGATGTGAATTGTTGTTCAATAATAATAATCGTTTGGTTTCTTTTACATTAAAAACAAGTTACAATTTTCAAAAAGCCTTGTGTTTTTTATCAGGGGAGGCCCTTTTTCCAGTTTAGAGCAATAGCCCCTCCAAATGTCTGTGCACGTCCCTGATAAGGACAGTATGGGACAAGTGGGTAGAGCGGGCTTCGACTTCTCTACAACCCAGGTTCTAATGTCACAGTGGATGAAAGGCTGGTGGCATTCAGAGGTCATTGCCCGTTCAAGCAATACCTGCCTTCGAAACCGGCAAAATATGGCTTGAAAATATGGGCAGCATGTGATGCAAACTCCAGCTATGCACTAAACCTGCAGATTTACACTGGAAAGCCAGTTGGAGGAGCCCCAGAGAGGAATCAGGGCATGAGGGTTGTGTTCGACATGGCACAGGGTCTCTGGGGTCACAACATAACTTGTGACAATTTCTTCACGTCCTACAACCTGGGTCAGGAGCTCCTGAAGAGAAAGCTAACAATGGTTCGAACTGTACGAAAGAACAGAACGGAACTCCCTGCCGAAATGCTGGTGATCAATAACAGGGTCCCTCAATCCTCCAAGTTTGTGTTCACAGACACCACAACCCTACACACACACACTCTTAATTTCTGTTACAATAAAATACTTTCAATACAAATCCTTATGACTCATTTGGCTTGATTCTAAGTGAACGGCTCAATTTGACCCTGAACAGAAGAGTTGTCTCGTCTCTATTTATCAACATCAACCAATTGTAAAACAAGTTGGAAAATTTTAAAATTAATTTAAAACATGTTATGTTATGCAAAACTAATGTATTTTATATCAAGGTTTTTCCAATGTAAAAAAGGAAATAGAAAAATGTGTTTGAATGTATATGTTTTGAGAAAAACGAGTGCCTTATTCTAATGGAATCATGATCTGTGAGGGGTGAATAACACCTTCCCACACTTTGAAAACCCTTGGTCTATACGATAGAGTAGCGGATACATCCCGTTTCCTCTCTGTGTGGACGGGACCTAAGATACTACACTTTATTTGAGAAAACAAAAATCTGCACTGAATCGTTTTTTAGTCTAACAGAACCTTCATTTGATTGTGACGTTGCACCTCAGAGAAGGTTTAGGCTTATAAAGTGTGGCAAACAAAGTCGGCTGATCCAATGCACCTATGCCCACATGTACAAGTGATCAGCTGATTATTTCTATTTGCCTCACTTTATGAGCTTCACAATACTTGTGCCTTGTACCGCAGAGTTTACAACTCAAATAGTTGGTGCCAATCATCAGTCAGATTTGAATGTGTAATCTAACATTTTCAGTAAGTATAACACACATAAGGAGAGCAAATACAAATAAATGTATTTAAATGTGAATCAGAAGTTATCAAAGATGAACCAGAAGGTCTAAAAAAACAGAGAGAAAAAAAAAAGTCAGGATAACGGGCTAGTATCTCGTGCGCACGAGAAACTTTCTCGTGCGCACGAGCAGGGTTGGGAGGGTTACTTTGTAAATGTAATCAGTTACTGATTACTGAATACATGGCTCTGAAAGTAATCCAAATACAGTTACAGTTACGCGTCGTAATCAGATTACTTTTAGATTACTTTTGGATTACTTTCTTTTTCCATCACAGATGGTATGTTTTGGTGAACAGGAGACACAAAAAGCAAAAGGAAACTGAATGTGTTTTTACTGTTTTAATGCCTTATCAAGAGCACAACTGAAACATAACATCTGAGACTATGCAACAACATAATAAACTTTTTGGGGATGCAGCTTGGGATGTGAGGAGTGAGGGACGCTGCTTAGAACGGGCGTGTCGCCTTCTGTCCTGCCAGTGTTGGCAGGACATGAATTAAAATGTCGAACTCTGACTTCATTTTAAGGACATGTCGGCCAGGGGTGTAGAGCTATATTTGTTTAAGCACCGGATCGGCAAAACAGGAGACACTGTGCAGCAGTCTGCCTTGATCTATGAATTCATGTCCGTGACACTCACAGTATCTGCTGCCCACAGCTGTTTTATAGAAGGAAAACCTCCTTCACTTCATGAAATCTCTGCAGCACCAGGAGGCAGCGGGAGGGTTAGCTCAGTCTCTGAGAAGACGAACGCGCATCGCCTTTCACGCACCGCCTTCGCTGTGTTTACCTTCAGAATCATAAGGCTAAAGGGCAACCGGAGGCTGATGTGTTTTATGTTACAGGTCGTCCAGAGAAAACCACACTCTCATCCCTCCTCTGTGTATCGGCTCCAGCCTTCTCTACACAAAAATGCGAGGAGCCAGGAAATATCCGAACGGCAGACTATTGTCTGGTCTGATATTCCCTGAAATGAAAAAACGCAGGAATTTCCTGTGTTTTGGGATGATGGGTACGTGGAAGTATGCATCCTTCAGGTGGAAGTGAACCAGTCGTCCTGGTGAAAACGTTCCAGCACCTGTTTGATCGTCAGCATGTGGAATACTGACAGATCGAGGATGTCTCATTCCCCCAGTCTTTTTCGGGATTAGAAAAATAACGGGAGTGAAACCCCCTGATTTTCCTCCCTTTGAGGAACCCTGGAAATATCCTCTTTCAACAGGAGTTCCAGCAGCTCGGCTTGTAGCGCAAGACATAGCTTCTGGGAGGACAGGAGTGTTTCCTGTATCCCATTAAACTGTGGGGGGGGGGGGGGGGGGGGGGGGGGGAGAGAGAGAGGCGAACTGCAGGATGTATCCTCTGCCGATCAGCCTGCTCATCCATCTGTCCATCAGACACACGTGCTGCCACTCTGAGAAAAACTCTGAGAGCGGGCGCACGTGCTCGAGATGTGTTTTTGGTCGTCATGGTGACGAGCCACGCCAGAGCCCCTGCCGCCGCTGCCCGTGAGGCAACCCAAGGTGTGCTTGGACCGAAAGGGCTGCGCGGGGGCCTCCACACGCTGCGTCTCACTCCGACTCTCATCATGAGGCGCGTACACGCTCAGGGGATGGATGGAGGTGTGTGCAGTGCTGCCCACATGAGGCGTTAACGGCGCTCATGGGTTTATTAAGGCCGTGTGTACGAGGCGTATCTCGGACAGAGGAATGCCGCGAGCTCTGAGTTTATTAACCAACAGGTTAAGACCAGGCTTCTGCAGCGAGCCCCACTGTCTACTAATCAACAGATTAGTGGCAGCCGGCTTAATTAGCGCGCTCTGAAATTTATTAACCGACAGGTTAAAACCAGGCTTTAGCAACGAGCCCTGCTGGCTATTAACCAACAGGTTATAGGCAGCTGGTTTACACAGGGCGTGAGGCAACCCAAGGTGGTCTTGGACCGAAAGGGCTGCACGGGGGCCTCCACACGCTGCGTCTCACTCCGACTCTCATCATGAGGCGCGTACACGCTCCGGGGATGGATGGAGGTGTGTGCAGTGCTGCCCACATGAGGCGTTATAACGGCGCTCATGGGTTTATTATGGCCGTGTGTACGAGGCGTATCTCGGACAGAGGAATGCCGCGAGCTCTGCAAGTTATTAACCGAGGTTAAACCCGGCAGGCTTCTGCAGCGAGCCCTGCTGTCTACTTAATCAACAGATTAGCGGCAGCCGGCTTAATTAGCGAGCTCTGCAGTTTATTAACCGATAGGTTAAAACCAGCAGGCTTCTGCAGCGAGCCCTAGGCGCCGTGGCGCTGCGGGCGCTGCCGCTGGGGACACTCAGCCTGGAATACTGCTCATTCCCCCGTTCTGGCTTCTCTGTGATGTGCTGTGCTGGTCGTCTTGGTGACGAGCCACGCCATTGCCCTCTCCGCCGCTGCCCGTGAGGCGAAAGGGCTGCGAGGAAGCCTCCACACGCTGCGTTTCACTCCGGCTGTCATCATGAGGCGTGTACACGCTCAGGGGATGAGTGGAGGTATGTGCAGTGCTGTCCACATGTGGCGTTATAACGGCGCTCATGTGTTATTATGACCGTGTGTAGGAGGCGTATCTCGGACGGAGGAATGCCGCGAGCTCTGCAGGTTATTAAACGATAGGTTAAAACCGGCAGGCCTCTGCAGGGAGCCCTGCTGTCTACTTAATCAACAGATTAGCGGCAGCCGGCTTAATTACCGGCTCTGCTTCCTCGGAGGCTCTCGCGGAGCAGACCAGGAGCGGGGGAGCCTCAGTCCCCTTTGACTCGCCGCCGGGAGACCCTGTCTCTGGGGTGGCGGGGGAGCGGAGACGTGGGACGGAGCCCCTGCAGCCGCCGAAGGGCTAGTCTGACGCCGAGGCGGTTGCTGTTGGCGTCTCTCCGCTTGCGGCCTCCTGTGGCCGGCGTGGACGCCGCGGCTGCTGCGGGCGTTGGTGCGGGCGTTGGTGCCGCTGTGGGCGCTCAGCAGGCCCGAGCCAGCTGACATGCTGGCGAATGCCGTCCGCCTGTTCCGCGGCTGTCTTCATGGACTCCACCACGGCTTGGAACTGGGGTCCTAACATCCCGGACGGGCTGATTGGAGCGTCCAGTAGCACATTTCTGGCCGTCTCCGTAACAGACGCCTGCTGCAGGTGGCGCTGGATCTGTGTCACCCACGCGGAAATCCTCGCCTTCGAGACAGCGACGGACGCGCACAGAGTGAGCGACGTGCTGGCCGCCTTGCTGATTTCCTCTGCCTCGGTGTTGGACCGCTCTACCAGTGTCACCACCGAGTTGGAGGGCAGCGCGACGATATTCGCCGCCGCCAGAAAGGCACCCGGTCGGCACCCGGTTGGCGGGAGACATACTCTCTGGGGGAGCTCAACGTAGGGCGCCTTCCTGTGGCAACGGAGAAGAGGACCGCATGCTCGGCCGCCAAACCAGCCCCCTGCTCCGACTCTGTCACCCCCGTCCGGGGGAGAGGAGGGAGGGGAGAACCGCACGGTGAACCATGGAGGGAGACGGGGTAGGAGTCTGTAGAATATGACTGTAGAAAAAGAAAGGCGTTTTTATATTGATTAAACAATTTTTATTTATTTCAGCATTAAGAAAAAAAGATGGCAACCTCCTCCACAACCTGTAAGTTGATGGTCCTTGCTTACTTTACATGACTTCAGATGGTTGACATTACACACAAACATACTATACATGTATATAGATATATATATATGTTTATATAAATATATGTATATATCTATATACATTAGGTGCATAATTGGAGATAAACAGCACACAGTATATAAATAAATAAATATATATATATATATATGTTGTATGTTATTGTCAAAGGAACAAAATGAGCAACCCTTTATACTTAATTTGATATTCCTCATTATCTGAAGCATTTGTTACTATCATTTATTTTACTCCCATAGTGACTGTATGGACAATTGGAGACAGCTATGTCCGGCGTGTAGCCCAGAGAGCTACAGAGACCATCGGCATCAACCTTGGCCTCGACCTGTCCTCCTCATCCACTGTGGTGGCAATGACTTGGGGGATGTGCTCAGTGTTCAGTTGCTGAACCAGATGAAGGAGGACCTGCACCAGCTTCACCATCGGCACCCTGGCATGAAGATCATGCTCTCCTAGATCAACCAGAGGTGCCGGTGGAGGGCTGGTGCAAATCCGGCACCGTCGCCTCTTTACGGCAAATGTTCACACCTCCCGCGGCCGATTCAACTTGTACACACTACCGCTGCTTGCTGGTAAGGACAGTTATTGCCACTCGTCGACTGAAGTCTTTGGGGTGTCTTCGTAGGTGGGCGCCGTAGGCGGGCGGCGTAGCCGACGCAGGCGACGTAGCGGGCGTAAAAGTCGGGATGCCTTCGGTACGTGTTCTTTGGTCTCAGGTTGGTGTGTAGCGGCCTCAACCCGTTATCCTAACCCAGGGGTCGGCAACCCACGGCCCTCGAGCCGCATGCAGCCCTTTAAGCCCTCTGCTCTGGCTCCCTTGAGCTTAGACAAAAATAAGAAGGAAATAAAATAAAAGCATTTGTATGACTATTTATATTTTCTTGCATGGTTGAAAATGTTTCGTATCTTGTATTTTGAGGTGATACTGTGACACAAAACGGTTTTAATTAGGTCAACTAAAATATGCGTCACATCCTGCTACGGTCCTGCGCTAGCGCCTTTTCTTGCAGGCGAATAACCTGAGCCCCGGCTCGATGAGCGAACTATGGATAAATCAAAGAAAAGAAAAGTATAGGAGGAACACAGGATTGAATTCTGCGTGGACAGAGTTACATGTTTTCACAGCAAACTATGCTGGTTTACCGGTATGTTTGATATGTAGAGAGAAGTTCTCAAAGGTGCTGCAGCCTTTACGTATCGAGGAACAACACGGGAGAGGAAGACAGCGGACAATCTTCAGTCATAATTCAATGGGGTATGTAATTTATTTCAGAAAAAACTTTTTGTTATATTCCATGGAATGCTCTTAACGTCCAATAGCAATGAATATATTAAATGCTTTGACAATAAATACATAAAAAGATGTATCTGTGGAAGCCGTAGCGCTGTAAAAAGCACGACCAATCATCTCAGCTGGCCGGCTAAAATAACTGGATGGCCTACCTGCCTGTCAGCCTTCCATCTGTGCACAAACTTATCTCGTGCCCTCATTGGTCATGGTTCGTGTGTGTAGGAGGAGGGGCTCTGTAAGGAAGAGGCAGATCTTTTCCGGTTGTGTATTTTCAAATTCTAGCGCACTCGAGCTGGTTTCTCCATTCTTACCTATACCTACCTTTAACTCTTTTTAGGGTGCAGCTATATGATTTATTTATTTCAAAGTGGGCACATTTTAATTACATTTTTTTCCTTCAAATGTGCAAAGGACTCCCTAAATGCTGTGTTTAATTTATTTTAAAGTAGGCCTGTGTATTATTTGTAATTCTCCTTATAGGAGTTCTTTGTTTCTTATTAAACTGTAGTTTTTGTCTGATATAACATTTATACAACTTTATAAGCTATCAAGCTATGAAATATATTTTGCGGCCCCAGACAAAAAATGTTTTTCGAAAAAGGAGCAAAATGGCTCTTTTGGTCTAAAAGGTTGCAGACCCCTTTCCTAACCCGTTATCCTAACTTTTTTTTTTTTTTTTAGAAAGTTACCGGTGCGCCAAGGAGGAAGTGGAGCGCACAGGAGACAACCAATTTATTGCAGACTGTTATGTTTACGTGGTGAAATGACAGTGCATACATTATTTGAGATATATTTCTCAGACTTGAGATATATTTCTTGGACTTCACTTTAAGGACATTTCAACCAGGGGTGTGTGGTCACTCCAGGAGGCAGCGGGACGTGTAACTCAGAGAAGAGCAGCACCAGTGCTCAAAGAGCTTTTTCGCACCGCCTACACTGTGTTTACCTTCATTGAACAGCTATAAACAGTGACCACAGGCTGTTACGTTTTAACCACACACACCTCTACACACATCAAACTGGCTGATTACTCCCCCTTTTGTTAGTTTTAGGAAGGAGATGTCCGGTCACCAGGGCGCATGATGGGCGGACTGGGACTAAAAATCAGCCCTGGAATCTCACCCAGCCCAGCCCACGTAAACTGTCAACGGGGGGCTAGTGAACTGTCAACGCGGGGGGGGGCCTCGCTGCGGGGAAACGGTGGACCTAGTGGCCCGATCGGAGTAGGCCGAGTGGCCCGACCGGCCCACTTCGGTACTGGCCCATTGGGATTCGTCCCGAACGTCCCGATGGACAGTCCGCCACTGGCCCTGTGTGTGTGTGTTCTGAGTGTTTGTTTCCCTTTAAAACAGCTGCGGGCAGCAGGTACTCTGAGAGTCACGGACATTAATTCATAGATCAAAGCAGACTGGTTTACAGACTCACCTGTTTTGCCAATCCGATGCTTAATCCGATGCTTAAACACCCCTGGCCGAAATTTCCATAAAATTAAGTCTGAGTTCTAAATATATCTCAAATAATGTATGCACTGTCATTTCCCCACGTAAACATAACAGTCTGCAATGAAATGGTTGTCACAACCACATGGTGCACACTAGAAACAAACCCATTTTCCTGACATCTTTTTTTTCCTCTTTTTTTTCTTCTTCATGTCCCTTTAGGGGCTCAGTAGTTAGGCAACTAAATGTATAAAAAAACTAATTTTGTCAAATAAAGTGACGGACTAGGCCTGTACAGCTATGCCCATCATGGGCTCATGGTTCTGCAGGTGCAGCTCGTGCATGTCCTCCTCCATCAGGCCTGGTCCTTCTCACAGAGGAAAGACCTCTCCCTACCTCAGTCCTCTCCGGCCACACCAACATGACAGGACGTCCATCACACTGAGGTTGCTCCACAAAGTATTTGCAGCTCTCTGGAGACCACACTGTCTCAATTGATCCACACTGTGAATATTAGAGGGGAAACAAATATTGTAATAAATGCTTTAGACAATAAGAAATATAAAGTTAAATGTTAAGAGTTGCTCAGTTGCTTTAGATTGTCAATACTATTACTGTATAACTTATATCTCACGTCTGAAGGTTTAATTTAAAAGAAGAATTTGTCTAAAGTCAAGTATATACACAGTCCTCCTCCATCAGTAACTGTTGCAAATATCCAAATGTAAAGTGTGCGTGGTTCAGGAAACAGTCCTGCTTAAAAGTGGTGAAGAAGAATTCCAGCAACTTGTTCTTCAACTCCTCTTCCTTTGATAGAAACCAAGGTCCATACAAAGGTTCCAACAAAGTTTCCATTCTCATTGCAGAAAACAGCATCTCTTCGACATGGTGTCAAAGGTATACAAACAACACTGCCGTAGCTGTGTAGGAGCGCTGGTCAACAGAAGTGTGAGTGTTACATATAGTGATGTCATTATGTACGGAATAAAACCAAGGAGTCCAATCGGGGCATTTCAGGAAGGGGGGGAGCAGTGTTAGTGTTTTGGAGATACAGCTCATTTCTCTCTCTGTCGCCCAATTGGTCAAAGCGGGCAGCACTACTTAAAAAAATCGCTGTGCTTGACTGACAGTTAAACACAAGGACTATAACAATCTTCAACCCTCTGACCTCTTAAAGATAAAGCCTTTCCCACGTTTTCTGATAGTGTGATAGAGTACTTTCAAATAAAGAAGCCTCAATAATTACTTCCTTACCCACCTTTTCTCTGGGTGGGGAACCTACACTTTTGTTCAGGGTTTATTCGGATAACTACCTCAGAATTGTTTATCCTAAAGAAGTCGTTGAAGACAGTTCACTTCCTCTTTGAAGAGGCTCTCCAAACATTTCTCTGAATTGCAATCTCAAGACCACTAGTTCCAGTTCTCTTGATCCCATACTTTCAATTGCAGTGACCATTGCCTTCAAGTATCAAGAGTTTAGAGTAAATTACAGGCCTGATAAATAAAAAAAGGAGAAGTCTGGCAGGGGCATTTTCTCACTAGATTATGGTAACAAGACCTCCTGGCTCTGTACTAGCAAGGCTGTTAAGATTGAAGGATGATTAGAAGCAAAACTGCACTCTCATAATGATCAGTCAAAAGACCCGGCCTGAGTTGGCAGCAGGCCCACTTTGTTTCTGTGCGCTTTGATGTCTTTGCAGTGTGAGAGACCTTTTTTAGGCCTGTTTAAAAGACTCTATTTTTGTTTTGCTACTGACTCTGCACTTCTTAGGCAATTAGTGTCCTACAGAGGTGAGAACTGTATGGAGCTATAACTGATTAACATGAAAGGGACCACCATGAGTGAAGTCGCTTAAAACCAAGACGTATTCTAATACGAGAATATCCTGTCTGACCACAGGTTTTCCTTTAAAGCAGTGAAACAATTTCAGCTTACCAGCCTTGACAATTTGATATGAATTATAATCATTAAATAGGGGAAGTTACTCCATGTCTTTAACAGTAAAACACTGTACACTTTCACTGTTTAAATAGGTTATTGTGTCTTGTTTTTACTGGCACTAACCCCACTGTGTATACTGATATTACTTTAGCTTCTTATTCAAATCGTTTTCAATGATCCTGTGTGTTTTAACAAACCTATACAGCAGCTGCAATACCAGGAGAAAATAAACGTATAGTGAAAAAGAAAAGAAGGAAAGGAAGCAGACAATTGGTATAATACACTGGTAAGTTAATGGGCTACGTTCTTTTAAATAATCAATTTAGATTGTATTTACAATAATAATAATATCTTTCAAGACAGACATAACAAGAAAAACTAAAATACAGAAAAATAACAATACTCACAGAACAACAATTTAAGTAGGGTTTGGGAGGGATTACAGTTTTAATGTATTTAATGCATGTGTTTCTATAAACACATTTTATTTCATTCTGAGCAATGCTGTTGAAGGTGGGCAGGAGAAGACGTTCATAAATGCCTGAAACAATTCACCTCTCATTGGCAAGGTTTTTATCCTAGATTTGATCCTGATGTTTATGGTATATTTTATGGATACCTTTTGACGTGTTTTGCTTAATAATAAATGTTATTTGCAAATAAGAGAGGTAGAACAATCTGATGTGTTTTATAAATGCAGTGGTATACAGTACATCAATAATTTTTGACACGATATATGGGAACTTCACGCATCAAAGACTGACAGCATACAAGACGATTAATGGGCGACAGTGGCTCAATTCGCAGACTTAATTTGATTCAAATCCTTTTATTTCCATTTCCATTAAATCATCCATATAGTTGCAAAGAAATCAAGATTGAGTCACTTAATAGCCCATAAATGTAACTAATATTGTTACATAGCTAAAGTAAATGTCAATTATATATTACAATATGTCTTGTTAATAAACTCTCCAAACAGAAGTTTAAATTTTGATGAGCCCAAAACACAGAGTACCTGATTGTCTTGCTGAAGAAATTGCAAAAATCCAATATGTTTGAAATAACATGCTCAGCAATATGGAAAAGCAGTGCGTTAAAGGCAATTAAGATGCAATGTTGTTTTGACAGTAGGTTGCACGTCTCTTTTCTGCTGCTGACACTGAGAGAGGTATTTTAAAACTATCAGCACCAAAGTCTGCTTAACAGCTGGCATGCCCTCATTTGTTGGCCTACACACTGAAGTTGAATGCTCACTAAGTAGTTCTATCTTACTTTAGAGAGTGTTTCTAAGTAATATCATTACGCTAAACGACAGCAGGTAATTACAATATGGCTAATTGCTGTAATTACCTGATTTGAAAAACGATTGTCTCAAAGGGACATGCCAGTCTTTTGCTTTGTAAGGAGACACAGATGTTGGTGGCTGTAGCTGCCGGCAACTCTAGCTGTACAAGAGATAGTCCTAATTACAGTGTAATACACACAAATTAGTGTCTGTCTAATTAACATACATTCATAAGATGAGAGGACATTTGGGAAAGCAGTGGATGACGTGTGTGATCTAAGAACCTTACAGCAAAGATAAAAGGGTACATAAAAAAACTTTCTCACCTTACTATAACCTGGTGCATTGCCATGCATTATTAACTTTTAAGTTACATATTGCCCTATGTTCACTCAGTAAGATAAGAAGGTAATCCTTTCTGAGAGCTGCACATGATTTAGCAGTTGATGAGGGCGTTATTTGCATGTTTTTCACACTTTGAATATCTGGATGCATGGAAAATAAAGTTTAGTTTAAAAAAAAAAACAGTACTACTAAAATGTGTAAAAACTTCAAACTCCACTCATCATTACAAAAGTCAAAACTGTTTCCATTCATCTTTTATCATCGGCTGTGGCCCCAAACACTTTTCTGGTCACTTTTTGTTACAAAAAACCTGTGAAACTGTTAGCCATTTTCTGTCATGAGCTTGTAAGCTTGCCTTTGGCTAAGTGAGATCAATGCATTTAAATGTGAAGTTGGGGGTATGGGCCTGCCTTTAATTCCTTTAAGGATGTGACCTCAGACACCAAAACATTGGAGGCATGTTGAGCCACTTACCACTAGGGAACTTCAGTAAGACCCGACTGTTAGTGGTGAGCACATTATTAGTGCTGATAGGAAAATTAGTGCTGATTCACTGAGATTTCCCTATGGACCTGTGCAATGATGACTCATTTGAAACTGACTGCCTCTGTTTGTGTGATCTGTATTTGTGCTTGTGTGGCTGGGTGGTGTGTGTTACACGTGTGTGTTTAGTTGCCAGAAGTACAAAAGTAACATGCAGACCTCTCAGTTCGTCATGCTTGTCTGCGTCATGTGTGTGATCTAAGAACCTTAGAATATCTATATATTAGAATATCTTCGGGATCTGCAGGCATTACCGGGAGCAGTAATTTGTTCCATACAACCTTCGAAAAAGGGAATTTCTCGTCAGGCTTCCAATCTGCCTTTATTTAATTCTCAGGTAGTGCTCCCCGTGGTTACTATCCACATGAATACAAACTGGCTTTAAACAGGTCCCATATATCTGTGTGTGTGTGTGTGTTTTTTCATATGTGTGTATTTGGATACAATTGCAAATCAAGGCGCACTAGCAGTTTATTTAAAGTTCTTTGATATAACGTTTTCTTTTGGTCTAGACCAGGGGTCAGCAATTTATTTTTTGATATGAAGAAAATGTGATCAGTGTGCCAAATAAACCCTATCCATATGAACATGATTTAAGTGGGGGGTGGACCTCACATCCTGTAGGGGGGTCCGGGAAGATCTTTTTTTAATATTGAAGTTAAAAGCATTAATCTGGTGCACTTTGAGAGCAACATTAAAGGTCCCATGTCATGGCCATTTCTGCTGATCATAATTCCATTGTTGAGGTATACAACCTCAACAATTTATACCGTAACTTTCAGGATATTATTTCATAATCTGTTGTTTCCGTGAACGGCCGACTGTTGTGTGACGGCAAATGCTGATTGTGGGGCAGCATTTTCCCCTTTGCTTTCGTAAAGGAAGGTCCAGTAGTTCCTAAGCTAAAGGAGGTTATAAAGGAAGTTTGAAACCTCCTTTCCTATCATCTCTAGAGAATTCAAACGGCTCTTATCATGGCTGCCACTGAGGTACTTCTGGGTCATTTAACTCGTTAGGAAGGTTCCTAAGCAAAATTGACTATTCGACCGCAACCCTGGAGTGGCGTTCCGGTGCGTTCCGGCAGCACTACACCACGTGATGACACGTTACGCTCGTGTTGTGTTCAAGGAACCTGTCCTTGGCCAGGAAAAACAGGCAGTCACTTGTTGAATTCTGTTGCGGTCTAGATTTCTTACATGTTTTGTTTCCTTATGTGCTGCGTTGCGTTGCGTGCATGGCATCCTTCTGCAGGTAACGGGGAGACGCGCTCTGGCGGCGGTCTCGTTCAGGATCCGAAAATACAATTTAAATATTTTGCACACTTATTCCACCTATGCCTAGTGTGCCACACTGGTTACGATACTGCGTGGCAATGGTGGCACGCGTGCCTAGGGTTGCCGACTCCAGACCAAACCCCCAGGAAGTGCGCCGGACTCTGAGGAAAATATTTGTTGTGGCCAAACGGCGATACTACACTTCCGTATCAGTCGCTGGGCCCGGAAACACTTTTTCCCATTGACTTACATCGGGAAAGAGTGGTCTGTAAATCGTTGGATAATTTTTTCTAAACTAAATAAACTACCCAGTATGAACATTTGTATAGCCCTTATTAAAAACATTCGGTCTTCAAGTTGTAAAATGTGCTAATAACGTTATTCTGAGAGTTATTTTCCTTGGCATTATGAACGCGCATCCAACCCACGGGACCGCGCCGCCCGGCACATTCATGTGACGTGTTCAGTACTACATGAGCTTTACCTTTACCCATGGATGCACAATAAGAACGGATTATATGATTATATGAACACTTTCGTGACGTTTCGCTCTCTCAAAAGTTGGGCCATTTTGTCTTCACATAGGAATGAACGAGGCCCCGCCTCCCACGCTGTATCCAGTTCTTATTATACATCCATGCCCCAGACACACTTTGTCTTCTCTAATATTGCTATTAAAACATAGATTTGCATATATTTATATATGGATAAATAGATTTTAATTTATACAGACATATATGTATCTAACTGTGGATTCTTTAGTTATACTTTTATCAGCCATTATCGTAAAATGAAACCTGTCAGCATAAGTTACATTCTGTTTATGTGCTACAGTATGCCGCCACAGTCAGACCAGTGTGATACATATAGTTCATCGGACTTTGAGGTAGATTTGAAGTGAAATATGTTAATCAAATATGGCACCTATGTAAAATATATTTCCTTCACATGGAATTAACATATTTCTCTGTATGTATTTCATTGATCTCAGGTAACAGTTCTATGTTAAGGCTCATTCATAATCACACCCAGGCTTTCTTTGAATTACTTGCACTCTCTCTTTTCAGCTCTTTATCATGAGAAAATATTACCCAACTCCTGTGGCAGAACAATGACATTGGAAGCTAAATTATACCAAATATGCACTTGAGAAATGGATACTAACAGGTGATGACATGTCTATGTGAGGACTAGATATCGGATTCCTGCTGTGGTAAGATGTAGGATTCAATCCCAAGGTGAGAAGTTGTTTTTTTATTTGCTGTCTCTGGGCCTGAAAAGGTCCTTTTATTTTGGTTCTGCATGGGAGTCTTCAACTCATTATTCAATATCTAACTATTACAAATCTGTGCAGGTCTTTGGGGATTCGGTGAAATGTGTATACAGGAGGGCCTTCATTGTTCTTATTCAGGCATGCAGTTTGGAAATATTTGATTACTAATAGTAGGTCTGGATACTGTGTGTCTTTAGTAAGTCCATCGTTGAAATAGGATCTTAGGAAGTATTCTGATTCTAAAAGAACCAGGGGATTCCCTCAACTCAACACACGTTTCCAGCAGCCCCTCAAAATATACAACAACTGCCCTTTGCTCATTATGTGCACCAAGCAGGGGTGCCTCCTTGTTGGAATTTCCACGTCTGGTGCCTGAAAACAACTCCTCCTTGCAACTCATATAAATAATTAGAATTGGAGAGTGTAGCTGCAGCTCTGGTGGCATTTGAGAAGCTTCCACTGCTCTGTGTTTACATCTTCCAATGGCACTTACTTCAGTGAACAAAAAAAAAGGCACATACTGCAGGTTATTTTATTTCCAAGCACCTTCGTGCAATGTTTGGCCCTTACCTGCCATTTGTTTATTATGGAGTCAGCAATTTAGTTAATTTAACAGGGGATTCCGTTTTCCCCCTGCAAATGGTTTCTGTTTAACTGTGTTTTCTCTTTGGACAGTTGTTGTAATTCAGTCCATCAAGAGATTGCCCATGATTTGAATGGGAGGAATTTACATTTGCATGGATATCAAATTGCCCTGAACTGACACCACTGATTGTTTTCCTCTCATACTTACCAGAAAATGCTAGCTATACAGTGTTTGAGCAAATTGACTGACCTTTGTGTGATGATCTACAGGCCCACATAAATATTTTCTGTCATAACACTGTGTAGAACAATCAAACAAGCTTGTGTGTACCACATAGAATACCCCCCATTCAGCTCTTTAACACGAGTCTCAATGCCCATGGTGCAGTCAGTAGGATTTCCTATATTTCGTTGTCAGCAGTGAATAATACAAACGTAATGGCTATCGAACTTGGCAGGCCTTGATAGATCTTTCCGCAGGAGTGGACTGGAGATGCTATGGGGCGTCGAGCCTGGTGGCTTTCAGATCCTCGGTTGCCATGTTGGTTTATCAGTTTGCTTCCTGCCAGCCGCGGTGGCCCTCTTTGTCTCCATCCTTGTATTTAATGGGCAACAGTGGCATATGAGGAAATAATGATTCATGCTTTTAATTGATGTCTTTAATGGAGGACTTCAGAAATGCATGCTTCTTTATTGGTTTACTGGTTGCAGCACGCGGAAATTGTTGTATCCTGTTGCTGCCTGTGTGGTGAAATGTGTCAGTGTGTATGTGAGCTGAATTATCTCTTTACATACTGTACATTTTGTAGAAATACGGCCACTTTCAGGGTTTGTTAAGCGTGAGATATTTTAACCAAATACAGATTGGGCATGAGTGATAAGTTCCTTGTGATAAGTAGCTACATCAAAGCACATTCCCCTTGGTGTGAAGTCTGTAGTGCTTTTTAATGAATACCAGCACTTTCTGTCTTAATGCCCTATCTGAGATTTAAAGCAGCCTTAATGGAATCACCCGTTGGCTTCCTAGGGAAATAATTTGTTGGGTGGAAATCTGTTCTTGATATGGGAAGACAAATAATCAGGTCATTAAGGGTAACCATAAAGTGTGTCGGAAATTTGGGCAAAACACATGGAAAAAGCTGATTGTTGTGAGAATGGAGGAGGCTGTGTGGCAAAGATGCTCTTAAAACGAATAAAGCTTCTATAAAATGTTCTGCTGCTGAACTAAAGTAAAAGAAAATATTTTACTGGCCAAAAATAATGAAACATATTTACATTATGAGTCGGCTCACATTCTTGTGGGAGAATTGTAATACCTCTGTCTATTGTGGGTTTTTTTCCACTCAAGTGATAAACAGACCCAGTGTAACAGGGGTTTGGCTTCTCTTGCTCTTTGACAATTGTGTCTTTAAGATTGAAACATGGCAGGTCACAATAAAGGCAATGAATAAGTTGATCCACCCTCACAGTCATTATCCGTCCATTCAGAGCAAGTCAGAAGGTCCTGGGTGTGAACAGACTGGAGTTGAGGACAAAGCTTTCATACATGTGGGTGTTATCTGCTTGCTCCACTTCCTTGAGACTCATGGGGCCTTTTGTTATGTAGCTTTCTACACCAATATCTTACTTAAAGGGATGTGTCGACCGAGAATTAGCCCATGTCTCGTGATGACGCACACAGTACCCATTTCATTTGATTTGTTGAAGCCAATTTGTTTATTTCTTTAATAAATCAGCAGTGGTTAGTTGTTCCCATCCCTGAATAATTTCATTTTGTAAATGGGATTAAGATGTTCTTTTAATTAAATAGCCACCATTTAGATAAACATAATGATAACAGCATAAATGCAGTGCTTTACTTAATTGTGTCAGTGAGATACACTATATATTAGAAACCACACTTGTAGATTTAAATAATAAAGTTCCCGGAATCGATATGAAAATTATTTTGGAGCATCTTCTGATAAATATGTGCCTGAAAAAATACAAAACGACATATGTACTTTATCAAGTTATGATAGCATCATTAAGCATCTACCAACTGAGTTACTACAAGGAACTAACTATCGTCTACAGCCAAGCAATCAGATTTTTCATTTAACATAAACATAAAATCCCATTGCCCCCCCCTCCCTGACCTGTCTGCCTCTTTTCCCCTACTCCCCCCCCCTGCCCGACTTGTGAAGCGACCTTGGGTTTCGTGAAAGGCGCTATATAAATATTATGTATTATTATTATTATTATTAACAAATGTGTGTTCTAGGGACACACAGGAAAACACAAGCAGAAAAATCCCTTTACTTTTGTGCTCATATAATTCATTATATTGTGGAGAGAAAGGACAGTTTGTTTTAAGGTCATGTGTCAGATCCATTGAGCAACTAGGAAAATCAGAGTAGCAGATATATAGGAACAGGATGTGATTCCACTCAGTCAGCATGTTTTACTGAGTTGCCCTTGTGCAAGGCACTGTTAACTGCTTCAGTACATTTACTCAGTTCTAACGATACACACTCACATCCACATGTGCGTGCTTCATTTCCACACCTCTAGAGCGTCTTTCACAGACTGCTGGTATGGACTTGCCAGGATAAATAAGGCTTTAGAGCACATGCATTGTGTGATCTAGATAGTGTGCTACCACTGATATTATGAATTGCTCTAAATTAATCACAGGATATCTAAAGGAGACTCAAAATACATCCCCTGATCTCACAAATAGCAACTAAATCTCTGGAATAATCAAGTTTCATAGTATGCAAACCATTTCATTCCTCCTGGGGAGGATTTTAACAGACCTTTTTTAAACTTATAAAAAGTCAGACATCATTTCATTGGGGACACTTTAAGCCTACTTAGGTTTTCCAGTAGTGAAAGATGCAAGGGCACTTTAAGCTGTTAAGGTTAATTTACTCAAACATTTGAATGTGATCAAGCTTAATAAAAAACAAAAAAAAGGTTCCCCCCATTCTGGCATTTGCCACTTTTCCATTGTACCTGTAAAACCCGGAGACATTCCTTGGCGTGCTTTAAACAACAAGCTGCTTGTTGTTCTGATGCACATGTAGGGACTGTTTATGGTGGTGTTTCCCAGTGAGCCTGTAGTACTGCCGGAGCACTTGTTTTGTTTTTGCTCTGGATTTTGGAAAGAATGTGTTTCCAACATAGATGAACCATGCCAAAGACGTCTTGATGATGCCTCGTCCTACACAACCACTCCCAGATGCTTAGAACGTTTTACGAATACACTTTCCTCATTATTTGGGGCTTTACTTGTTTGGCATCATGCTGGCCATGTTCACCAAAAGCAAAGAAATTAGTAGGTTTTTTATAATACAATGTGGGAAAGTCAAAACCTTCAGATATGGGCACTACTTCAAGGTTTTTGTGCAGAACAATGTCATGCAAGAGCGTATGTGAAATGAGTGATGCTAGTGAGGGAAAAGAAAAACAGATGCATGTAAGGGGAACTACGTGTTAATAATAATTACATAATTTATTTGTAGTGTTCCCTAATGCAGTTAAGTACATTTACTCCTAAAAAAGGAAAAGTATATTTGACTTTGGTCAAGATTACAGTCAAAATGTATTTTCATCTCTATCATAGATATATAAATTAGAACAATTGATTGTATTAATTGTATGAATTTCTCTATGGAAGGCCTATTCCCTATACCCACCTTCCTTTCCCATACATGTACTAAAATACAGTTTAATCCATCCATCCATCCATCCATCCATCCATCTCCATCCATCCATCCATCCATCCATCTCCATCCATCCATCATAAAGCTCATGCCAGCCATTTTAAACGACTTGAATCCAGAACTGTACTGATTGAACCCTGTCTCTTCCATTAAATATAGACAGCCATAATCTCACCTTGGCTTGTTGCTCATTTAATGACGTTACCCTTTAGAGCATGGTTCTGCTGGTTCTTCCTGCGCCAAGTGGGATATCCAGGCCCAATACCTGTGGGTTTTGGTGTAAAAAGAGAAGTGTTTCTTTGCGTGCAGCATTAATTTGTACTGTATGAAACACACTGCAGTAATTTGACTGCTCAAAATAGATTCCCAGTGTGGAATAACTGTGGGAAATGGCAATGGTTTTGGTTATCAATTCAATAGCTTTATGGTTTTTCCCCTGTATTGCCTTCATTTTGTTCTCGCCTTCAAAAGTGAAGGAAACTACATTATTTAACTTAGTTTCATATAGCCTGTTTCTCTCTAAGATTGAGATAAACTAAACGGAGTTACAGAGAGTGGAAATGGATCATTATGTGGAAGTGGCTGGATCTTCTAATTACAAAAAGAGGATGCTTGTTACATTATAAAACATGTGGATTTAAAAATGTCACTTTATTCACACCAAAAGTAGTGTATCATTTACCCACATTTCATGATGTGAATTCAATGTCAATGTTATTTAAAATAGAAAACAACCTCAGGTTATACTGTGTTCCCCAAAAGTCATTTAGAAATAATCTTTGTGATCAGTTGGTCACGTTGGAGTCGTTCAGCTCAAGCAGTCTCCATCATGGCCCAGATTATTACGCTGTTTAATCTTCCCCCCAAAACAAAGCGGCACAGTGTCTCCAGACATGTACTGTACGATTTTCACAACAAACAGGTGATTAGCATCGAAGGGGAAACAAATAGCGGACCTGATTCGGAACCAGCGCGGCTGCCTTATGGGGAAGATTACTGGCAGGTGGGGCCAATTGGTGAACAATGGCCCAGTCCAGGGTTTGAAGGGCAGATGATTGCTGACAGATGGAAGCCTCCAAGTCCAAGAAGAAAGCAATCAGGTGGGAAACGGGGACAGGAATGTGGGGGGTCGATGGGAGGAGAGCAGCACCATTGCTACCAGGCGGATGGATGAAAGTCCGGCATGATGTCAGCCTGACTCAGCGTACACATCCACACTTACCGTGGCCCTAAGCTAGGCTGATGTAATGCCCCCCACCCTTATGCGGGGCAGGGTTGTGTTTTTCCTTGGGGGTCGGAAAGGGTCACAAGGTGCAACTGAACTAGATAAGTGTAGACGGGCGCCACGAGAAGCTGCCCAGCTTAAAGTCTAAGCGTACTTTCAGCTGAAGCAATCGGTTTGAGCTTCCTTCGGACACATGCTTCAACATGTGCTTATTTACTTGATGTTTTTATTTATTTTAATCATTTTTGTTTCTAATTTAGTTACTTTTGCCATTGCCAGGCAGTTAAGTAAAGGTTACTTCATTCTTAACACAATAAATTAACAAATGGGGTTTGGAGACGGAATATTAGTGATTATTGTTTACATGTGATAATTATACTTTTAAAATGTCTGATATTTGAACGAAAAAAACTATCGAATTAAAATGTGTCACTATGCCAAATGCTAGATGGCAACACAGTGAGGCTTTTTCTTCCTTTCTTTAACATATCTATTGGGACTATTTCAATTGAACTACATTTTGATTAAGTCATTTAGTTTTAACCACTTCTTCTGACACCAACGGTTGATCTCGGTGAACTAACTCCTTATTTTTGCATTGTAGTGGTGAAAAGAGACGTCCATTTGCACTACATTTAAATCAACACTAGGCCAATCCCTCAAGAACATCAACTCAAAATGTGACTCCTATCATCTTCTATAGTAAAAGCCTGGCATTGGTGAAGAACATCTCCACTCACCAGCGACACATGATGAACACCCAACGAAGACGGAATGAAGGAGGTTCTGGGAAATACAACATAACAGGAAATGTAATTAAAGATTGGGATGCAGCTATAATTAAACCTTTCCAAGGGAGTGGTGGTACACCTGGAATGCCTCCCGAGTGGAAGTAACACTGAGAGCCTCATCAGCATGGCGCCATAATGATTTTAACACTGGGCTTTATTCCGGCTGTTACCATAGCAGAGTCTGGATCCATACAGCTGGCACTTACTTTAGAAACAGAGACAGACCAGAATAGATAGAGTGAGACAGTCAGTAAGAGGGTGAGATGGTCAGATAGAGAGTGAAAGACCAAGGAGAGAGAGGGACATACACACAGCGAGCCCAACCAATATCCAGGTGTTAAGATATGGATTACCTACGTCCTTGGGTGGAAAACGCTAATGAGTACTCCTTATTCAAGAAGAGGTTATTTTTCTTTGTGGACACACATTTTACGGTATAATGTTGTGCATGTCAAATATAAAGTGAGTTAGCGTTTAAACAAAATGACAAAAAAAAATGTTTCCACTCAACTTGAAACTGATGGTAAGATTTGTGATAGACGTGATAGAATTTCAAATAGACACCATTTGTTTATTTCTTTGTTCTCAGTCCAGCTCTCTGACTTTAGCCGAATTATCTTTTTTTTTATTATGATGTTCATTATGTTATGACTATAGGTTTAGATTAACACATTTTACACAGATATTCCAGCATAAACTTTGCAGTGATTTTCAGATCTTATCAACAAAACATCCGAGAGCTGCTCATTCGCTCTTTATGCCATTCTGGTTTTTACGTCATTAAAACATTCTAACAGAAATACAGCACCAATATCCACACCAAAAATGCATTTGTGTTGGTGTAACAGCGAGGTTACTTTACAAAAAATGGTGAAGTAATGCCCACTTCCCTCCACCATTTCCTTCGGCGCCACCGCTTTCATTTATCAAAAAACCAGAAGATGTCCGGCAGCAAAAATTTGACATACATTTATTTTTAAAACATGATTATGGCACTTGCTACACATTTTCCACCAAGGAAAGGGGGTCTGCACTTTGCAAAATGTTTCTTTTTCTTTCAGCAAAAATGTTACCATATTCCAAACCTTCTTGCACAGGACTCGCTTGCCCTGCTGTTCTGTAGCTGAGCAACATGCAAACACACAAAGCTTCATTTGTAAAGCAGACGGCGGTTATACGATACCCTTCCACTTTAGTCATGGTCTGGGTTCCTGGTTTTCTTATCCATGGCAGCAGGGCAAAAATGGAAAGTATGAATTCAATTTATTGTATTTTTGAGCTTTTCTGCATCCCAAAATAACTTTCCAGACTCTGTGCCACTTTATATTTTTAGCATCTGAAAAAGAAGACTTAAATCAGCCCTTTCTCAGCTTAACTTTAATGCATTTGGATTTGCTATTGTATAGAATTGTGTCACCTCTGTTCACTTTATTTAAGCTTGAGGTATTTCCTGAAAGTGAAAAGTGTTTTATCACTGGTCTAGATGAGTGTGCCACGTGATTAAAGCATTTTATATGCATGTGTAAATAACTGTTTTCACTTATTCATATATATTGTTAAATGTCCTGTTTTGCAATGTAACCAGCTGTCAATCAAACATTGTGAGCAGTTCCACTACACCTTCCGTGGATTTCTGTCTTTGAATTGTTGTCAGTGGTTAGTTGGTGCTCTAGTTGTGAAGAAAGAGAACAAGAGAGGATCATTTTAATAAGTATTTTTTACAGTTGATGGCAAACTCTAGACAGCCAGTAAAAAGGCCTTCACAAGCAAAGACAGATTTATTCCACTATTGCCCTCATAGCAAAATAAATCAAATGTTAAATCTAATGATTAAGGCGTTACAAATGGTTAATACAGTACATTGAGTATATGGCAGGATGCTTGTAGGTTGTGCACATTATCCAACAGGCCGTGCACTTGCGGTGCTTTTTGATCTTTCGAGAAAGGGAAACATTACCTCAGCCATTCACCATAAAATAACACAGACTTTGGTCAGTTGTTTACATTTGAGTTTTCACTGAAAAGGTGAAGAAGAGAGAGAGAGAGAGAGATTGTGGTCAGAAAAATGTGGTAGGAGGCTCAGATGAACTAATATTTCAGTAAATGCAAAATCAGCTGGGTTTATTTTAAAGCAGCCCTCTATTTTTATAGTAATTTGTGCTGCTCATTTAAAAAATGTTAGTCTTGGACCTGGCTTGGTGAGAGTGCGGAGCCGCGTTAGATTAGCCATCTGCACAGTGTAAACACAGCCCTATTCCGCTAAGAAAAGAAATGCAGCGATGAGATGATGTTAGCGCTATCTTGTTAAAGTCACATGAAGGATCAGTGGCATTACTTAAGGCTTTATATTCACACCTTATGCTGAGCTATGTAAATGAGAGAGGCAATTGACCCAGGCAGAGTCAAGCCCTTGCATGGCTCTGATTGAACATAATTAAATCATGTGTGCATACCTATGTACAGCCCAGACTAGGCCACATCAAAACAATGTGAACGTTCCCTGTTCAGAGAGAAGCTGAACCTGATGAGCACATGGCAAGGGCGTTGTCCATTAAAGAAAACCCCTGAGTTTTCTCAGAGCTTTCTGGGTTTGTATTGCTGCTTTTTAGGTGGTCCTACGGAAAGTCAGGCACCGGAGGGCTCCCAGGGTCTGTGCAGTGTTGAACTTTTTTCCCCAGTGTTAAGGCTAAATGTTATTTTTCTCTCCTTTCTCTCCCTCACTATTCAACCTGTTTTCTCTCGCAGTTGCCTTAATGAGACATCAAAGCCCAACGAGCCACAGCTGTGATTTTGTGAAATCAATGGAACGGAGCTCCTGGTGTGTGCCAGTGTTGGCTGAAACCTGCATTTAAGCATTCAGTAAGTAGGTATAAATAATATGAGAAAGTTCTCATTTAAATTTAACACTGTCTTCTGTTGTGATTTAAAAGCTGGACAAGTTTGAGATTTGGTTTATACTAACATTAAAGCTGATTATGTTGTTTGGAGGCCGCAGTTTCCTAATCAGATCATATTTGTATTCCACTTGGATTATTCCATTGGGAGAAACATTGAGAATGACAATGGCACTTAATCAAGAGTAACAAAAGGCCTTAATACAAAATGTGAACATATACAAAATGAGACGTTTATCATTAAATGTAGCAGAAACTTCATTTCAGTCTGCTCGTTCCCTCTCATGTAACATGAGAAGAAAGAGTAGCCCCGAAAAATCTCTTCATTTCCTCTTCTCTTCCTCTCACACTTGGGAAACTTTGAAGTCCATCTTGCTGACACAACGTCCTTTCCAGCTAGGAAAGGGAGGGTTTTCATTGTTTTTCAGATCATATGTAAAGTTAAATGTCTGAGACTGAGGTTGTTTTTCTTTTCGTATCCTGACCTATATTTTACTTAAATAAAGTAAACGGTTATAGCTGATTGAAACTTTTAAGAAATGGATATGCAGTTTGGAGATAGCACATATCAGAATATATTTGTCATAATATCAGTTGCTATTGACCTTAGAACTAAGGTCAAACTTACCTGTTTAATCCCAGCCCATGTTCCCTATTAGTGGGTGAAGAATTGAACGCTCAGTGAATTTTGCTTCACAACACTAGGAAAATGTCCTTATCCTGTGAATATAACTTATCTTTAAGTACATTGATTTTATATTTAATCATTTGAAGGTCTATGCTTTCCCGTACAGGTTACACAAATGCATGATTTACACCCCTATTCAATGTCAGTACTGCTGTATCCCCATAAGGGGCGAATATCAGAGTAACAAGGCAGTTTAACCCTAACCCTGAAAATGTTGACATTCTAACAGCATAATTTGACCTCTTGAGTTAACGAGATGTACCTTAATAGCATGGAGGCTAAAAAAAACAAAATTATGGGAGGAGGCTTTTTTTTCATTCATGTTTAACACTGTCAGAATGATTTATGTCAAACGGAAACAAAGAGACGTCCACCTAGGGCACGGAAGTAATAACCTTTGCCAGCAGCTATCAAGCGCAGCATGTGAGGTCATTAATTAATGCTCATGTCACAGGAAGATTAATAAGAGCTCTGTGGAAAATTATTAGTAATCAAAACGTTCAAGGAAAAATGTTTTTTCTCATAACGCAGTCCAGCATTTAATCTAAAAACCTTATTGTGTATAGAAATATACAATATATAAAAACATTTTTCCTTCTCTCAAAATATATGTATACAAGTATTTGTAGTGAGTCAGTGAATAAGAAAGCATTTGCCAAAGAGCAGACAACATACGCTATCTCTGCTCCTAATATTATTACAGTGGAATTAGATTATTTAATTTAGCGTACTAAACACATTTAAGACATCGTTACAGATTTGCAATGTCGTGTTTCTCCTTGTCTGCACTTTTCCCCTAAACAGGTTAAGTCATATTATTAGTTTGTTAGGATGGATCATCTTAATGCTCTCTTACTGCAGGAGCGAGCCACTTATTTCTACCCAGATGCCTTGCTATCACTCGTTCTCTGATGTTGGTCATGTACAAACGACAATGCATTAACCTGCAATTACTGGTTAGATTAGTGACAACAAAGGAGATGCTTTTGGTGACAGGTCTTTCCACAGCTTTTGAGGTAGCAGAGTTCTTTTATCAACACATGCACCACATTACAAAGATATATGTTTAAAATAGTATCTAATCATCATTTCCTTTCCAAAGAGAACCATTATGCGTAAATGGCTTATTGCTATCTTCCAATGTCTCCCTTTTATGGTTTTCCTACAATTCTTTCCCCCATTTTATTTGCCCAATGTGAATGAATTATCCCCTCCTGAGGGATCTACATCTGATCACCATCCATTGAAGACTCTATTTTTCCCTACTGTGTGTCTCCAAAGAAAGGTCGAGTACATACGCAGAGCTGCAGGGAAGTCCTCAGAGGGAGCAAAAAAAAGGGGGGAATAAGAAAATGAAAAGAGAGAGGAATGGAAGGTTGGTGTCACACAGCCATGGGGACCCGCGGATATGCTTTCTTCCACCATAGATGCAATAATGACCTCAGATGGTTCTTTTCATCACTAAATTAGGCCCATTAACTTCAAATTAATCATCATCATCCCTTTCACTGAGAGGCAAACCGTATTGGATGAAGATTAGCAGAATTTCCTATCATGGTTGATGAAATCCTACTAATCTGTTGCAGTGGTTGTCTTTCAAGTGTGTACTGCTGTTGCGTTCTGTATGCATTTCGTTTTATTTAATTACCTTTCCTAATTTAATGATCTACTGACCTGCTGAGACACTTATTGACCCTTTAGCCTAGGCTATATATTTTTCATGAAGGATGTTTACCTTTGCCTAGGTGGCCCAGATATCACCTCTTTGTAGTTGAGACGGCACACGAAGAAAGGGAGGCAATACGGATTCACTTACCCTCATGTGGCTGTTGGTGCAAGATCTGAGAGTCACTGCTTCTGCATCCGACAGTTACTATGTGCTGATGTGTTGGGGTAAAGCAATAGCACAACCAAAGAGAGATGTGTGTTAGAACAAAAGATCTCTGCTGGATATGATGGAGATTGGCATTAAAGATAACGGCAAACTAAATCAAAGGGAACTCTCTAAATTCACCATCAAAAGTATGGCAGCAAAGTCATGTGACACACAGGTGCACTCCAAGTGGCCTTTCTTTAAAAACACTATCCATGTTAATTAGCGTCACATCAGATTTGAGGTTCAATGGCATAAACTTGAGGGTAATGTTACAGACACACACTTAAGGGGACTTCCTCTTTGCAAAGTGAAGTGAATGGAAACTGGTGGAAAGGAGCATTTCAAATTAGCCAGTAAAAAGCATTACCAAGCATACATTGTCTTACTTGTTATTTTAGTGGAACCTTTACATTAAGATCCACAACTTAGGTTTAGCTGTTCATTTAACCGTTTGGTTTCCAAATCTGGCATTGCATAAAGCCTCTTTCAGATCTATTCCTTTCTTAAACACCTGTCGACTGTATTATATTATTTCTGAAGACACATCAAATGTTGCATCAAAAATAAATATCCTTTTCCCCAATCTTAGGGTGCTTTCACTAATCACTGTGTATGCAGGACGAATGATCTGATGATGTAAGAGATGCTTCTGCCAACCCACGCAAAACCTTAGGTGTGTACACTAGGATCTGTTACGCACCACCCGTGAACCCCAGATGCACAAACACAGAAACAGTAATGTGATCCGCCATCTTTTCCCCAGTAGGCAGATTTATGCACATAAATCATTTCCTACACTGTGTTTTGGGGGATTTATAGCAATAATAGGCCATCTCTGCCATTCCCATCCTGTTCCCTCCCTGGGAAAAAACCTCACAGGTCTTAACTTTTGGTCACATCAGGTTTCCAATTGCAACGTTACCTTTTCCTAACCTCATGGCCCCTAAACCTAATCATGTGTTTCCATGGAGTTACCTGCCCAATCTAATCTCAGAAAGCTTTGAAACAGTGGCCGGCCCGTGCTAACAATGTTTTGGAACCGGTCCACATGACCCCTTTCTGCTGTTTGATCATGTTGGTTTACTGGAAGGTTCCACTGGTAAAACATGGAGACTGCTTGTACAATAATATCGCCACTGTCACATTTAATAGATGTCTTGATTGTGTGTGTCATTTGCAGCTGTGAAGTTCATTATTGTTTTGTCTATAAAAGCTAGGTGTACGTGGCAGATTCCATGTCTGAAGTGTGTAAAGGTTTTTCTTTGTTGTATTTGATTTGCAACAAGGCTGATATGTGACAATAGGCATAAACATTTATCTCATCAACTGCGATTAAAGAAAAACTACTTTTTAGTCAAACATTTCCCGACTACAACACTACTAGCTGTTGTTGTTCTTGGTCATCATCATCGTGGTCTGCTGAGATTCAAACCTGTTGTGTAGTGTTTCAAGGTTGAACAACCATGCTTCCTTGCAAATGCAGCTATGCAAAAGCAGTCCACACTTTTAGTATATTTACCTGAAGTACCTGAGTCAGAACAAAGGGTCCACCACAAGATTAAAGTTGTAAATGATCAGTTTTTGAACTTGCTATCCTACACAAACACATTGTCATGACCTTGTGTAGCTGTTCGGTAAATTTACCAGTTACAAGAACCAGACACCTTGATTTGATGAAGATATTATTATTGTGACGCACAGTTCAGTCCATGATGGTCGTCTTCTGGGGGATTAGTCAGCCATGTTGTATATCCCCACTGGTCTAAGACGTCAAACTTACATTTCATTCCTGTCTGCAAAACGTTCCTGAAGACAGGGAACAGTAACTGTCTGTGCAACCAATAAAGCTGTTTAAACTTTCTCATTCATACATCAACAACACAATGACAAAAAAGAAAAAACGCCACTGAACACCTCACCACATTTAGAGCTGTTTATTTACAATATACTCCAAGCTCACGAAGTTAGAACACCTTTCTGTATCATGTACTTCAGTTGAGAATAAACTGTACCCAGAGTAAGACTGAATAGTATCATGTTCTCCCATGCCAGTTTAATTCAATTGTAGCTTTGAATCATTTCAATGCATATATTTCAACTTTAACACAGGTTGAGTCAAAGTCCACAGTTTAGTACAGTTAAACACTGTACTCTGTTATAGAAGCAATTGTGTCCAGTTGTGATGCATTGGCTATAGAGCTAGTCAACAACTGCTTGTGAAAAATGAAACCTTCTACTCTGAATGTACTGTTTGGTTGACCTGCAGAACATTGTCAGCTGACCGGTGGCAATTAGGACCGATTTAATGTCCAAACACTTCTAACCTACCTCCCTACATTAGCATATTGGCATTTAGCTGATGCTCTACTCCAATAAGTATCCAAATGAATAGGTTGCTTGGAAAGTTGAAGTGGACACGTGGCTGTTGATGGACTCGTTGACATTAGCAGAGAGCAAACTTGAAGTCCTAGGCACTGGGCGTCCCTGCTGCATGACGCAGGGAAGGTACAGTTCTCTGAGCGATAAATGTGTTGAGTAGTAATGGGGGATAACATCATCCTCAAGCGGTGAAGCCCATCAGGGTTCACTCCTCTTTATGACCATCATAAATGGATACTCCATACTCATTTCCCATGAAGCACCTGCAAAATGGGACTCGTGGAGCTGTGGAAGTTTAATATCAGACGGTATTTTCTCCCTTTATTTTTTCCTCGGGGAGCTTTTTTGCTAGACACAGGAATGCATTACTAGAAACGTTTAAGTACTTAGTTATTTGGAAACTCCTAGGTAAAGCTAAAGCAAATGATTTTTTCTCTTGTGCCACTTTGCTCAGCTGGATTGTCCAAACCAGGCTATGGGATTTATATTGGACACAGGCCCTGTCCAACTACTTTTACCTGTTTAAAATAAGGTAATGCTGTGTATATCTATTTTGACTATGAAAAGGCTGTAGCAGAAGATGCAGTTAGGACAAGCAAGAGGGCATTCTCTATAATATGTACTTCCTGTGACTACTGTACTGTCACGGTTTGTGAAACAAGCAGGACCCAAATGCAGATATAAACTGAAACTTCCTTTATTTCAAGGCTATGAGATATATGTACAATGACAAAAACAGAACACTCACCGCAGAACTAGTCAGGGAACAAGACGAACCGACCAAGACAGACAGACAACCCAGAACTTAAATACACACAAGACTCAATCACACAACAAGACACAGGTGAGGAGGGAGGAGAAAACACAGGGGCCCAGGTGAACATAATCCGACAATTAGACACACCAGGGAAACTAACGACAAGAGGAAAACACAGGGAAAAGGACCAGACAATAACCCAGAGGAAAACATGACATGGAAAACAGCAAAAACATCCAAACCTACAAAACTATAAACGTGACATAACATGAGAATCGTGACATAACCCCCCCCTCAAGGGACGGATTCCAGACGTCCCAAAAAAACAAAAATCCAGCAGGGTGGGTGGAGGGGGTCTGGAGGACGTGTCTCGGGCGGACGGCCCGGGGGCAAGGCAGAGTTAAAAAAAGGGGAATTCGGGCGGACGGCCCGGGGGCAAGGCAGAGTTCAAAAAGGGGAATTCGGGCGGACGGCCAGGGGGCAAGGCAGAGTCCGAGGAGGAGTGAAGACCAGACAGCTCCGGAGGCCGGTCAGGAGCCGGTATATGCAAGATCCCCCATGGAAGAGGACACAGGACCGGCAGGACCCCCGGCAGGAGAGCAGTCGGCAGAATCCCCAACGCGACAGGACATGGAGTTGGCAGGACCCCCAGCGGAAAAGCAGTCGGCGGGACCTCCAACGTGACAAGACATGGAGTTGGCAGGACCCCCGGCAGAAAAGTAGTCTGCGGGACCTCCAATGGCTCAGGACATGGGGTTGGCAGGACCCCCAGCAGAAGAGTAGTCTGCGGGACCTCCAACGGGACCAGACATGGAGTTGGCAGGACCCCCGGCAGAAGAGTAGTCTGCGGGACCTCCAACGGCACAGGACATGGGGTTGGCAGGACCCCCGGCAGAAGAGTAGTCTGCGGGACCTCCAACGGGACCAGACATGGAGTTGGCAGGACCCCCGGCAGAAGAGTAGTCTGCGGGACCTCCAACGGCACAGGACATGGGGTTGGCAGGACCCCCGGCAGAAGAGCAGTCTGCGGGACCTCCAACGGCTCAGGACTTGGGGTTGGCAGGACCCCTGGCAGAAGAGTAGTCTGCGGGACCTCCAACGGGACCAGACATGGAGTTGGCAGGACCCCCGGCAGAAGAGTAGTCTGCGGGACCTCCAACGTGACAAGACATGGAGTTGGCAGGACCCCCGGCAGAAGAGTAGTCTGCGGGACCTCCAACGGCACAGGACATGGGGTTGGCAGGACCCCCGGCAGAAGAGCAGTCTGCGGGACCTCCAACGACACTTGAGTGGGTTGGTTCGCCAACAGAACCCGGGGAGCTGGCGTCGGACGGACAGCCAACAGGAGACGAGGTGCTGGAGTCGGCCGGTATGCCGACAAGACACGGGGAGCTGGCGTCGGACGGACAGCCATCAGGCCACGGGGCGCTGGCGTCGGACGGACAGCCAACCGGAGACGAGGTGCTGGAGTCGGCCGGTATGCCGACAAGACACGGGGAGCTGGCGTCGGACGGACAGCCATCAGGACAGGGGGAGCTGGAGTCGGCCGGTACGCCGACAGGACTCGAGGAGCTGGCGTCGGCTGATGAGTCAGCAGGTGACGAGGAGCCGGAGTCGGGACCGTGGTTACTGGAGCCGGCACTGAAGCCGGGACCATGGCTGTAAGGTCCTGTTCTGGAGCCGGAAACATGGCTGTAAGGTCCGGTTCTGGAGCCGGAAACATGGCTGTAAGGTCCGGTTCTGGGGGCGGAAACATGGCTCTTGGGGCTTGAGCTGCTAGCTTGGCCTTGCGACTCCTCCTCTTAGCAGCCGCCTGAATACTCCGTGGACCTCCATAAGCCAGACGAGTTCCAGAATATGACTCCTGGACAGGAGCAGGAACTGGGGCAGAAGCACGGGTTGACTTCAGCCGGAACCCACCAAGGCGTATGGTGCCAGGTTGGGAATTGGGAGACATGGAGCTAGCATGCCTGGGGCTAGCAGGCCGGGAATCACACACTGAGAGGAAGTCCAAAATCCAGCCAGGTAAGAATTTAACTAAACCTGGTTTCTCCATTGCCCTCTGGTGTGCCTCAGCCCGAACAGCCTCTCGCTGCTGACCCCTGGACGCTCCCAACCATCGACTAGAGCAGACAGCCAAAGCAACGGTTAACTCCAATATCTCCTGCTCAAAAGGATCTGCTGGGCCCATATTTCAGGTTGGTTCGTACTGTCACGGTTTGTGAAACAAGCAGCACCCAAATGCAGATATAAACTGAAACTTCCTTTATTTCAAGGCTATGAGATATATGTACAATGACAAAAACAGAACACTCACCGCAGAACTAGTCAGGGAACAAGACGAACCGACCAAGACAGACAGACAACCCAGAACTTAAATACACACAAGACTCAATCACACAACAAGACACAGGTGAGGAGGGAGGAGAAAACACAGGGGCCCAGGTGAACATAATCCGACAATTAGACACACCAGGGAAACTAATGACAAGAGGAACACACAGGGAAAAGGACCAGACAATAACCCAAAGGAAAACATGACATGGAAAACAGCAAAAACACCCAAACCTACAAAACTATAAACGTGACATACCATGAGAATCGTGACATGCACACAGTTAATATATAAAGTGGAGATGCAGTATAGTGGAGCAATGAAACTGATTTTATAATATACTTGGTCTGAGGTACCAAAGTAATAAGAAATGGTGATTAAAAGTTCCCAAAGGATGAGAGAGGGTACAGTTATGCGAGTCCGAAGACAATTAATGCATTTTCTTGATTTTCTTGAATAATAACGTTATTATCTTAAATGTATTTAAAACATATTTCTTCACCTTTTCCAATTTTGTTTAGCCTTTTTACAGAGAAATTAAGGTAGGTGTTTAAATATAAACCTAAAGAGCTGAGTGATGAAGAATACAATTTGCTTTGATCAAAAATGCTTTATAATATTTTGAAACCTTCACCTTACTGAAGTAGCAGTAACTGTGTGTTTGCAGAGTTGCAGATGAAGATGTGAACAGGATTTTTATATTTGACATGTTGAGTTATAGCGGTAGCTGTTTTAAAAGTCATCCATAAACTAGCGGAGAGAAAAGTATCTCTTGCATTGATGCCAGAGCCTCTGCAGAGAAACAGATTAGATACTGCTGTGCCCTTCTGAAGTGAGGGGCCATCACCAAAGTAGTTGGAGAGGTATTTTGGTTCGGCCATTCAATGACATCATCGAGGAGTGCGCCCTCGTTAGCAAAAGGGAGGGAGAGCAATTAGCTGGTGCAATTAACCTTTAAAAGGCTGCCTATCTGGAATGAGCAAGGATGAATAATAGTCGAGTCCCCGGTATAAATCCAAGGCGTTGCCATCCAGAGACCACCCCTGGAGACTGCTGAGGTAAATGGCTGCAAGGGCACCATTGAGGAGCTTGGTGAATCAGGCATAGGGGAGAGAGCTAACTCACACACATCTTATACAACTTGATATTGAAAAGTATCAGATGCAGCTCCTCCCATTTGCACCAATTTGTAAGAGAAATTGGCAGAAGATCCAGAAAGGGTGTTGCCCCCAGAAAACATACATCACCCCCACAATGCCTTGCATTGACAAATGGGACAGTGGGATGGCGTCACAGTGATGTCTGAGAGGACTGCTGGTGTCAGAGCAGAGCTTGTGTGTGTTTTTGTGTGATAAGACAACGTGTGCATTACGGGTCATTGTTGTCCAGGCATTAACCTTCCCCCACCGCATCAGCTGCTGCCAGCCAGCTTCTTAATTACCGATGGACAAAGGAGGATGCATGTGAATGTGTGATGAAGAGGCCTGGGTCTACAAGGGGAGGGTGGAATACGGCTAAGTTTAGTCAAGTTGTTCATTTAAATTACATCGTTTTTGAATGCTTTTGTTTTTACATATTAACATTAGAGTATTGGGAGTGGTGTGTGACCAGTGTATGAAATATAAAGATATGTCAGAAATAGAATGTTTGGTAACATATATACTAGTTTCTGTTTATGGTCATATATATATATATATATATATATATATATATATATATATATATATATTGTGTTTTTAACATTATACAAGATTCAGATTCAAGAGTTCATACAACATGTAATTGAGTATATTTGTATACTGTATTTGTGTACATAGTGACACACAGACTATATCTTTACTTAACTGAGCAACCAGAAATGATTACTGCAGGGTTGAGGAGGTGTGAGGAAAAGAACAATAACTCTAATTATTCTTGCTGATTGGTTTTGCATGTGTTGGCATCCATCTAGTTTAACTATTGTTTCTATGTGTGGATACACTGGCTGTAGAACACGCTTATATTTATTTATTACTCTTAGAAAATGCAAATGACACATATTGAAGAGCCTCAATTGAACAGTGACTTTCCCCCACATCTTCACGAAATACCACCTCAAACATCCCTGCTGACACATGTTTGTAGCTACACAGTAGCTTAAGGTTTTATGTGGTGTTGACCGAGACCTGAAGCCTGTCCTCAGATGTCATGCTGGACTATATTTCACCCTGTAGGGCCATAAACAGTTTCCTAGAGCAAGTGTAATGTTTAACAGTCATTTTGCTGCTGCCAAGTTCCTGGTTTGGTTTAATGACTTTTGGATGGTGTGACTGCGATTTTGGAAGGCACAGAGTTGTGAATTAGTGATTGAAACATCCATTTGCTTCCATTGGATCATGCTAATGCTCAAACCTGATGGAGACGGGCATACATATATCTTAATGTAATGGGTCGCTCATAAACGCTGTGAACATAAATGATGATTTATTAGTTTTTTCATCGAAAATACTGGTGATATAAACAGGTGCCTGTCACTAGTCAATTCAAATTCATATGGAAAATGTGCTTGCTCTGTTTCATGAAAGGACAGCTGCAACATTCTTTTTGCAGTCTTTCAGCTGAACATGTTTACATATGTGATACGTGGTTGTGTGCATGCATGGGCTTTTTATTATGTGGCTGAATGTGAGTGTCTGCGAATGACTTGCTTTTCAGTAATCCATACCAGATTTGTTTACTTAATGAACTATAAGAGCTTATCATCAAACCTGTTTTCAGAATTTTCAGCTCAGCCAAAAGAGATGCAGGATAACGCACGTACCGCAATCTTATAAAAAACATCAGAAAAACACCCTAATCTCTTTCTGCAGTGGTAATGCAACAGTTACAGACACTATCCAAACTGTTTGATTTCCTGCCAGGTAGTATGAAATCATGGCTAAAGCAAGTATATCCCAAAGAAATACAAGATGAAGATAGCAGTTACAGCTACAGTGGCCACACACAGTAGACTGGATATTGACATAGGTCAAATATATCACAAAAACAAACACCTTCACCGACAATATTTTCAGTTACTTACATTAGTGGATGATTTTTGAGAGGTTCATGTTTTCAAGTCTGCTTCATGTCAAACAGATGTAAGCCATTAGGGCACAACTGGTACACTGATTACTCCACAGCACATGGAGAAACTCAATCTCAAACACACACATATGAGAAAAAAGGAAACAAGTAAAACATGTTTTTAATGTTATATAATAGTACACAGTTCAGGCACTGAAGGAGCGGTTAGAGGTTTAACATTTAATAATTATTTTAATTAAATTCTTTAGAAAAACCAAGTCAAAAGTCAAGCATTTGTGAACTCTGTATGTAAGCTAAATATCTCATATGCTGAAATGTAACAAACAAGCACAAGTCAACGAGTCAACATCTGTTATGGCAACGAAACCTTTTAATTTCACAAATGAAAGGAAACTTTTTTGTTTAACATGGCTAACATTTACAGCATAAGGACAACTCTGATAGCCTAAGGTATAGTGCCATTCACGGAAAGGTTTATGAAATTGACCTCTAAACATCTTTAAGTGGTTGTCAGAACTTTCCAAATTTCATTGTATTTACTCATATAGTGAACCTTTAAGCCATCTGGAAACAGATTGAATTTAATCAAACCATAACCTGCCGTGCCAAACAGTGTTTACGTCTCTCAGTGGCATCTTTTTTGAAGAATTATTTTCTGTTAAACTAAACTTATTAACAGCAACATTTTCCATGATTAAGTCCTACATTCTCTCATACTTAAATGTTTCTTTGATGAGATTCTATGAGTATATAAAGAAATAAACTGTTTACAAATTGAATATTGACTATAAACAATAAGTTTAGTTTCTTATTATAGAAAACTATCTGAAGTGCATATTTTAGATTGTCCGCAAGCATCCTGTTTGTAAACAATGCAAGGACAGCAAGCCAAACATAGAGCAGTATCTGATATTATATTTGTAATCTAAAGTCCTTATGCCCATTTTCTGTACAAACCATTGTGTCAGCACATGGCCTCTTCAAGGATGAATTGACAAACAAGTTCTAAAGGGCTCTAACCTTAAGTGGTTTCCCATGAAAATCTAATCAGATGTTCTACAACTATTCCTTCTTTCAACATGAGAGGTTTGATGTGGCTCACTGAGAACACTTGAGTAGACTGGGTGTCATTCCTGTCTAAAAACAACCAGGGCTTTTGTCACCTGTATGATGTGTTGCAAAAGCAGCATATGTCCTTAGTAGCTCAGCTGCTGGTGATTGAGGGTGAAATCACAAAGATATTTGAGGTTGATTGCGGCAGAAGATGAATAGAGAGTTTAAGAGGTGCACAGGGACGAAGCTAGCAAGAGTACACCAGTGACCCTTGGCTGAGCTCTCCGACCAACAACTTGCACCAGCGGAAATGGGGAAGGGTGGGGGAGCACTGACAAAAACTGCAGTAACATTGAAGAGGGGAAGAGAGTGAAAGAGAGCGAGAAGCCACAGGCAGAGGGATATCGAAACAGAGGGGAGGGGTGGAAACAGAGGGAGAACGAGACAGAGTGAGCAAGAGCGATTAGAGGTTCAGGTTTACCAAAACATGACTTAAGCAATTAACTGTGAACAGCCCAGTCAAGGTCATCGGCAAAGGGCTAAGAAGCGGTTCCTGAAGGCAAAGCCACTGCAAATGAATTTAAGCCACTGCATCCGATTGGCTTATTATACATTTCAGGTGCCACTTTTGCCTTCCTAAAAATGGTAAAATCTCTGGCGGCAGCCCTGTGAGAGCATTCTGAAAGAAGAAGTATGGAAAGTATTAGATCATGGACCAATGTCTTTCCTCTCAATGGCAGAATGAATGAATTTTCCTTCAGTCCAACCAACTGTTAGTCCAAACCTGCAGTGATAATCTAAGTGCTTGAACAAATGCAATGCCAAGCTTTTAATGTTACATTTGATTAATTTGTTCAGTTGTTTAATACATTTTTTTTATCTGAGTCCCCCTTTCTTGTTCATGTCCCAAAGGAATCTAGGTAAACAATACAACCCCTGCTTAATTATTTGACCTCATTTGTATTGCTGTTGAATGAGTTATACATATATTAACACCTTCAGTTACTTTCATCGTATTCCAAAGTGACAATGGCTTTAAAGGAATGGACACAAATCTTACCTTAGTATTTCTAGCCACCATTTGTTACTTTTTGAACTGTGTGTGTGACCTGCGTGACAAATGCCACTTAGAGAAGACACCAAAAATAATGCTTCCTTTTCATACTCTTATGATCTGTTATAATCAGACATTGGTAGACCTGCAGCTTTCTTTTATAACATCTCTTTTGACTGCCTACCAACAGGTTGCTTCTGCAGTCGTGCTGCTGTGCCGATTTTCATACGTTTGAATTTAAACCTTAATTTAACACTTCAGTAAAGTACTCCGGTATTTCCACCTACCACCCTCTTTCACAATAAAATGTTTCCACTTTAAACCTGCTTTTAATGTCGTCAGAACAAAATCCTTTCCTTGATGCTTAAAATATACAAAATGGTGTTGGCTCACATGTCCAGTAAGTTGTCATCGTAAAACTAAGTCTTGTTAAATTCTTGGTTGTAAATGATACACCTATCACAATGGGATTTCTATCATTTCAGCAACAGATCTTAAAAACTGAACTCTACACTCATTTATAGATTGGAAAGCAGTTTCATAACAAAGAGGCTCAGTGTTACTCCGTGCATACACATGCTACAGAAGTCATACCACAACCTCAATCCAATGTTCTACGTGGGTATATTATTGGATTGCCTCTTGGCAAGTGGAGGTGTCATGGATAAGGATGTGAAGTCAGATCTGTCAAATTTGATGGTGGTTTTACAGACTGTAGTTCAATATTGTAGATCATTCATCCAGGTTAGTGCATTTATTTGATTGTTTAAGTAATTCATGGTTGTCAAGTCTTCACATTGAAATGCCAGATGTATGTCGTCCAGTCCATCTGAGAATTTGTGTTTTCAATGTTTTTTTTTCAAGGAGCCATATAACAGGTTCATTTGTAGAATACTCAAACGTTTCCCAAGAGTGCAAAGAGAAAGAGTTAGAAAGGAGAAGAAAAAAAGGCCTTTGAATCAGTGATCGATGAGGTGGCTTTATTTGACTTCAAAGACTTGTAGAGCCGTTCTGTTTCAGATTTGGCTCTCTCTGTGCTCTTTCAGTGGTTGAAGCGATGCACGTGATGTGCCTCAGTCCTTGCTGGAAGCCTACCCCCGCTGTTGCAAACAAAAACATCCAAACAATGCTACTTTCTCTCAGTCTGGCGCAACATGTCAATGGCGATGTTTTTTTCCCATTCTCCACATTTTCCCCCTTTTTCCTTCCTTCTTGGCAATCATTTTTATTGGTTGCCTTTTTTTGTACCCAGGGCCAAATGGTCTCCAAGTAAAAGACGCTGGGATTCTTTTCCCCACTTCCTTTTGTGAAGAGGTGCGTGCTGGGAATATCTATGGCTACTCATATCAGAGGTCGTGCAAACCCTGCCTTTAGAATGTGTGTTTTTGACATATCTTTGTGTTAGGTCTGACTGATGTGCAACATTGTGACTCAATCATGCAACAGCTAATCTAATGAAGGAGAATAACCTAGTTTCATGTGCACATTTTCACTCTCTTTGGGTATGTGAGTCAGGTGCAAGAAAAGGTTCCACCTCCAATTATCGACAACAAAACATAACTTCATGTGACAGACAGATGAGTGCAGTTGCTGGTTGGTTAAAACCACTTAAAGAAGTATAAATCTTGTTTTGGAGTCGATTCTTGACTCTCTCCGCCCACAGTCTGGCAGGTCAATGCAGTTGTAGACAGAACAGCATCAATAGGACTTCGATGCACATATTGTACATGTCTTTAGTCTACTTGTCTGAGTGTATGCGTCATCACTGCTACTTTTGTTTTAACATGGATTGATGTAGGCAAGTCATCCCTGCTGACGTTTCTTAAAGCAATACACAGAACCCCCGACAGCACTGTGGTCTCTTTTGTTTCTGATCCTGACCCCTCCATGGAGATAGCAACAGAGACAGACATTTAGAAAAAATGCTCACGCCCTGTTGACACTTACAGACACACACACGCATGCACATATGTTTAAATGTATTAATTATTTATTTCATTATTTATTCATGTGGATCTGATCCATTTAGGCATATGTCCACACATATGTTAGCTTTGTACTACAAGTACTGTACTACAAGTAAAGAGGAAAATGTTCAATACAGTCTTAAAAAAAACGAGGTTAAGCCGCAATTTATTATCGCCAATATTATATGTTTGATTTATTTGAATAAAATATACCTTAAAGGTTCCTTCCCTTTTTTTGTCAATTACTGTATAAACTCAAAGTGATGAACCTTGGCCTTCTCACGCACATGACCAGATCTGATCCAAATATGATCCCTTCTTACAACACAAGTTTGCTTCATGGCAAAGATTTAGAATTCATAATCAATGTGAATCTTTTACTGAAACACCTGTCCGAACATGTACAAACACATCAAGATCTCACTTCCTGTGAACTCTTTCCTTCTGACAACTCAGCTCTAAGGATGTGTGTTACATTTTTACGTAATGTTGGGTGATTCACCTTCTATACCAGCTACACTTCAACATCACAGTGATGGCATCAGTTCAAAGAGCATTCCTTGATGTAATTAAATCAGTAAATCACTTTATCATAGAAACAATTGTTCTGAATATTAGACGATGTGCAACCCCTTCCTCTTCCTGTGACTATATAGGGACATGATGCAACTGCAGTACTGTGTTGCAGTCATTGTATCAGCAGGCACCACAGATCTAAATTGTCACAACAGCCTCAGTTTGAGGGATTTAGAGTGGGAGTGTGTCATGTGGAAATGTTTACAAGTCTTATACTTTTGTTTGTGTGTGTGTGTGTGTGTGTGTGTGTGTGTGTGTGTGTGTGTGTGTGTGTGTGTGTGTGTGTGTGTGTGTGTGTGTGTGTGTGTGTGTGTGTGTGTGTGTGTGTGTGTGTGTGTGTGTGTGTGTGTGTGTGTGTGTGTGTGTGTGTGTGTGTTAAATCAAGGGTGCTTTTAGGTGCATATTTAACACCAAAAGGCTTTACAGGAGGGAATGCTAATTTCCTTGGCAACCTGAACCCTCAGGCAGGACGCTGAGCGCCATCCAATAAGTCTGTGACTCAAAGCATATAGCCTCCAAAATACAAAGCAGTTTATGAATATATGTATAGGGAATATTGCAACCTAAGCACAGGTCTTTTGTGGTGCCAAGATATTACCCCTCTGAGCGCTATGGAGCTAACATTTCAGGAATTATAACCCTTGGGAGTACTTTCAATATTCCTTTATATACCATATGCCTCGCCATATCCAGGTGTATAGATGAAAGAAGCATTGATTTTATGAAGACTGACAATAACCTTGGTATGAATGGCATGGGAAAGCTGTGATGATAACAAGAGTGGAAATGCTGGTCTTTTGTGTAGCCTATCGATACCCCCCACAGGCTGCAGTAGAGTACAGACATTGTGGGCAGCAGTTGCAATCCATTGGGTTACACACTTAAACAGGTGTAGAGAGCCTCTGACAGAATCATTCAGTACAATAGAAACTACTGTTGATTATGTTGATGCAGTAGTTAACAAAACTGCAACAAATGCTCCATTGATGCACGCTCAAGCACAATTACTTGTGGTCTATAAAGGTTGAAGTTTACAGGGCTGTTTTGTAAATCAAAGTTGTGGCAAAAGTCAGCTTCACAATGGAAAAGGAACCAGATGTAGAAAATAGAATGTGGCCTGTATTTTATTTTATTTTTTTGAAGGCTATCAAAACAAATGCATGCTGATGGGCGGAATGTATGAGGTACAGGTCTGTTCTAGCATTTGACTATTGCTTTGACTCCAATATCTCCTGCTATGGATACAGTGTGGGACAACTGAGTGCATGTGGCATTGCATTACAGTTCAGTCCAGTGTGGCTAAATATTATTCAAAACTATTTAAGCCCAAATCAGTAGTAAAAGTCCATCGCCCATCTTTGTTTCCATTATGTTAGTTTTGCAGATAGCTGGTTTTGATACAAGAGTAAGTTCATTAAAGGTAATACGACAATATGTCCACCAGGAACCTGAACAAACTTTATAAAGGTGAAAATGTTGTTGGGCAAAAGGTCTCATTTGCTCTTTAATTGATATAATAAAAGAAGCTCAACCCAGCAGCCAAAGGTTTTTGTGAACCACAGTGTGAAAAGTTTATGAAGAAAGGAATCAGTGAGCCACGATCTGAATTACCTGTTTGAATAAGGAAGTTAATATTTGAAAGTGGTAATGCCAGGGGAAGACAACAGGGGGGCTACGTCAGGAGACCGTGATCTATTGTGAGACTTGACAGAAATATGGAGGATTTGGGGTAGGTGTGTGCTGTGTAAACAGTCAAGCAAATAGAGTGGTCTGACAGACAAAATGCAAATCGACAAAGGCTTTCTGGACTTATGATTGGAATTATTGACAATGATGGGGCAGCCCTTATAACTAGATGTCTATGTGAATAAGACATTTTGGACCATGACACACCAAGGCTATAGACAGGAAACCCATTATGGGTACAGCACACTTTAACAGAGACTAGTTTCCTGCCTTATTATTTTCTGCACAGATGTGACACAGAGGGGTAGAGTGGAGGAAAATAGTACTTTTCCATACTTCGGGTTTACATTCAGAGCCAAGGCGGGGGAGCCAAGCCATCATCCAGAGTTAATTCTTTAGATCGGAGTTTGTAAGACCATCTATTGGCAGGTCACTGTGGAGTTACTTAGCTTTGGAGAAGATTGTTATTGGGGGCAATAACCCCAGCACAAACAATCTCACATCTGGTGTCATATGCTCTTCGAAAATTACAAATCATACTGTCAAGGTCACTTATAATTTCTTGGCAAACATTTAATGCATAAGAAATAACAATTAACTCGCATTCACCCCTGTATATCTCATTCATTTTGTGATAAATGCACTGTAATGTAATTATACCTGTCAGAGAAAAAGAGAAAGTTTGTCCTCTGTGTGTGTGGCGTCAAGATTTGGTTGATGATATAAGTGGTCTATTTATCTGATGGTAAGAAACCTCCTTTGCATTTTTTCAACCTTTCTCTTTAATCTGCTGTTTTTATAAGCACGTATAGACACGTCTGACGGATTTCACGTTTAACATCGAAATAAACAGTGTTACAAGCCCTTATCTCTGCATCTTGATATGCCTTTGCTCAATAAATCATTGTGCCTGTAATCAAAATGAGATCCCACAGAGTAGTGTGTATTGCACAATTTTCCTCTGGTGTGTTATGTGTTTCTCCTGTTTTATAATATTTAGTTCAATGCGGAGAGCCTTATGTTTTACTTTTCAAAAGAAGAATACAGGCAGGTAAACTCCATTTAACCCTGATATACAGTAAGCATAGTTTAGATGTTCGATTTCATGCACAATAAGTGATTGCAATTAAACTGAAAATATAAAGTGGTAAAAAGAGTTATACAATTGAAATGCAATATCACAATACCATTTGAGGCCTTGAGCGTCAAGGGAGAACCTTTTCCCAGCCTAGTTTGGACATTTGCCAGCAAAGGGATTGTCCAGTAGCAAACTCTCTCCTGAAACATGGCCTCTGTGCACAACCAAATGCGTCCAATGAAGTTACGCTCGAGCTTGTTTTGGAGTTGAAGTTTCCAACATTTGAGTGGAAAATGAGGCCTTTTTCATGAAAAGTCGACCACACAAGAGCCGCATAGGTATTAAACTTTCCCACTAAAAGTTTATTGAGTTATTTTGGTTGCAACATTGCAATACCTATTGGGCCCCCCAAAAATAGAAATGGGCATTACATGGGATCTCACAATAAAACCAGCTCCCTGGAGTGCTGGGCAGGTAAATGCTAGCAGGGAATCCTCAGGATGTTTCACTGTGGGAAGGGGTTTCCCATAATTCAGGAAGTACAGAAGCTGACGCACTGCAGGACTGCCCATCTATCTTTTGGCTGCTGTTTTTCTATTGCCCTCCTAAGCTTATGTGGGCTGTTGAGGTTTCCCAGACAACAACTTTGAGCGTGGTTCAAATTATATGAATCCTCCTGTCTTTTTCATGCTGGTTCATTAGTTGTTCAGTCAAGCCTCTGCCTGGTGATTTACTAGGGGTCCTGGAGAGGTTGAAAAGCAAATGGGACCTGTTATAAATCCCCATACATGGACACTGGGGTGCTGTACAGACATATTGAAGAATGGTTTGCCCACTTATTCTCAACTTGGGGTGCTCACCTGAGGATTTATGTTTGACTAAGAGCTAGCAGGCTAATTTGATGTTGCCGATGGTGGGATAGCATGTGGGAATCACCCATCGTCTCCGGATGACAGTCATTGTAATACACTGCGATAATTAGACAGTGAACCCTTGATGGGTGCAATCCTATATAACTACCTCCGTCAGACTGACATCATAACATAACCAATGATGTCACTCAAGGGGATTTCGCAAGGGCGTCGGTGTCACCTTTTTACCAAGATGGAAATCCCTGGTCATCTTTAGCTTGTTGGCTTTTTATCCAACTGCCTTAAGTTAGATGGGAACAGAAATTAAACACAAAGGAACGAGAATAAAGCTGCAGGATATGTTTAATGGAGAAGAAAAATCAAGATTGTCACAAAGCTTTAAGCATGAAGTAAAATGAAACAAATATAATACATAAAATAGAAACAATTCCCAAAGCCTTATGTACATAACTCAACTATGAACTGCCTATTCCCAGTGCGTAGTGGAAAAGCCTTTGTTCTTTGGCAGTTAGCGTGGAAATGTGGACAGATGTGTACTTCATGATGAACAAAGAGGCCCCAGGTTAATGAGAACAGGGGTAGGGAGTTCTAGAGTTGGCACTGGCTGGTAATAGAATACTATTTGAAATATTACCCTTTAAAAAATTAAATAGGGATATCATGTAATTCACTTCATCAAGATAAAGCTTTCTTGCATAAAAACACATGGGGGTGTCAATGAATCAATGATCTCTTAAAGTAGCCATCAGACTTTCTTGTTGCTATTTTACAAGCATTATGTCTTCCTTTGACAACATAGGTAATCTGTATCTGTTCATTAAATCTTGTTTTATAATGTACTTAAGTAATTATGTGTAGCTGGAGATATGAGTGTTCCATCACTCTGATACAGTAAGCAGCAGATTAATAGTGGCAAACTTTAGCAGTTCTCGCGAAGATCTATAATCCGTCCAACAAAAAGCTCTCTATAAAGGTTTGAGGGAGCGTGGGAGAGGCTGATGCAATACACTCGTCCTGAGTATACAAATGTATTAATGAACATGCCAGTTACTGTTTGGAAACCAAACATCATGAAGTACCCATCCAGGAAAGGTAATTAAACACCATAACCTTGTGTACAAAAACATATATCATGAGCTTTGTTAAAAATGCCAAAAATGTGCAACATTGTGAACGCCAGCCCAGTCGTTGTGAGAGATTTGACCCAACTACAGTCGCTACAGTCTGAGCCAAAGTAGGGTTCGCTTTCAAGACTGTTGTTATAAAATCCCCTGAAGCACAAGCGCTGTGATATATCTGGCATGTGTTGGCATCTTCAGTTGTTTGATAGATTGAACATTTATTAATTTAAGCTTAAATTATTTTGTGTGATGACGATGATGTGTCAACTCCACATTTCTGACCATCCCAGTGTGTCATGAAAGGGGCTAGTGGTGTTTTGCTCTGAGGTTATCTTGAGTAAGGATAATCAGTTAAGTGGAAAATGGCTTACCTTCCCTTTTTTGTTAAACAAGTCATTGTTGACTGTAATTGAATATAGAATGCTTTAGAAATATGCTGAGGTTGATTTGAGCATTTGACGTCGATGTAATATCAAAGAGAAACAGTCCACCACTTCCTTCCTTTGATTAGGTCATTGTTTGGGTTTTTTCAGTCAGTGTTTAACTGTGATGTTTCCTGGTCTAGGTTTGTCCTCCTATCAGTCACAATTTCCTTAAATATGACTCAGTGGTAATTGTTTCAAATAGGCGGATCAGAAGCTCTGCTATCGCAGGTTTAGAGAATGAACTTAACTCCTACTTTGACCCCCCACACCCCGCTGAATCATAACAACTGCGGTGGGAGGAAACATTGAGATGAGCTTCCTGTCTCTGTTCTGTAAGTCATTAACGGGAACTAGTGAAGTAGAGTTTTGTGAACTAGTGACTTTTCCGATAATGTCAAAGACAATTTGGTTTGACCATTTGCTTGAATTACAACTAGACCCCTACATTTTTCGGTGTGTACAGGTAAAATAAACATATATAAATACTTTTGATTCCCTTGAATAGACTACAAATTGATAGTTTGGGTCTGTTCACATACATGTTTTGGATTTCTTTGCATTTCAAAAGTGCTGGCAGCTCACCAGTAGTTTGTCTTTGTCTCAACAGGAAGCACAATTCTGTAATTACAGATCAGTTCACCATCTTACCTTTTTGAACGTTTTGAAAAGTCTTAACAGTACCCACCTCCTAAAGCAAGACCAGATCAGATGTTGCCAAAAGGTCAGCAAGTAATGCAGGTTTTCAATTTGCTCCGTGTCGGCAGAGGGAAATGATTCCATCAACAAACCACTTTGAAATCTACTTCAATCCATCAAAGTGCGAGTCCAAAGGGAACCTGCTTTATCTTTTTATTGAAGTATCCCTTGCTGAGTACATAATTATCTTTAAAGTATGGGTTGGCATCATGACTCCTGAAAATCAAACTGTTGCTGTGGTCAAAATAGTGACATCATCAATTTAAAATTGTTAAGATTGATTTTCGGAAGTAAAGAAAAAGGAAAAATCTCAAGGTTGACTGCTGTGGTGTCCAATTACTGTGACCTTCTCAAAACACTGACGTTTCAAAAGATAAATCAACAATATATTCTGCTTTTGGATCAACCTCCATTCAAAATATAATTCAGTTACTGTGTTGTTTTTTTACTTTTTTTCGTCATCCGGTGTATGGCCAAAAGGGCAAACATCAAACTGAGGAAGAATAGAGTGTGTAGGAGTGTGTCCATTCTGGCAGTGGCCCTCCTGCTCAGTCATCCAGCACAATGCCAGCACAGCAGGGCGAAAGGCAACCAGGTTTTGCAGACAAACACACACACACACACACACACACACACACACACACACACACACACACACACACACACACACACACACACACACACACACACACACACACACACACACACACACACATGCACGCGCGCAGCAGCCATCCATTACCCGGTTCCTATTATTCAACCTTGCCTCCCCCCCTTTTCTCGCATTTCTCACGCTTTCTTGTACTGTGATGCAGTTACTGATTTTATGGGGACAAGACCAGAATAGAGATGGAGAATTACGTCGGCTCATATTGTTAATCAGACATGACATAAACAACAGCTGCCTTGCATAAAAACAAAGAACGGGAAATTTAAATGCAGTTCGGAAAGCATATGGACTTTGAACACCTTCAATTTCAAAGTCAAGGTGCCCACTTTCAAATCCACTGAATGAACATTACAGGGATACGGCAGATGGTATTAATGTTGCTCTTTTCACACGTGTTAGTGGCATATGACGCTTTCATGGTGGCAATGGTTGTGATTTTGTCCACAACTTTGGTCGACACTAAGATATCTTTAAAAATCCTGAAAGCAATGCCATTTAATTTAATTTGAGAATCCTCCTAGAATTAATTGTTATAACTTTGGTTAAAACATTTAATTAAATCCCCTGAGTTTACTTTGGTGTCAATTAGGTAAAATGTTGTTGTTTCTGTCACATATTATCAGAGCAGTTGGAGCTGGTTGATAACAAATTTAACAATTTCCAGCGAAACACGTAAGGTTTTTGGGAATATTAGAAAATGGTGAAATGTAAAAGAGAAATTACAAAAAATGATGTTTTTGGCCCTAGCCATCAAGACATAACACTTCGTTATCCCAAAAGCAGCAGGTTACTTACGTAACAGTCAACAATAATCAAATGAAAAATGACCGGACATGGAGCAAAAATTATGCTGGATTTGCGGGTCTCACTTTTTCCCAGGAATAGAAAAGCGGCCTGTATTTTTGAATTATTGCATTGCCCACAACCCCCATAGATATAATTGGCCATAGCCAGAGCAGGGAACAACATGCCCCTCTCCAGGCCATGGCCAATCTCCTGCACAGATCAATCAAAGCAGTTCAACACTGGCCCTTTCAGCAGCAGGCCACCCCTCGACTGATGAATGATCTTAACTACAGTATACCCCCTGCAAACGGACACACACACACACGTGCACACACACACACACACACACACACACACACACACACACACACACACACACACACACACACACACACACACACACACACACACACACACACACACACACACACACACACACACACACACACACACCACACACTGATTTGAATGGCTGAGTATTGAAAGTCTTACATTTGGTAGCACACTATTTAAATACACCCTCCAGCACGACGAACAGCAGCGTCACTCAAAATATTATCAAGGATAAATAAAAAATCTTCTTTCAGGAATTACCTAAGTGACTCATACTGCCTCTGCCTTTAAACAATTGAACAAATTGCTCTCATCCTCCCCGTGACTCTGTAACTATGATTCAGCAGAGCAGTAGCCAGGATTTTAGAAATACTAATGTCATCACTGAGAAAACTTTGACCAATTTATTTCCCCAGAATGGCAGGAATAAAGTCATGCTAATTCATTACCTTCCAAGGAAGTTTTCTTTTTTGGTTCGGTCTTTTTTTCTTTTTTTCTTTAGCAGGATGACGGGCACTAGTGGCTGAATTTTCATGAAACGTAGTAGAAGATTGGACCATGAGCCAAGGCAGAATACATTCAACTTTGGAGCAGATCTGAAACACAGAGCGGACACACACATCATTTCTCACTTTACAATGCGAGATAGGGCATTTGGAATTGGCGGAGGTCTGTCATTTCCCAGTGTATTTCCTGTCCATTACATGGGTAAGTTAAATACTCAATTCTGATTCTGATCAATTTATACATTTCAGAGGTCTGCTATTTTTCGCGAGCAGACCGCTGGAAATCAGAAAATACCTTTTGAATATTCATTATTATATTTGTGGAGAGCACAACACTTTGGGTTCATGATTGCTAAACTGTCCCAAATCTCAAAAGAGGCTCTGGCAGTGGTTAAAGGTTAATGGAAAAGAAAATGTGAACAAACATGGGCAGTTCCCGCTATTTGTAGGCATTGGAACGGAATATTTCTCTCATCGAAAGCAATAAAATAATTTCAAATAAATCAAATCATTATAAATCAAAATGATGCCTACTTAGTGTTTAGCCGTGTAACAGGCGGAATAATGTGCAGCAAGGCGGTCATTGATGAAAAAAGAACACTGGCAGGGTGAGCAATATCTCGACGCAAAGCTTCATCAATGGTTTGATAAATAACATTTCTCAAAGTGGGTCACATACAGTACATGGAAGGAAGCCTTTTGCAATAAGTCCACCCACATTCTCCCCACATCAGCACTTAATTGGCACCTGGACATCTCAGCCCTCACATTTCCAAGTTAGTGCAATCATTTCTTAGTTATTAGCACGAAGAGTCAGTTCAGATTAATGTCAGTTAAGGAGGTGTTTGTATATGTTTCCTTCTCCGCACAGTGCTTCTGGTAATCTGATATTTGTGTTATTATTTCTCAGGTGACACATGAAGTGGAAAAGTTAGGAGCTCAATAATTTGAAAGTTCTATGGTTCACTTTCAATTCAAAGTGGTTTTCTTTTTAATCACTGCAGTGGAAGAGAAAACATGACACTTGGCAGCTGGAAGGGGATATTTTTAATCGGTAAAAGCTTTACATAAATAAGTCACACGTTTCATGTTTTCATGATAGCCATAAAGAGTTACAATTCTGTATCGAATCACTTAGAAGAAAAAAAAAACTGTCAAAGCTCTTGCTGGACTATAACTGGATCAATCACATTTGTGTATCATATAGTGTTAAAGAGTCAAGTATTATCTTATGTGAAACAGTGCTCAGCACCTCATACATCTATCATGCAAGCATATCCTTTGCATCAGACACAAAATGGGTTTTCGTAGTATTGTCTTATTATATATATAGACGGTTAACTTGGTTGGTTATTGGCTGATGGTTACACGAGCCAAAAAATCGTTATGACATCACAAAGTGATCAAGATCTGATCAGCTCATTTTCAGACAGGTTTTTATATAAATGGATCAGGACAAAAAAGTGAGCCAATATTTGTTCCTGAAACTTTCAGAATCTCTAGAGGGGACGCATGTCTATGTATAAAAGACATAGCAAAGTGGATTTTGCATAATAGGTGACCTTTAAAAGCAACAAAAGTGATTATATATTTTAAATAATGCTGTTTCAGATATTTAATTTAAAAAAAATCTAAATTATTAATGTTGTCTTGATGTTTTTATCTGTTTTAAAGTGAATCTCTCCATCACTTTTACCACACTCACTCAGTCTCTCGTTGACCCTTTATCATCTGGTCTCTCGCTCCACTCTTTCATGGTTTTATTCTTTCAAGTCTCTTTATTATCTCTGTCTCTCACACTTTCCTCTTCCCTTTCTCACTGTTGCTGTGAACTGCCTTTCCCATGCGCTGCAGGCGTGGTTTTACCCAAATCCAGGAGGGAATTACTGAGAAAACATCTCTAGTTACCACCGTCTCTGTGGCTATGCTTCTAACCAATTTTACAACAGGTTTGTTTGAAGTCATGAATGAAAAATGACAATACTCTAGCTTTGACCTAAAAAACAGGTTGGTGAGCGGTATTCACTGGCAATTAGAAACTTCATACAAGTATTGAATGCAAGTGCATTCAGTCGGCATGCTTCTTATTTCAGTGATCAAACACCTCAATCAAGGTAAAAGCTTTCAAGAAACAGTAAGCTTCCAAGGAGCTTTGTGGGCCCAGAATGGCAACTTTGCTGTTTCTTAAGTAAATAAGTCTGGTAAAACCATTGTGAGTGTTTATTTAACTTTAAAATAGTGTCTCAATATTGTATGATTAAATGCATCCAGCACTGTCAGGTCACCAGGTTGAAAAGAAGATTGGATTTCTGAACATGGCTGCAGCTTTCAACACATTTAAGTAGTGTAACCTTCAACACTGCTTCCTATGAACACATGTGTTCCCTGAGCTTAACCACTTGGTTATTATTGTAACAGTGATAATGAACATCCCCTTACATTATTTAAGTATTCATTTTAACCCCAAACAGGATATTTACACAACTTAAACCAAGTTGATATTCTAACTCAAACCCTAATCGTTCTCTAAACCTAACCAAACCTTAATGTTAGCTGTGTAAGATCACAGAACGGTATTATTATTATTTTTGCTGCTTTTGGAGGGCATGGACATGGTCATCAGATCATAAAAGAACAGCCCCTCAAATAACTGCAACTTGTATGTGATGCAAATGTCATGAGAGTTATTCATTTACAGATTGAACAGACTGACAAAACCCTCTTCGGTGCAGTCTTCGTTCTGAAGTTTTTTATGTATTTAATTCCCCAAAAGCAACTTTGGTGATTGAAAGCTCCGTAACCGCTAGAAAGTGAATTTTGTTGAGCTTTGTCAATTGCTGGTTTAAAGTTCAATAAAACCGTCAATATCAACTTTTCTCCCGACTGACAACGGGTGAAACCTCATCTTTTTGGTCATATGGAAAGCACCATAAAGAAAATGGATTTGGTAATAGACTTGTTTTCTTATCAGCTTCAGTTCTTAACTTGTAGGTGGTGCAGGGTGGATGTAAGCTGAAGGTCTGCACAGTGATGGATCAGTATGGATGTATGTATGCTTTGCATTAATAACACTGTATGCTTTAGTTTTCCCTTAAGCTCATATAAAGACTGACGTATGACTTTAAAGTAGCGGCCTTTTCTTACGGTGCCATGTTTGATAGAAGAAGCCTCCTGAGGTTGAGGACAAACCAGCCTTCTCTGTGCGAACAACCAGGATGTTCCTAAAGAGCTGCTTTCTGTGATATTGCAAGGAGAGAAAAAGATGATAAGCCCAGAATTAATAACAATTAATTGCCAGAATATTAAGCTACATTGATGTTCAGAATTGAAAGCAGCTCTTCACAGGCCTGAATTAATAATTGATCCTTTGAATAAAACGTTAGCAAGCAAGCACACACGAAACACCCACACAGGACTTATTTTCTCCCACTGTCTAATAGGCTTTCCTCCTCCTTCTTTTATTGCCATTTCTTCTTTCTTTCTTTTGCAATCTTACTAACACACTAATACACGCACCCTACTAGACAATTACAGACGTCTGTTCATTTTGCTTAGGGAACTTTTTAGTACCTTATGGGTCAGATACCATACTTTAGAAGAAACAATTTGGTATAGCAGATCCTAAAACGCTGCTCCACGTGGTATACATATCGCAATGCCCTTTACCTTCAGGCAATTGTTCATCTCATTTATGAATATTTCTCTTAGCCACAAGGCATTATTTGCTATCATTAAGAGTTTGAATGTATTGTGAGGTAGACTTTTCAAAAGGCAAAAAAGACACAATTGATTATTTATGTATATTTCTTCCTCACTATTGCTTTCTTCATTTACCTCTCAGCAGCTAGGAATTAACATTCAAAACCACCAGAGGGCATTTTTCTGTGGATTTTCATTCTTTTACCCCAATGTGATCCCCTGACCTCCTAAAAATATGCATAATATACTGTGTATATAATGATATCTTTCAATTCAATGAAAAAAAGGTCAATTGTTTTCCTTTTTTGTAACCCAAGAAGGAACAGGTATTACAAACAAAACTGTAAGTGGTATAACTAAGCTTGACTGTCAACAACAGAAACTAAAAACCTATACCACAACATGCTTGGGACAAATATATAATGTATCTTTAGTAAAAAAACAAAAAACCTTTATGACAGATTGTATGTGTCTGTTAACACAAAACACCTGTGCCATCTCTTGAAGCAACCAACAGACTGTGAAAACATTTGTAAACATCTGTCCAAAAAAGTGATGTCATGTCCAGGTCATTAAGTCCAAGTGTTTTTTTTCTTCTGTCTTATGATTAAGTTTTCCGTCAAAAGGAAACAAGAAAAAGAGAGCCAAGGCGAGGACGATGTAAGAGGACAAAAAATAACCATCTTGTTCATGTTCCAACCATCGTGTGCTCCTCTGGCCCTGTTTGATGTCTCTTTCAGACAAAGGGACAGCAACCCCCCACAGAACAAAGCAAAGGCACATGACACTTTCCAAATAAATGTGGAGTGGAAAGAACACTAAAACCAGAGTAAAGTGAGCAGATGTTCCCCAGCACAGAGATGACACCATGTCGTTTGTCTTTGAAAAAGCCACATGTGTCTGATGTTTAGGACATGTAAAAAGTCTATCGTCATTCAAGGAGTGGAGAGGAAAGGCGCTGTGGTGCTGAAGCTGTTGGGTGGGTGGGAATTCTTTTAATCTGCTGCTGCGTTGTCTGCAGTGCCAATCCTGCCACCTTCTGGAGCTCAGTGGGACAGGTGGATTGGGTCTGAAAAAGGAGAAAGTCAACAATTGATGGTGTTCTAAATATGATACTAGGGTGAAAACAATAGCTGCTATGAAAGATGGAAGGTGAAGACAAATTCATTTCATGAAAAGAAATCAAATCAAATCCATTTAGTTCAGACTGCAATAGTCACATTATAGTCATGGATATATTTAGTAACTTTATAAAATGAAGTCCTGGCTCCTGGCAACAATAAACAGCAGGGTGCGATATGGCGTTGGGTTTAACTTTTTTGCCAAAATGATGACCCAGTACATAACTTATAATACCATAATAAAGAAGTGTGGGCTCAACAGAAAGTTTATGTGGCGCTTAAAGAAGCAATTAAGAAAAAACATTTAATGGTACATAAAGCTGTTTCAAAGGCCACCATTTCTTTCAGCTTAATCCCTTAAGTGTATTTTTAAGGAAGAATTTGCAATTAAAGAAAACATCTACGTCATCTACGTCACTGTGCTTTCTTGCCGAATTTAATTGAGGTATAAAATCATATTATATTGGTACACTATTAATGCAATTTGTCAAGTCATAAGTGACTTCAACAAATGTTTTCATATTGCACACTATGTGGATGTACTGAATATATTTGACACACTTTACTTCCATGCAAAAAGAGGGGGAAAAAACTTTGTCTTAAGAGACCTCATCACGGTTAATCGAGAAAATGGTGATTAATATGATTTAGAAATGATACAGTAAGTAGAAAAGCATCAGGAGGATCCATGATTTACAGAATTGAGGTCTACACATCCTGGATTCTGACTGACCCATATTCCAGAGCCAGGAAACTTGTCCTCACCACCACCATCTCCACAGAAAGCCTGGTCCAACACAGGTTAGCCGTAGAGGGCCTACTGATCGTGATCCAATGCGACCCTGTGCTAATTCCCTGGTGAAAGCCACCCAGTCAGTCCAGCGATGCCTCAAACCTCAAGGTTTATATGAACAAGCTCCACTCTAAATGGGAACCCAGGCCGGTAATAACAGACCTCAGGAAAAAAGGTTCTGACCAAAGAGAGAGCGGTGAACAGAGACTCACCCCGTTCGCCCCCTCTTTTTCTTTCCCTGCAGGTTTTGTGAGAATGTCGAACACGCTTCCTGTAAAGCGATGCAGTATTTATTACAGCCTCCGATTCTGACGGCTGGGGTCGTGTAGCCTCCTGTCTATTTATTCTAGAGGTCATTTAAGACATTAGGCCTGCTTTCTGGGCCAGCAAAGGAAGAGAAGCACAAAATCTAAGATGCAGGAACTAAATTGGTAGCAAATGTATAGCCTCCAACTTGCCCCTTGGCCCTAATGCGTTTTTCAAGTGCTCTGCTCACCGTGCTCCAAGATGCGGGGATGGCTTGCCTCTGAAATAATATTTCAACAGTGGTTACAGACGCAAAACCGGCGCCATCTCTCAGCTTGGGTTGTTCCCACCAAAGTGCAGCATAAGGGATTTTGATTTTATTTCTGGGAAGATGTTATGCTTAGGGTTAGGGCTGTGTAGAGGTGGTGGCCTTAAGGTTAAGAGAAGCAGTCTCATAACCAAAAGGTTGCAGGTTTGAATTCCCTGGCTGAATCCTCCAACAGATATACCACTGAGGTGCGATTGAGCCAAGCATTTAACTGTATCTCCAGCAGAGCTTCAGCAGGAGACTGTGGTTGTACTGGGCCGCTCCCAGGTTGAATGAATGTAAGTGTGTGAATGAGAAGCAGGGCGTTGCTGGAAAAAAAGAGCATGTGTGCTGAAATGCCCAGAAAAGGTTAAAAACAGACACCAGCACAGAGGACACCAGGCTGCACACAGAATGCTGAAACTGTGCAACTAAAGTTAAAGAAACACATTTAAAAAAAAAAAAAAAACGTTATGCAAATGGAGATCATTTACCCCAATGGGGTCATTCTGGTCAGCTATTACTCGAAGAGGATTTCGACTTAGTTTGAATTCAGTGCCTAAAAGATGTTTACATGGAGGCTGAATTGCTGTTCTCCTGCAGATAAACTAGAAGATGACATTGACCATCTCATTTTCATTTAAATGGCTCAGTGGAGTCCCATTTACTTGCCGTTTTCCTACAGCCCAACAGGCCCAATAAAAGCCAATGAGGTGATGAAAAGAGAGAAATCTAGTTGTTGTTTTATACAAACAGCATATGGTTTGTTAGTGTGGCTGCACATGGCAGCACTCCTTCGACTTCATTTGCTCCTCTGTATTGTGTTGTCCTCTTACCATCTGGGCAATTATGAAGTTTGTCTATCTCCAAGTTTCTTTTGTAACACTTCACTAAAGCCTTCATCAGCTGTATTCATAAGCATACGAAGCATTAAATTGTGTTGAAAAATAGGCGCATAATTGTACTGGTATTTCTAGCTTTAGGCCTTTTAATTATAGGCCTAGTGATCCTCTTGTTTTATTTGTATGCCTGATTTAAATGTACCTTTGGTGCTTACTAATAATTGCTCTGGATTGCTGTGTGATCTCACTGTTTGTTTCTTTGTAACATGCTTTATAAAATGAGGTGTAGTTCTGTAGATGCAACCTAATGAGATTCTCTCCAGGTTCCTGTGGAGGTTTTCCTTCCTTTCCAAACGTGAGTGAAAACATGGCCTTGAGGTGTGTAATAAATTCCATCCTCGAAAACAGGAATCAGAAATCGCATAGTCCCAATTCCCAGAATCTTCCCCTACCTGAGCTGTCAGCAGCAGCTTAGCTTTGATGTGTATTTGATGAATCTGCCCTCTGGACCTCAAAAAGATAAAGGAGCGGGACATATTCTGTCATAATTCCAGGCTCTGATAAGAAAGCATGCAAGTAGCTTTCAGTTTGTTGCAGATGTTTAAACAAATATCCTGGCGAGGGTATAAACATCTGTCACACAGCCCCGATTGAATAAAACACAACGGCTTCCAAAGATGCTTGGTTTGTAATATATGTGGCTCTTTATGCAGTTTCATGTCTTTGCGGTGATACTGAGAGCCTGGAGGGAGTGGGATGGAAGCAATAATTAATGTGAATTGATGACTCATAAGGGTTACCTGCACCTGCCTGCCTGTGTTTACTTTTTGTACATATCTGTGTGGTTAGGGAAATATGTTATACAGGCTAAAGCATACTTGGTTCGGATCTCACGTGAAGTTGTTATAGTTATGACAGGCGGTTCTCATCAAACATCCCCTTCCTCCCAACATTTACTATAAGTGAGATTTAAGGTGCCTTAGCCACCATCAGCAGCTTCTGTGTTTTCATAAAGATCGGGGGAAATCAATCAAATGTCAGTAAGTATTGTTACTACAATATAGGATCCAGTCTCTGAACATTAACACCATGACCACTAGGTGGAGTAAAGAGAGATGCTGTGAGTTATTGTGGGGTTTTCTGTCCGACAATATTCTTTTGTATAACATTAGAAAATAAGTTAAAAGACTAGCTGACATTTTCGCCTCGTTTTTTGCCGTTTGAATTCCAGTGTATCTCTTTTTTTGAAGAACTGTTTAAAATGAGCTGAATGAGTTGTGATAACTAACTGACATCATTGTGTAGTCATTAAATTATAACATGCTGAAATATATGTTAAATGTACAAAGCCACAACAGTTTTGTTTCCCAGTGTTTTCGAGTATAATGATTCTTTTTGATCATTGTCCTTCTTCCCAATAGAAGGTATGTTGCTGCCCTCTGCAGGAAATAAGAACTCGATCTGCTCCTTAACCATGGAAGATATCAAAATGTAACTATATCGTTTAATAATAGTAATAATATTTTAATAATATTGAAACGGTAGATACAACCATATATATTTTTATTACAAAAAAAAATACACTTAATAGGGAGAACCACATTTGTCATTGTTTTACAGGAAATAAAGCTGCATAATAAAAGTTCAGTTAAGGAAAGTTCCCAAAATCCACACACATCAATGTTTTGGGAAATAACTTTGGAAGTCATTCTTTTTACATATTAACAGCAACCAACAAATTCCAAGAGTTTTATTGTTCCATATAGTCACCGAAGAAAACGTACACTAATTAACTTTTCAGCAATTATACACTTGACAATAAAAGTTTTTTTTACCTGTGATGTTGGGCAGTGATTCAACTGCTGGTGACAAAAAAATGAATTGAATGATTATTGTTTAAACTGAGTTTACGTCATTTTGACCCATAGCCATTTGAATCATGTCAAAATCAGGTTTGGCGTTCACACCTGACTTTAAAAACAAAATGTTGGTACAATTTCCAAAATGAAACAAGTGTGTAAAAGAAAACTAAAAGGATATCATCCAGAAAGTTTTTACTAAAGGTATCCCAGCATTTCCTCTGAACTATAACTCTTAAATAGGACTTGTTAACCAAAAATGTTCAGTAATATAAATCACAGAAGACTGTACAGTGTGTTGCTTTAAGATTTCTTTTAAACGCTTGTCACTGTCAAATGAAGTCTGACAGAGGAAGGAAAAGGAAACACTGTATAAAATCATGGTCCTTTGGGTTTCTACATGTTCTCCAAAATGCTTCAGAGAACCCAAAACAATTCCAGTCTCTAACTTATCATTTAAATACTTGCCTCCATTATGGACACTGTATTCAATAAGATTAGGTGCATTTACAAAATGTCAGCAAAGAACCCTTTTTGTGGACTGAAGAACTTTTTTAGCTGAACCTCCAGACACCGCACAGTTCAGCTGCCTCAGTCAGTGTCAGAGGATTCACTGGTAGAAGAAGAAGAGGAGGATGATGATGATGATGCTTCTTTCCTCTTCTTCTGTTTCTTTTTGCTTTTCCCATGTTCCTTTTTGCTCTTCTTGCTTTTCTTCTTGTGGCTTTTCACTTTCTTTTTCTTTCCACTTTGCTCTTCATCAGATGAGGAGTAGGAAGTACTGCGTTTCTTCTTTTTCTTGGTTGCGTCATCACTCGAAGAGTTTGATCTTGTGGAAAAGTATAAAAAAATGACAATGTTAACCAATTAAAACGAGCGATTAGTATGAAAGCGTCTCGGATTTCTGAACAGTGTTAAAAATGACTCCTTATGGACGGCTTATTTCCCTGATTCATAAATACAAAACTCATCACCAGAAAGAAAAAAAGAGGTAAATTAATGCAGACTTTATAAAAGTTAAAATAGTTTCAAAGTCTGATGGCCTACTCTACAACAATCAACAACAACAACAACAACAACAACCCAAACAAGTATTTAACAGTGATTTTTAGGGTCAGTGTGGACATTCCAAGTTACCTCTTTCTTGACTTTCGGTCGCTGCTCTTCTTCAGTTTGTGTCTTCCTTTTCTACCATCTTTGCTGTCGTCATGGGAACCTACACACATTTGGAGACAAAATGGTTAATGCAATTTCTACTGGAATAGAAGCTTCTCATAAAAGGCGTGCAAGACATCTGGACAATCTGGGGAAATGATCTAATCATACCGAGATTGAGACTTTAACCACTTCAACTCATTCACGTACTGTCACCAAAATCAATATGATAAGTAAGCAGAAGACCCAGCATCCCATACCCGCTGATGTATTTGTGTTTATGAACTTTATTAGGGATGCTCCGATCAATCGGCCGCCGATATTCACTCTCTGCCGATCGATCGGTGCTCTCTATAAAGGCCGATCAGGAGAGCCGATCACATGACGTAAAATACATGACACTTTTCTCTGTGCGCGGCAAAACAAGCTCGCCAAAATGGCTTCACCGGTCTGGCAGTATTTTAAAGACCCTGTGAAGTGTGCACCTGTGCATGATCTGTTATGCTAATACGTATAGTAATGACCAAAATTGTCCATTGGAACCCATATCAAAAAATGTTGGAATAGCAACGAATTTGACGAGTTTTGAATTTTCCGGGGAAATCTGCAGTCGACCTTCGCCTTCGTGGGCGTGGCTTGCGATCTACTGCGTGACGTCACGAGATGGACGCCGCCGCACTGTTTACATTCACCACCGTTCATTTTTTCTCTTTTTCAAAGTCGAATTTCTCAACGTTTTTGAGCTAGTATTTTCCTGGAAAGTGTGTCGGAGTCGACTGGAAGTGATTTCCAATCGAGAAAACCTGACAATGGAGGCGACAGTGAAGAAAGAGGGATGAAAAACACAGGGGAAACGATGCATTGCCGCTGGCTGTAGTAATGTCAAGTCTGCCGAAGTGGCGATGTTTCTGTTCCCAAAAGATGAAGGTGAGCCTGGCTGGTGTCATTGTTTCGTAGATTCTTTGATTGATCATGATAAATAAAGGCCGCTGGTTGATTCGAGAGAGAGAGAAAGAGAGACTGACAGAGTTACAGGGTTGTCGTTAGCATCTGGTGCTAGCTCGGAGCTAACGGAGATTAGCTGTTTCAACAATAAGGAGAGGGAGAGTGCTCTCCTGTGGGACTGAGAGAGATAACGTCAGCTCAGGGAGGTAAACTGTAGCCTAAGTTATCTCAGTGGGTTTGGTCATCTATGTAAACAAATATTTCCATCTATGTAATATTAGTTGTATAAAATAGGTTAAGAAATCCTTCCAATGTTTTTTGATTATTGAAATATATGTTTCATATGAGTGTTGAGAGCTGTATCCATAAATCTCTTAATGTTGCCCTCAAAGTGCACCAGATTGATCACTTTCCTCATCTATCCTGTCCGAAAAGCTGTCCAAATCAATCATTTCTCTCACACTAGTATCACTTTCCAGAGTCTCCGCCATGTGTACAATCGCAACTGGGTACATCTTGTGACGTCACAGCCACTATCGTCTGCAACTTCCGTTAGGCTCAGACGGCAAAATTAATAATTCATTAATTATGAATTATTAAAAATTATTTTAGCCATGAACAGGCAGAATGATATGTAAGGAATGAAACTGCCATTTCATTTTGGTGCAAAAACATGCACTTCACTGGGTCTTTAAGGTGTCCGAAAATGACAATAAAATAGCAGTATGCAACGTGTGTGAAGCAGAAATCCTGCAGCTCCGCCCGCTGTGACGGACCGGTGAGCGGAGCAACACACACAAGAGTTAGACCTTACACACTTAGCTTATTTATCTACCTCTGGAACAAGCTAAACTAGTTATAAATATATTTATTCTTCACTGTCGGGTCACTCATTACTGGATCAGTGAGCTGCATGAGACGGATAGTGACCGGCTGTCAGGGGAGGGGGAGAGAGAGAGAGAGAGAGAGAGAGAGAGAAAGAAACTAATTTCTCCCATGTCATTATCCAAAGTTAATGTAGACTTGAATAATGTACTTCATTTGAATTTAATAATTATGTTAGTTGTTATTTGTGGAAGCTCCAGTGAATGAGCCCCATTAGCTGAGTTTTAAACATCACTTTAAATGGAAGATCCCCATAGGCCCCGCCCACTCGATCAGTATCGGCGATCGGTATCGGCCGATACTGATTCCGGCGATTGCCCCCAAAATTGGCGATCGGAGCATCCCTAAACGATATACATCAACCCCCAGGAACACCTTTTTGTAAGACTGCATATTGGTTTTACTCTTTCCCATAGTTTCTTAAAGACATAGATACAATCAAATTCATAGTATTGTTGTTTTTTCATTAGATAACTGACTGTGTGAAAAACCTAGATTGGTACCTTTGCTACGCCCAAGCTTCTCAGTGCGCTGAACAGGAACATCGTCTTCACTCTCCTCTTCGCTGCTGGTGCTGCTCACATCCAGAACAATGTCTTTCTGGGGGTCGACTCTGACAAAGTTTCGGCATTCAAAAGTCAAATGGCCCGCTGAAAAATGCATGTAAGAGAGAATAGATGAAGAACCATGAAAAGAACATCAGGATTATTGTATTGCTTATATTTTATAATAATAAAGCTTTATTTATATAGCACCTTTCATACAACACGTGCAGCTGAAAGTGCTTTACAAAATGACACATCACAAGTTCAAAACAAACAAGAAGTTCCCCTCAGATTATTTGTTAACAACTTTAAAAGGAACATGCAGCAACATATAAAATGTTAGCAGGTTAATAGACACATGGAGGTACTTTTAATTATAAAATGTATGATAATAAAAATAAAATAAATAATGTTTTCTCTCTGACAGATAAGACACAAGACAACTGAGTCGATGCAACAATATAAAATATAATATAAAACCCCATAAAACAAAGTGAACATACAGGTACAACAGAAATACAAATACAAATGAAAATATTAAAAGCTATACAATATATAAAACAATATCACGGTAGGTAAATAATAAAGACTAAAATAACATTTAAAGTGGGGGGTTGCTAATAAAAAGTTAATCTAAAAAGATGTGTCTTTGGCTGTCGTTTAAAAATGTCCACTTATTAAATGTAACACTGCAACAGGAACAAATGAAAGAGAAAATATAACTATACTTTGACTCTAACAAGCCTATTGCACATTTACCTGGACTGAATCCAATATTCACACAAAAGCTTTTTGTATTGTATAATGGAATTTGTGTGTAAAAGCTTTACTTACGATATCCACATTTCTTGCACCCAGCTCTGATGTTGTCCTTATTAGGGCCTGTGTGAAGATCAGTAATTAAAGTGTATTAGTGATCGAAGTTAGTGTGTAAGTGCTAACTCAAGCTACACGCACACGTAAAAGTCCATTAACAAGACAATAACACCTGTAAGAAAGGCGATATGTTAAGTGAATTTAAAACGATGTGACGTCGAATGGCTCTTCGTTAATTCCAAATACAACATACGCACTTGGAGTTTTGCTCAATATTTATACTGCGAAAATTACTTTAATGTTTTATCAACGATTGCACCAAGTTGTACATTGTAGCCAAGTTAGCACAGCTTGTTGACGTGTAACAATGCAGATATAAAGTAACCCCTATATGTAAAAAGGTTACTCGTTGGATGGGGATTAGACATATTACATTTATTAAATGGTTGTTTTGTTAGCTTTACGCTAGCGTTAAGGTTAGCACGACTATGTTAAACAATGTTGTTACAATTAGCTACACCCATTAGCTTGGCAGACTAAACTACTTAAGTTATACATCTATGTAAATATATAATATAAATCTAGCACTGACCTGTGGCAGCCATTGTGCTTTAAACGATAAAGCCGAAGAAGTGAATGATGTTTTTAGAGCGCGAATACGTCAAATTGTCCACGAGTTTTCACTCAAAATAACGTCGTCCGGAAACATTTGTTCAAAAACTACTTGGGTTCCGGCTTCTTCTTCTGCTATTTCCTTACTTCACTGGCGGCATGCAATCTGAATGGTGCGCGTAAGACTGCCACCATCTGGCTAGGAGTTTAGAGCAGTAGATTGCAGGGGTCCTTATTGAAGAGCTAAAAAACACATCACATCATCTACGATCAACTAATCCTTCAATCAGCTGTTTTATCAGTGTTTCCATTCATTAATCTAATATTTTATAATGTAAATACTTTATTCTCTTTTAAGTTTATGGCCTACTTTATTAATTAGGAATAACACTACTAACTGAACTTTGTGCAAGATTGTTGGGGTGGAAGCTAAATAGTAGCCTACTTATTGGTGTATTTCTTATGTTCATATTGGGATGCCATAATAGAGTGATGCAATGTGCCAGGAAGTTTCGACCATTTCAAATATACTACATCCTACTGAGTGCAGGCCTACAATAACATCATGATCTTCCTTCATTGCTCTGACCCCTAATAAGTCCATGCAACACATTACCGTAGCCCATCAAAAAAAATGCTACAAATTTTCAGAAACAATATTTGCCTCTGCTTATTTGGCTTCCCAGAAAAGCCAGTTGTGGTTTTTGTCAGGGGTTGATTAAACGCAACCAGAGTCAGACTGGCAGATGGAAAATGTCGACAGATGTTGGCCCCCAGACATGCCCTCATCATCATGTCTGTGACTGTGACACACACACACACACACACACACACACACACACACACACACACACACACACACACACACACACACGCACGCACACACGCACGCACGCACGCACGCACGCACACACACACACACACACTTGTCTTTAGATCATGCACTCTGTCTCATTGATGGTTTTGACGAAATTATTTCTGGTATTCGGTCTATTTAAAATAAAAACTGATATTATTACATGTAAGTATAAGTAAGTGTAATCAGTTGATGGCTCACGATAAGATGCTTCACAGCTCTGAAGTTCCGCTCAGTCAGAGGACTTTGACCCAACGCATTTCACCTTATTTTGCCCCCTAAAATGCTTAAAACGCATGGCCATACCCTATTTATTTGTTTCCAGTCACTGACCATAGCAACATTATATCATCTTTCATCATGTTTGCATCAAAATATTTGGAATGATAACAGGAAGAACATATGTAAAGCATATTAGCACCATTATTCCTTAATTACTTTCTTTTAAGCCTTTCTTATCATACTGTATTTGATTAATCTTTCCTCTATTTGACCAAATGATCTTTCTGAGAATCATTGTATTTTGACAGGGATATTTGCCAGTTGGGTTTTCCTATTTTATTGATGCTTTAGTTTTTTGTTTTATTTCCCCTCAAAAGACGGTATTAATTAAGTGCAATATTTCACACATATTGTTTCTTCAAGTACAGTTTCCTACCTTATACTTACAAAGTATCCACCTTAAGCAAGGGTTTCTCTAAGCGTTTAAAACAGACACTTACTCAATAAACCTACCCATATCTAGGTTTGCTGTTAATAAAGATTATCTTACAAGGCTTGAAAAGAGTTCAAAAGAGCATGCTTTATCTCTGTGTCAGTTTATTGCCTCAGGTGAGAGATACAATCAGAGACTCTTTAAAATGACTCTTCATAAAACTGCGCAGAAACCAGGTAAAAAAAGTTACTTCCTTGCTTAAGAGAAGTATGGAATTCAGCTTTCAACCACTGGAAGGTGCAAAAAACACAAAAACCTATGAAAGACAAGCTTTGTAAAACAATGCTTTATTATTAGTAGAAGGGTATAGGCTATGGAGAATAAAGGAAGAATGGACCAAAAAAGACAAATGACACAATATCTCATCTGCTTTCATAAAACTGCATAACACAAACTCACCAGTTTATAACATCTGAAATAACATAACTCTGATGATAGTCAGTCTACACCAACACAGTGGAAGATATAAATACCACAAGTCTTAGCGACTAATTTACTGTATACATCACATTCACTTAACACAGTTTGAAGTGGTATTCCAGATGTCTTTTTACGAGTTTTACTCTTATGACCTGTGTTTTCACTCACACATGCCTCTGTCTAATACACCATAAACAACTTTTAACGTTTTATATAACCATTAAACACCATTTCAAATGATTTATCTTCAAAGCTTTATTGCATTTCATGTCTTAAAGTCACAATTTATGATCCAATTGTAAACAAAGGGTAACCAAAAAAGAAAGAAAAACAAAGTTCACACTTGATTTGGATGTATAAGGATCGAAGTTCAGTCTTGTAAAACGTTTAACGGCATGTCATTTTACTGGCCTAAAGTGTAACTTGACTCTAATTTCTAGTCAGTTTGTTTATTATAAACATTCAAAAAAAAAATATTTGTAGTAATGATGACTCCATTATTCTGGTAAGCTGCTTTGTGACCCAAGTCCGTATTTAGAATCGTTGCCAACAAGAAAACACATTAATTGCTGATTTGAGTCTGTGTTTCAAACGTTTTACAGTGATATAATTTACATGGTCACAAATAATAGATCCTGTGAGGGGGGCCTTATTTGCAGCTGCTGACAGGCAGATGCACAAACTTGTCTCAATTTCTACAAACATATCAAGAAAAAACTCCCTAATATAAGATAAGACATGTGGTAAACATTCCTTTGTTGTAATTTGGATGCTATTTTCCTTTATCCTGAGCATCACTTCTACAGTGTGTCTTCCATTTACCTCATAGTCTTACTTTATATTACATTACATTGCATTTAGCTGACGCTTTTATCCAAAGTGACTTACAATACAGTAAGTACATTCGACCAGGAAGATACAACCTTGAAGAAAACAGAATCATATAAGTACATCAGGTTTCATAGAGCCAAACATTTCAAGTGCTACTCAACTGGCTTTAGATAAGCCAGTCCTTTATTAGTATATAAGTGCTCTGTTAGCAGTTCTTTGTTAGTAATTCTATCGCTCGAAGTGGAGTCAAAAGAGACGAGTTTTCAGTCTGCGCCGGAAGATGTGCAAGCTATCTGCTTTCCTGATTTCAATGGGGAGCTCATTCCACCATTTTGGAGCCAGGATAGCAAACCCACGTGTTTTTGCTGATGGGAACTTGGGTCCCCCTCGCAGTGCGGGTGCAGCGAGCTGTTTGGCTGATGCAGAGCGGAGTGCACATGCTGGGCTGTACAGTTTAACCATGTCCTGGATGTAGGAAGGGCCAGATCCATTCGCAGCATGGTACGGCACGCAAGTACCAGTGTCTTGAAGTAGATTCTAGCAGTTACCGGAAGCCAGTGAAGGGAGCGGAGGAGCGGTGTGGTGTGGGAGAATTTTGGAAGGTTGAAGACCAGACGAGCCGCTGCATTCTGGATGAGCTGCAGAGGTCGGATGGCACATGCAGGTAGACCAGTCAGGAGGGAGTTGCCGTAGTCTAGGCGTGAGATGACGAGAGCCTGGACCAGAACCTGCGCTGTTTTCTGTGTCATCTGGGGACGTATCCTCCTGATGTTGTAAAGCGTGTATCTGCAGCAGCGGGTTGTAGCAGCAATGTTTGCAGTGAAGGCAGGGGCGGACTGGGACTAAAATTCAGCCCTGGAAACTGACCCAGTCCGGCCACATGAAAGGTCAAATGTTAGAAATCCGCTGTTTATTATTTAAAGTTTTACGTCCGATTCGCTCCTTTTTTCCTTTCTGTACACAGCTCCAGTTTGGGCATTTTTAGTTGCTGCCTGTAGCGGAAGTTTAGTAAAATTATTTTTGATGAAATACTCCAAATCTCCACCCACCATAATTGCACTTGCTTCAGTTGCTTGCTAATTTTTAAGGGCGGTGATGACAGTTACAGTGAATTGAAGTTGACGCGATTTGATTGGATTGTGAAGCATGACGCCTCATCTGATTGGTCAATCCCTCGATTTTTTTTCACCAAGGGAAGCCAATTTCGGCTAGCCTCCTCTCGCAACAGAGAGTGCAATCTACTGTTTCACCATAACATCTAGAGGGGGTTGTTTCACTCTTTGTAAAATACTCAATGAGAATGGGGGAGAGACGGGCCGGCAGAATAATTACCGAAACTAAACGAAGTGTTTTTATTTATTTATTAAAATTATAACTACAATCCAAAAAAACAGGGGAAGCCTGGCTTCCCTAGGCCTCCAGGAGAAAATGCCACTAAGTTCAAGGGATAATTCTCACCCACCTCTTTCCCTGCACTTGTACAGGACTGTCTCAGAAAATTAGAATATTGTGATAAAGTTCTTTATTTTCTGTAATGCAATTAAAAAAACAAAAATGTCATACATTCTGGATTCATTACAAATCAACTGAAATATTGCAAGCCTTTTATTATTTTAATATTGCTGATTATGGCATACAGCTTAAGAAAACTCAAATATCCTATCTCTAAATATTAGAATATCATGAAAAAGTATACGAGTAGGGTGTTCAACGAATCACTTGAATCGTCTAATTAACTCGAAACACCTGCAAGGGTTTCCTGAGCCTTGAAAAACACTCAGCTTGGTTCAGTAAACTAAATCACAAGTATGGGGAAGACTGCTGATCTGACTGCTGTCCAGAGGACCGTCATTGACACCCTCCATCAGGAGGGTAAGACACAAAAAGAAATTTCTCAAAGAGCAAGCTGTTCACAGAGTGCAGTTTCAAAGCACATCCACAAAAAGTCTGTTGGAAGGGGGAAATGTGGCAGGAAACGCTGCACAACCAAGAGAGATGACCGCAGCCTTAACAGCATTGTGAAGAAGAGTCGCTTCCAGAATTTGGGGGAGCTTCAAAGACAGTGGACTGAAGCTGGAGTCCAGGTATCAAAAGTCACTGTTCACAGTTGTGTCCGGGAAATGGGCTACAATAGCCGTATTCCCATGGTCAAGCCACTTCTGAACTCAAGATAACGGAAGAGGCGTCTGACTTGGGCTAAGGAAAAGAAGCACTGGACAGTTGCACAGTGGTCCAAAGTCCTCTTTTCAGACGAAAGCAAGTTTTGTATTTCATTTGGAAGTCAAGGCGCCAGAGTCTGGAGAAAGGCTGGAGAGGAGCAAAATCCAAGTTGCTTGAAATCCAGTGTGAAGTTCCCACAGTCAGCGATGGTTTGGGGAGCCATGTCAGCTGCTGGTGTTGGTCCACTGTGTTTCATCAAGCCCAGAGTAAATGCAGCTGTGTACCAAGAGATTTTAGAGCACTACATGCTTCCGTCTGCTGAAAAGCTCTATGGAGATGAGGAATTCATTTTCCAGCATGATCTGGCACCTGCCAAAACCACCAGTAACTGGTGTACTGACCATGGCATTACTGTCCTCGATTGGCCTGCAAATTCCCCTGACCTGAACCCCATAGAGAATATGTGGGGTATTGTGAAGAAGAAGCTGAAAGACACCAGACCCAACAATGCTAATGAGCTAAAGGCCGCTATTGAAGCATCCTGGGCATCCATAACACCTCAGCAATGCCACAGGCTGATTGCCTCCATGCCACGCCGCATTGATGCAGTAATCCGTGCAAAAGGATTCCCAACCAAGTACTGAGTGCATTAATGGACATTTTCAAATGTTTGATTGTGTTTTGCTGTTATAAATCTTTTTTTTTTACTTGGTCTGAGGAACTATTCTAATTTTTTGAGATAGGATTTTTGAGTTTTCTTAAGCTGTATGCCATAATCAGCAATATTAAAATAATAAAAGGCTTGCAATATTTCAGTTGATTTGTAATGAATCCAGAATGAATGACATTTTTGTTTTTTTAATTGCATTACAGAAAATAAAGAACTTTATCACAATATTCTAATTTTCTGAGACAGTCCTGTATGTTGAGCTGGTTCTTCCACCAGCTCAACTCTATCCCTCATCAGGAATGCAGGAGGCTGGCTGTATATCTGAACTCGGGCCCTCATCATTCTCTTCATCATCTTGCACTTGTTCTAAGCTGCTGCTGATAGTGCTTGTAGCAGCGCTGCTGCCAAAAAGGTCTGTCAATTTGCGACATGTATATGCTTCACCTGCGAGTGACTTCACCTTTTCTTCTCTTGCCTTCTCGACCTTTTTCTTTTCGTTTTCTTTGATTTTTATCCATGTTTTTTCATTCTCTCTGTCTGCCGCGGCGTCTAAAGGCCCAGATACACCGGCCCGAAATCGGCAGTAAATGGGAGTCGGGCCGAACAGGAGCGTGGGCACGCCCTATTCGGAGTGGTGTGCGCCGCACCGTCGGGTCTTTTCTGCCGACCTGACGCCTTTTCTTGCCGATTCAACATGTTAAATCGGCGTCGGGAACACCACCGGAAGTCGGACAAAGGGATAACACTGATTGGCTGTTCAGCTAGCGAATCAGTGCATGAGAAGCGTTAACGGAAGTGAGGGAGGTAAACAAATGATTTAAAATGGAAGATGGAACACACACGGACAGCTATTTCACCTCATCGGTTTATAGAGCTCCTGTTCGTTCATGTTTTCAATGGACGAGAGTGAAAATGGAAAGAAAAATGCTATTTGTTGTTTGTTTATATTACGGAGTCTGTTCTTCTTCTCTGTCTTCCGGTTGTTCCGGTTGTTGCCTCTTTTGAATGATGAATACACACTACCGCCGCCTGCTGTTAAGGAGAGTTATTGCCACTCACGCATACGCAGTTCATACGTGCTCGGCTCGGATTTGCGGTGTGTTCCAGTGCGCGAAGTCGGCAAATACGCAGGAGAGTCCGGCGACGCAATAGTCGGTGTCGGCGACTTCTCAGGTGACTGGCCGGTGTATCTGGGCCATAATCCCTTCTCTTCGTGTGGCCGGTCTTTTTTCTTCTTCGTGTGTGATTATTTGAGAGATAAGAATCACACAACTGCATTAGCTGCCGCTGTCGCCCTCTGTCGGCCGTCAGCGCTACTTAAATGATGACGTTAAACCATTTTTAAAAAGGGCCAGTCGGCCGTGAACGGCCCTTGACGACCGGCCGTTCTGTGGTTCTCCAGATTCTACAGATGGCCAGTCCGCCCCTGAGTGAAGGACAGTTTGTTATCTAGGATCACACCCAGATTCCTTGCAGTCTGAGTCGGGGGAACAACAGAGGTGCCAATGTTGATTGTTAGGTCAAGAGTGGGACAATCTTTTCCCGGAAGGAAAAGCAGTTCAGTCTTGTCAAGGTTGAGCTTGAGGTGATGAGCAGACATCCACTGAGAGATGTCTGCTAGGCAAGCAGAGATGCGTGCGACGACCTGGGTCTCTGAGCGGGGAAAGGACATAATTAATTGGGTGTCGTCAGCGTAGCAGTGGTATGAAAAACCATGACTAATGACAGATCAGAGCGAGTTTGTGTACAAGGAGAAGAGGAGGGGACCAAGAACAGAGCCCTGAGGGACCCCTGTAGTTAATTGACAAGGATCGGACTCGGACCCTTTCCAAGTTACCCTGTAGGTGCGGTCTTTGAGGTATGAGGTGAGGAGGGAAAGTGCAGAGCCTGAAACTCCAAGTTCTTGGAGAGTGTGAAGGAGGATCTGATGATTCACAATATCGAATGCAGCAGACAGGTCCAGAAGGATGATGACAGAGGAGAGGGAGGCTGCTTTAGCCGTGTGCAGTTCCTCAGTGACAGTAAGGAGGGCAGTTTTTGTGGAGTGACCTGCCTTGAAACCAGACTGGTGCGGATCAAGAAGGTTGTTCTGATGGAGATAACAGGAGAGTTGTTTAAAGACAGCGCGTTCGAGTGTTTTTGACAGGAACGGGAGGAGAGAGACAGGCCTGTAGTTTATCGAAGCGTCCACACAGCAGCGTGCGGTGACGCTTGGCGGTGGGCGTGTCTGAAGCTTGGGGAGTCAACACGAGCAACGCGACCAACAACCAATCACATGAATCTCCCGCCCCCGACATACAAAGCAAAAAACATTCCATGCTAGCTATATATACTGTCTATGTCTGCTAGCTGTCCATTCAATGTTTAAACGAGGTACACTGGATATAAACTCCCCAAACACGCAAAAACCTACAAGTTTCACCCACTATCTCTGCCACCTCCCTCCATGCCTGGCTCCTCCGGTTTGTATCCCGGTAGATGAACAGAGACTGATCATACAGCACCGGGTGATTCACTACCGCAATCATTATTTTCTCCTCCATTTTATGGAACATGTAGAAATGACCTGCGGTATGGCTCTCGCAGCATACACGCGGTTTGATTGGCTAGCAGTTGTACTGGCAGATTTTCATAAACGGGATTTGATTGGCTGACGCTTCCGTCGAAGCAAGCGAGCAACGTGAGCAACGCGTAGCTACGCTCCCCACAATGCAGTTTGGCGAAGCGTGACGTCACCCCATTCAAAGTGAATGGGCAGAAGCGTTGAAGCTTCAACGCACGCCGCTGTGTGGACGGGCCGTATAACATCAGACGGGTTGAGAGTGGGTTTCTTTAGGAGAGGGTTTACTCTTGCCTCCTTGAGACTGTTTGGAAAGTGACTAGAAGTTAGAGAAGTGTTGATGAAATGGGTGAGAAATGGTAGAATATCAGGAGCGATAGTCTGAAGGAGGTTTGAGGGGATAGGGTCAAGAGGACAGGTGGTAGGACGGGCAGAGGTAACGAGGGTAAGAACCTCACTTGGAGAGAGAGGGGAGAAGGAGGTCAGTGTGTGGGTGAAGGGAGGGTCTGGTGACCCAGCGGTGGGTAAAGGTGAGTCAGAAAAAGAAGAGCGAATATCATCAACCTTTTTTTCAAAGTAGTTAACAAAGTCGCTTGACAGAAGGAAGGAGGGTGGAGGGGCTTTGGGGAGGTCCAAGAGGGTGGAGAAGATAGAAAATAGTTTTATTGGGATTGGAATAGGAAGATTGGATCTTATCTTGAAAGAAAGTGCTTTTTGCCTGAGAGATCGAAGCAGAGAAAGAGGAGAGGAGAGCCTGATAGGTTAGGATAGTAAAAATACTGTCCTATTTGTAAGTAATTTTCTACAGAATAGAACAGTGAATCTCCAGTAAAAATTAATCACACTGCATTTGACAAGTTAGAATGCACCTCAGAGTTGATAAAAAAAAACCATTTCTACTTAAATGGCTAAATAGACATTAATATGGCTGTGCTGAGTGTTCCTCTTTTTTTATCTGCAGACTTTTTCAATCAAACAATTTAAAAGAGTGATTGTTGTTTACAACAAAAACATCACAACATGACTTCTTAAAATGTGATTCATCGGGGCATGTCAAAGAGTCTGGGAACATTTCCAGACTGATGACGGATTTGAAAGAGAGGATTGCAAAAAATTTCCTGGAACATCCCTTATATTAAATGAGTCTGATTCTTCCTCTGGGAACACAGATGAGACTTGAATGTTGTTAAACCAAAAATAAAAATGCTTAAATGCAATGAACAAATGACTGTAATAAGTAAAGGTGCAGAAACAGAATGATCATAGCTTTTGTTCCTTTACGGAATTCTTGAAACTCTTCAACTGAAAAGAATAATAGCCTATACCCGCCAAAATCTACTAATGCAAAATGGCTTTAATAAAGGTATACTAGTGTGTTTATGAGCAAAGATAAAAATCAAATGACTGAAACAATCTATAATCCATTGGGACACATCACAGTCAATGAATGTCTTTGTTTGCCGACTTCCAGATTCATTATTCACATCGTCTTGCACAAACATCCATCAAAGACATGGCTTCAAACAGAGGCCTCAATCAAAGTGCTCTGGTAGTGCGTTGAACCTTTTTCCCAGCCCTAATGTTGTTTTCACCAAGTTGCATGTTACCAAAAAGCATCTGGAGAATTGGGATTTAGGCTAGCAGGATGTTTTGGTGTGGGGAACATTTCCCACAGTAAGAGCACAGTGTTCTTGGCCAAGATGTTAAGACCCTTTGTACTATTGCATCCACATCAATTATCATGTTTTAATCTGAAAGAAGCTAAACTCCAATTAGAGATTCATGAAACAATACTAGGAGTCTACTTAAATGCGTATGACTCTGTAAGCCTATACTTAGGTTTCAGCGGTGCTTCGAGGTAAATGTTAAGAAACACTTAAGTTGAGAATGTTAGCATGTTAACATTTGATATTTAGCAATAAACGCAAACTACATTTAATGATGATGGAAATGTTATTAAGTTTGCATTTAGTATTAGTGAGTTAGATAAAAAGTTAAGGCATTACCAAAGTAGATGCAATCCATCTTGATGGGAACCTGAATGTGTATACCAACATTTAGAACGCCACGCCACTCTCGCCTCCAATGTTTATGTCTATGTTTTGGGACTTGTGACGCCTCACTATTTTCGCCTTAGTGCCCTTATTGTTCTGAAACTTGTGACTGTGCTGATCTGTGGCCTCCTTTTCTGTTTACTTATATTATAAATAAATAGCTCCTTGTTTAAAGAGCCTATACCTTTGTTTATATCATTTTTATTTCAGTTTACTACTAGAACCAACCTCTTACCAAGAACACCTGTGCTGCGTCTCAGGTCGGTTAAATGGAATCCTTGCGTCCCTCACTTGCTTCGTTTCCCTGCGCTTAGTCCCTCCCACCAGGGAAGCATGGAGAGACGCAAGGAAACCATGAGAAGCAGGGAAATGAGTTTTAAGAGCAATGGGACGTCCTTTCCTCCGGAGCGTCACGTGAAGCGACGTCCGTTTGTGATGACACCGCACAGCTGATGTCTGACAGCAGCTCTGTCCCCGTTGTTTTCACACACACCCCCGCCTCTGTTAGTACACATTTATAAGATTATATTTAATATACAACGTTATAACACTGACAGGCAAATGATGTATCATCATGTACATCTGTATATTCTGACTTTTATTGTAGTATAGCTAATTGTATCCTCATTCTAATGTTGTGTTAAGATTGACATATACATTTTTATCATCTGTTGTAGACCCAAATAAATAAAAATAAAATAAGAACTCATTCTCAAAAAAGATAAACGCCATTCTTAAAATAAACGAAAAAAGCGATCATGAAAATGTTTCCAAGAAGTGAATAAAATAATTTTTGACCCTTTTGTTGTTCAGATATATCACATATTTAAATGATACATTAATTGAAACAAAACACAGTATAAACTGAGGAGTGACTCTTGTGAGTTTCATGTATTTTCTTCACTCCGCTGGGAAACTGCTCTCATGTCAAGAAACATCAGATCAGTGCATGCCCTGCATCGTCCAGATACAACCTTAAAGAAAACAGAATCATATAAGTGCATCAGGTTTCATAGAACCAAAGATTTCAAGTGCTACTCAACTGGCTTTAGATAAGCCAGCCCTTTATTAGTATCTAAGTGCTTTGTTAGTAATTCTATCGCTCGAAGTGGAGTCAATCAGTGAGCGATACACAGTAAGGGGGTGGAGCGAGTGGCTGAGGATTTCACCGGAGGATGGTCTGGTGGTTCCTCGGTTATCGCTCCTCAATCCTCGGCCCTCCGGCAGAAATAAGCGCCATGGGATGCAACTCAAGATGGCGCAGACAAATCAACTTCCGGTGATACAGAGGACCAAGGAAATTAAAATAACCGACCTGAGACGCAGCCCTGGTCTTGTGTTTCTTCCCTTTTACCCAAACGAGCTGGGGACGTAACAGGCAATAACTGTCCTTACCAGCAGGCGTTGGTAGTGTGTATTCGTCATTCAAAAGAGGCAACAACCGGAAGACAAACTGCGTGATACACAGAGAGCAGAAGAACAGACTGCGTGATATAAACAAACAACAAATAGCGTGTTCGTTCCATTTTCACTCAACAACGAGAAGCTCATGGGGCTTTCCCGAACCTGTGTCGAGAGCTGGAGTTAAATTAAATCTCAGATTTGCCTTCTTAATAGTTTGTTTGGGTCCCTCACTTCCGTTTCGCTTCTCATGCACTGATTCGCTAAGCTGAACAGCCAATCAGAGTGATTTATTTGGCCAACGGCCTTTGGCCGACAGCCTACCGATTCAACATGTCGAATCGGCGGCGGAAGGTGTCAGCACGGCCGAAAAGACACGACGGTGCAGTACACACCAATCTGAGTAGGGCGACACAACGCTCATCGACGGCCCGACATCTATCGACGCTGAAAATCGTCTCGTTTGTAAGGACCTTAAGGTAGGGACACACCAAGCTGACACCAAAGAATTGACACAGACGGACCCGACTGTTGTTTCGCCTCGCGCCTCCTGCGTCTTGGCCATGCGGAACACAGCACAAAGACTTCAGCCGACGGCCAAGTATCACGTACGAACTGCGCATGCGTGAGTGGCAATAACTCTCCTTACCAGCAGGCGGCTGTAGTGTGTATTCGTCATTCAAAAGAGGCAACAACCGGAAGATAGATAACTGAGAGAAGAATAACAGACTGCCTGATATAAACAAGCAACAAATAGCGTGTGCGTTCCATTTTCACTCTCCTCCATCAAAAACTATTTAAGCATTGTGGCTGGCAACCGTAAAGTACTGCTGCTACCACATTCCATGCATCAGTAATTATAATCAAAGATTACATTAATAATATACAACATCATAACACTGACAGGCAAATGATGTATCATCATGTACATCTGTATATTCTGACTTTTATTGTAGTATAGCTAATTGTATCCTCATTCTAATGTTGTGTTATCTAATGGCTGTAGTATGAAGGTATGAAATAAAGTTTTGCATTTTGCAGTATTGGTAAAAAGTGGTTTATAATCAAGAGAACTGTACAATGTAAACAATCGACAAAAATACAATACGATAAAAATAGTATGTAATACAATAAAAAAATGTTATTGCCACAACTGTCTGTAAAAAGAAATGTGCCACATCTTTAAAAAATAGTGAACCGTATGTACAAAAACATTTGCCACATCTTTACAAATTACTGAACTGTCTAGAGCAGTTATTCTCAAATGAGGGTACGCGGACCCCTAGGGGTACGTTGGGGTACTGCAGGGGGTACGTGAGATAAAATAAATAAAATATTCCTAGAACCACCAAGGGGGTCCTCATATAAACATGTCAAATGTGTGTATTTTATTTTATAGTTTTTCATGATCATTTTCTTCATTGGTGTATTAAACATATATTACTTCAATTGAAAAACTCCTTGGAAAAATGTATTTACATTTTTTTTCGTTATCATGCATAAAGATGAACATATCCTTAGTTTGTTGTAATTCATGCACGAAGGAGTTGATAAATCACACACTGATGGAACATCACAATATTGTAATTATTTATATAGGCTTTTTCTATCCAAAATGTTTGGGGTCGGTCAGGGGGTACTTGGCTGAGAATATTTTCAAAGGGGGTACATTACTGAAAAACGTTTGAGAAGCACTGGTAGAGGTTTCATTTTCCAGGCTATTGTCCGTTAAATACTTAAAAAAGGTATTTTCCAAGTCATGCAGGAAGTGTGGCAGCCGATCACGTGGCAACTGCCGCAGTCTGTGTTCAAATACTTTTAAATGGGCCGCAATGTCGTCATTATGTCCATTATGTCCACCCGTGGTAAACTGTGCCAGGGTCATGCCAATCGAGTGCAGCAATGTTTTTGACGCCTCAATGGCAGAGTCATCCTGCTCACCCTGCATCATCCTGCTGCGCTTCGCCTGAGGCCTTCGAGTGCTCTAAAAACTGCAGCCTGGTCAGGATCCACTGCTGTCTGCCAGTCTTTTGTGTTCCAGGTGTACTGGGTTTCGCAGAGAATCCCACTTCTTCTTGAGCTCTTTCTCTGAAGCATACAAATAAACGATTTAAGCATTGTGCAATTCATATCTATATGCAGTGCCAAACAAGTAGCAACAGCTAGCAAAAAATGACAACAAAACACAAGGTTGAAATAACAAATTATATTTCACGTTAATGTCACTGTACGCTGGCAAACAATAACAAACCAACAGTTTCTGCTAAAGAGCTCAATTGACGAAAAAAAAGAGAATCTTACCTGATAAACCAAGTTTAACTCTGTAATGTCGAACAGAGCTGGCCTCTCCTGGATCAAGCTGATGGGTTGGTGTTCGGTTCCTTCATTCCAGATCGCTATGATGAAAAATAAACTCCTGCGTCCAGGTGAGATGAAAATGAAAAAGATTAGCCGTCTGTGTGTGCCTTCTTAAATCGTTCGATTACGTCCCTCACTTCCGTTTTGCTCCTCATGCACTGATTTGCTAGCTGAACAGCCAATCAGAGTGATTTATTTGACCGACAGCCTTTGGCCGATTGCTTACCGATTTGACAAAAAGGTGTCTGCACGGCCGAAAAGACATGACGGTGCAGGACAAACCAATCTGGGGCGACAGGACGCTCATCGTCGGTCTGACATCCATCGACGGCCAAGATTGGCCCGGTGTGTCCGGGTCTTTAAAGCAGCTATTACAAACACAAAGAAAACAGACACACATTAACACTGTTGCCTCAGCCACAATTCTTCTGGGAAAGTTAAAACTAAAACCTCTTCACTTCAATTTATTTTGTAACTTGGTAACCTACTCATCTATCGTGAAAATACAAGGGGGAACTGCACCAGGAAAAAGGATACTGCAGATTATCGCAGTACCGGTAACTGATGCAGTTCATAGAAAACCCAGAGAATTAAAAATGTATCTACAGTAGGGCTACATGCAGTGCCTGGGTGGTCCAGTCTGTTCCTCAAGAAATTTGACCCCATGCCTAATGAGTAATTCATGCATGAGTGTGTGACCTAAATGCCTAAATAGCTAATTTTAAGCTGAATGAAAGAAGGACTCCATCTCACAGCAATCCCCCTTTACGCTGCCAACAGGCTCCGTCTGGTCAGCACCTGGCGGACACTGAGCGCGCTGTGGAGGATGTTTTTGGATAGAGGTCTGTCAAGGAAAAAAGTCTGACCTCAAGCGCCAGTCGCAGAGTCTCCCAACCTCACCACCTGACACAATGTTGCTCCCACAGGCACAAGCATCACGCCTGGGTGGCCATGTAGGAACTCTTCTTGGCTTCCTCTCAGAAGGGAAAACAAAAGCTGTAAGGAAGAAGAATAAGACAGATTTTATGCTGTTCCACCAGACTGATTGGACTCCCTGATTTACCAACATTTATCTTCTTCTCTGCCATAATTTACACTAAAAATAGTATCTGTTTCGGGCATATATTTGAAAATGTTTTCTTTGGCAACTGCTAGGTGCTACTGTCTGGTCTTTTCCCAGGTCTGAGGTGAGGCAAATAGCAGCTGGAATTGATTTGTTTTGAATGATGCGTCTGTATGCAGTGCAAGTATGGTTGCTCACCAGCTCTGTCCTCCCACCTCCGTTCCTCCCTCCAGGCTCTTTTTCTCTCTCTCCCTCTCTCTCTCCTTTCCTGAATCTTCCTGATGTGCTGTTACACGAGAACGCAAACGGTCCGCTACTTTTCTCTTTCGTATAGCCCGTTCGTTCACACAAGGCCGTAACGGAAACGCGGAAATGGACCCCGCAAACGGACCCCGCAAACGATAACGGGTCTCAAGGTGGATAGATCTGCAAACGGAACGCTCTGGGGGGCCAAACGGCTCTGTGTAAATAAAGTGAAGTACAGTGCATATATCCCTTCACAGAACAGAAAAGTATGCCTTTAAAACAGGTTTAATGAGATGATGAAATCGAAGCTGAACTGTATAACTTAAAAAGGCACACATGCTGAAAACCTCCCCCAGGAGATTTTTTGAAATACTAACATATAAACTACGCATTCAGGTACACTCTGAGAAGAAAATAAATAAATCTATTACTACCCAACATTTTAATAATATTTTATGCCATTGTTTGTTTCATCACAGAGAAAAGAGTAAAGAGGAGATAGTCTGTGTGAATTACTTTAAATTGTGGGGAAGGGTAGATAGCTCCCATTGTTCTGTGACCTGTCAATCATAAAACCGGGGGTCATATTTCATTATGTGTTCATTTTTATCTGAAGTTGTACCCATGGATGTATAAAGAATAGTTCTACCGCAAAGTTATTCTCCGTGGGGACTTCCGGCAACAATCTTGATTCTGATTGGCCAGACGACTCAAAAAAACATCAGCAAAGACGTTTTTATTGAGAAACCGTTTATGGTCTCCGGTACTTCCAGTCCAACGCCTGCATGCAAAGCGTTAGAAAACCGGGCCTTCAAAATAAAAGTTTGACTTTTTTTTTTTTTTCTTCAATTTTCTTTTTTCACTCACACATCTGCGACCCACTCGAAACGGGTCCGCGACCCACTTCTGGGTCACGACCCACCAGTTGAGGACCACTGCTCTATACGATCATTTCCTGATAATGATGAAGCCATAGCCCACCTCTCCCCACCACTGCTGCTCAATGCTGTAGCATGGTCAGTAGCTACTGCTACTGCTACTGACCATGCTACAGATGTTAGTGCAAAGTCTACAGCTCCTCTACCACAACCATCCGCAACAAGTGGACATATAGAACTACATGAACTACATGTTGCTAAATCCACCGCAGGGCATACACAGAAGGGCAACCATGGAAACCATGCTCGGGGGGGGGGGGGCCTTCTTCGCTGCTTTTGGTGTATTTTGTGGCGAAAGTACAGCGCCACTTACAGGCCCACCATATGTACTACAGCGTGTCCAGCGCTTTCGAGCGGTCTCGTGCGGAAGTACAACGCCACTTACAGGCCCGGCATATGTACTACAGCGCAGATTCCTGCATCGTCCTGCATCGTCCTGCTTCGTCCTGCTTCGTCCTGCATCATCACCCGCAAAAAAAGTGATTCGCGGGTGGTATTTTTTCTAATGCTTTTTCGGTTCTGGGTAAAACAAAGATGATGCGGGTCGGGTCGCGGGTGTTGCATAATAAATATATTAAAATAATAATAATTAATCAATCTGCTGCTGAGCGTGCCACATTCAAAATGGCTGAGGTGAAGCTCTCTAGTGGAGAATACAGCATTTTCAATAACACTTCCTCAAGAGCGAAATCCAACGTCTGGGAGGCTTTTGGTGTCATCCTAGATGGAGAAAATAACCAACATCCCACGCTTTTTGAGAGAAATATGCAACTGCGTGTGTTAATAATTGCACGTTTTCACTGCTTATATGCGGGTTCGGGTCGGGTTGCGGATCTTGTGCCGACGATCGGGTTGGGTCGGGTTGCGGAACTAATTGGCAATATGTGTGGGTAGTGGGGCGGGTTCGGTATTGCACGTCGCGGGTGCGGTTGGGAGCGGGTCTTGAAAATCAGACCCGTGCAGGACGCTGCTACAGCGTCTCCAGCGCTCCCGAGCGGTCTCGTGTGAACGGAAGACTTTTTTGATATCGTATTCGGTTCGTGTAAATGTGGTCTTACTGTGCATGTTTGATGGCTTCTGTGATGAGGGCTCTTTGATGTGGAGGAGATCTAGGGTAAGCTGACAGAATGCGCGGCAGGTACACCACGTTTGTGTGTGTTGATTAAAACCCTTGTTTTCTCCCAGCAGACCACTCCCCACCAACCTAAATCTAGAAGTATCTCAGTGGATTTCCACGGGCTCTGTCTTGCCGCATATTCCTGGTTTTCGATCAACACTTAGTACACGTTTGTTTGCAAATGTTTGACTTTGTAATGTACAGCATCCACACAGTTGTTTGTTTCCCTTCATTCCTTAAACCCTTATGTCCCACGTTGACTCCTCTGAAACCAATTCAAACATTTCCTGCAGCAAACTACAAAGCCCTAACCTGAGTAAGCGGTTGACAGACATGTACCCACAAAGGACCAAGAGGGAAAAACACTTGGATTTGATGCTTTATGGTGGAGGAAAAATATGGGCAGCTTGAAGAGGGAAATGGGCCCACTCTGATGTGATGGATGTTTCTGATGCAAACTGCTAAAAGGTGAGAGCTGCTAGTGGTGCAGATATGTGCCTATGCTTCCAAATATGTGTGTTCCCCCTCTTACTCTTCGTTTGAACCAATGCCACAAAAAAATGGTGGTGGAATGAAAATATGTTTACCTTAGAGATGAGAAGCTTTGCCTGCATTGTTGCAGAAGGAGGTTTGAAAAGCTGTTAGTGATCGCAGGTCCGAAGAAAACAGAAGAATTGGAAAGGCTGCAAGAACAGCAAAGTAGAGAGACAACAAAAAAGAAAAAATATTCTGATGGCTTAAGAGGTATTAATGCCAAGAAGCAAAATGTTGATAAGCTTACTGCTCCTCTCTGGATGTGGCCGTGCAGGTGAGTCAGAATTGTATATTTGCTATGTTGCTAAGAAAGCAAGGAAAAAAGGCGAAGGTTAGCAAAAGACCAACCATTAGGACATTTTTGATGTGGTAATCGTGTGACCATGAAAGCAAGTGATGTCAAATGCAATATATTCTTGAATGCAATGTACAACTGGAACAACAAGCCTGGAAATGTGTTTACTGCAATTAACTTTTTTCCATGACACAACTTTTAAGTCTGAAGTCAGACATAACAAACCATTGACCTACACGTCCCACAGAGACAGGCAGGCATGTTCACATTGCTCATACACGATGTGAACTGACACAAACACACACACACACACACACACACACACACACACACACACACACACACACACACACACACACACACACACACACACACACACACACACAGACTCTCTCATACACACTCCCATATTTCCTTTATGAGTCCAATTAAAAACCTAGAGGGGCCACTTCTGTTTGATGTTGAGGTAGCAATCTCTTGCCATTGCTGCCGTGAGCCTTCTTGAGTTAGGACGTGGGTCTCTCTGTACTTCACTTATAATTGTCCCAATTGAGTTGCATGCCAGCAGTAAAATATTTTATGGCTGGCTGTCTAACTGTTCTGAGATGGGATCTAAATCACCACACTTTTTATAAAAACAGGGTTACATCATTTATGGAACCTCTTTAAATTGATCAAGATACATTGGTCATCTGTCTTGTGGATGTCACTCTTCAAGTGTGTCTTTGAGGGAAGGGGGGTCATATTTGTAAGAAGGCCAAAATAGATCACAGGCATCATTGCATTCTAGTTTAATAGCTCCACCAGTGCTGTCTCTGTTTTTATTATCCTTAAAATATGGCAATACGTCTGTCTCCTCTTTCTTTTCCTCGACCTACCGAACGTCTGACTCCCTCCCTTCTTTAAGATACCATCTCAAGCATCACCAACGTTTGCCATCAGTATCCTTTGCTCAATCTCTCTTTATCTTTGTCATATCTCAAAAATCCCTTTTAAAAGCCACCTTTTAAAAGCTATGAAAAGGATTTGGTTCTTTTTTTTAAATCGTGGTTGTGTGGTCTGGCACCACCCACGTGTATATTCTCACTTTGACAACCTAAACCTAAACATTTCCCTCCATGACTTGTATTCTAAACGCAAAAATCTTGCTAACTACTGTAATTTAAAGATCCTATAGGTTACAGGAGCCTGGCAGGGGGAAGGCAAGCAGAGGGGGGGTATAACATTTGCAATTTACTTTTAGGGGAGTCTGAACCAGGATCCAGATGCTGAAGAAAGGGAGTGCTTGTTTGTGTGAATAGGTATTTGGGTAGCTTTAAAGTAATGCATATTGCTATACACTTTAAACAGATCTGCTTTTCCAGTTTTTTTTCATGTCAGAAAGGGTAACCCCAAGAATTTGGGGAAAAAAGTCAATTGGATGCGCTTCCATTTTGGAGGAATCCTCTCTAAGTATTACCATGCCTTGTTTTTTCAGACAGAGCAGGCCGAGTAAAAGAAAAATGTTGGCATTTCTGTTTTTTTTTGGGTCAACGTTATATGTTTCATGCCTTTCAAAGCCTAATGCCATATGACAGTCCATCAGCCAAAAAGGCCAGCAAATAACTTGTAGTCACTTAAGTTGTTCTGTTTCTTCTCAACATCTGATATTCGGTTCTGAAAGGGAAAGGGAAGTGGTGCAGAACTTGCATTCATTCACTAATATAGTTATAGAACGGGAAATCAGTTTGAACACACCACATGATGAAGAAAAGCCCCCCACTGTACCGTTTCCTCTGCTTCGTCTGTGATCTCAATAGAATACAAACGTCACATTACATTACATTGTACTTAACTGACACTTTTATCCAAAGCGACTTACAATAAGTGCATTCGACCAGGAAGATACAAACTTGAAGAAAACAGAATCAAATAAGTACATCAGGTTTCATAGAGCCAAACATTTAAAGTGCTACTCAACTGGCAGCCAGTCCTTTATTAGTATAAGTGCTTTTTTAGTAATTCTATCGCTCAAAGTGAAGTCGAAAGAGATGAGTTTTTAGTCTGTGCCGGAAGATGTGTAGGCTGTCACCATCTGCTAAACTATAAATATAAACCTGCTCTCCATCAGAAGCCAGATAAAATGTAATACTAACTGAAACATCTTAAACCCATGGGGGAAGGTGTGTAGGACCACTGAAAGTTGAACATCAGAAGGTATTTTTGTTCCTGAAATATAAAATACATTTTCAAAACTTTTGTTCTGCTTTGCTTTGTTTAAGTTAGTCTTCTTAAGACTATAACTGCTTTCCCACAAGCATTCAAGCTTGCCATATAATCAGCCCGCAAAAGCTACAAAGCACCTCTTGGTGGAGGGATGATCCAAACTGAGACCTGAAACCGCCACCAGGTGTTTACACTTGTTATGCAGGAAGCTACTTAAACTTTCCCAACATTAAATAGACTTTCTCTCAGGAGCAAACCCATAACAAATGGACTGACAGACATGCCTTCACAAGTTTTCCTGCTCTATCATTGCCAGTGATGTGGTGTGGGGCGCATCATGTGAGGCCTCTGCAGATTGCTGTTATGATTTTATTGCAGTCTTGATTAGGCACATGTGACTAACTGCAAACCCCTTTTGGCAACAGCTGAGCGATTGGCAGAGAACAAAGCGTCTTCCAGAGCTCTGAATTGAAACAAGATTCAGCCTCATGGGTTCACGAGACGAGACTCTTTCCTCTGGAATTTTGATTCTTCTGGCCGTGTGGAACAAAGTTGGCCCAACTCACTTCATTTCACACATTAACTGTTGTGTTCGCATGGTAGAGAGAGATTCTCATTCTGCAGGCGGTCTCTACTACCTCAAGGAAAATGCTAACCCAGCTTCACTTCCCATGGAAAAACCAGCCAAGACAACTTGACAGAGGGAAAATGTTGGGGTCTTTTAAATGCAAAGAATTCAGGGAGGGGGAAATGGAAATATGATCATTTTCCTAACATGAAAAGCAGAGCGCACCAAGAATGAATCATGATGATTTAAAGAATAGCTTTCACTCCGTTCATTTTCTTCCCCTTGGACTGTTTTTGCAGGGCATGGGGGGAAAATAAATGGAAAAATACAGAGTTATGATTTGTATTGTGATTGGTGCCAACACAAATTGGGTATCCATTTTGTTTATCTCCCTGTTAAAGGCTGCTGCATAGAAAGAGCCATTATACTGTACATTTACCACATCAAAGGACCATTCACATTTTTTATCATACACACTTCAGAGTGGGGGAGCCAGGGAAAGAGGGAAGAACTAAATTAGAGGAACCTTTTAAAACAATAAAATGGGGGTAGTGCATTTTCAGGAATCAAGGATCTGTGATGCTACAGCAATCTTGTGTGGTCCCAGCCTGTCTCTCTCTCTCTCTCTCTCTCTCTCTCTCTCTCTCTCTCTCTCTCTCTCTCTCCCCTGGCTCTTCCTTCTCTCAAATTTTCTCTTCGCTCTTTTGTAGCTCTAAGCCTATGAGCTGGCGTATGCCCTTCCTTACTACACACCCAGCAGGGCTTTAAAAAGGCTGGGCAGGAGATCTTAGCTGCCTCACACACTCTGCCTTTGCCTCTTTTGGGCTTTGTGTGCTGCTCTGGAAGCTGTGTGTGTCAACCTTCTCCAGCCTCCAGGTCCCCCGGATTAGAGATGCAGACGCCACATTGCAGGGCCCCCAATCTCCTGCTCATCCTTCTGGGCCCCATACTGTTGGCGGTGGTCCGGGCTGCAATGGAGAGCCAAGGTGAGGAGACAACAGTCTTGTTATTGCTACCTGCAGTAGGGATATTAGTGGCACTTTGTGGGCAGACAAATGGACGCGCAGAGGGACTGAAGCAGGTAACCTCAACCTGGGAATGGGTGAGTGCGTGGGGACAGACTGTGTTTGAGAACTTCAACTGCGCTGGTTCATGAATACAAACTTGGGTGTGTAGGTGTAATAGAGAGTATGTGTAAGTGTACAGTAGATGCACAAAAGTATGTGTGTGTGAGTATATTGTGCCTGTGTCTACCTTTTGATTTCAAATTTGGGATGTGCTGTTTGTCTTTCCGCTGTTTTGGTGTGCGGTTGGAGCAATTTTCCTGTTTGACTCTTAGTGGGCATAAATGGACAGAAACAGAAGTTTCTTCTTGGCTATTTTTGTCATTTTGACACTTATTCGAGGAAACCTCAGTTTTTTAACCCAAGGCCAAATATAATTCAAAGTGTCAGAAAACACAAAGAGTGAGTGTTCAGGCACCCACATACACATTTGAAGCTTCTCTGCAATGGAGCTTTAGTATTCCACTCATGCAAAACTCCACACACCCACACATACTAAGAAGTCAATATCACACACATCCCTGATTCTCTTCATGCTAAATCTCAGAGATTAATTTGTATCCATCCTCACCCCCCTCACACCTATTTCCTTCTCCATCTATCTGTGTGTTTCCAATTGGCAGCACTCTATGAACTTGAGAAGGAACCAGCCTATTGGGATGCTCAGGCCAGGGCAACACTGGAAGCTGCGCTGAAGCTCCGCCCTCGGGAGCACCAGGCCAAGAACCTCATCCTGTTCCTCGGTGATGGTAGGTTGTGCTTTCTTTATGCAATACACTCAGCAGACGTTCAGCTCATACTTGTTTGGGGTTGTACTTTGAAAAGATTGTTAATTTCAACCTCAACGATAAGTACAGTTCAATATGCAATACAAGACCACGCTCAGAAGGGTTCAGTTACAGCGCTTTGGCTGTGCTCAGAATGGATTGAGGGAAAGGGGCTTGGACAGCAGACTGTAAGCCAGACAGGCATCTGTCAAAACTTGAGGGCCAATGAGCCAGTTGTTGTTATAAAACTTTGGATATCTTTAGTCAATTATTCAAAAGCCTAAAATTGGTTATGTTTCTTGGAAATGAGCAAAAGAGTTTTGAAGTGATGATGTTCAACAATGTAATTTTCTGACATTTACCGGAATCAAGTACTTTAATTCCCTAAACTTAAACCTTTCAACAATGGATATAATCACAAATGTAATGTAAACGGCATCACTTGCGGTGACAAACCCACAGACTCCTGTAGTTCACCTCAACTTTATGGAGTTATTAGAGCTCCTTGTTTTGATAGTAAACGTAGGACAAGCTTGTAAACATAGCAGAGGATTGTGCAGCTAAAGAGCAATATATGTTCCCACCAGAGCTAGAGTGAATATTGGACTAATGGTGCAGTCAATTTGAACTCGGTAGTTAGAATTGCAGAGTTCCCTGTTTAAAAATTCAAACAAACAACGTTTCATGACGTTATTAATGATCATACTTTTTACATTGTATCTTTAAGATAGTTGTCATCCAGACACAACATATCTTTGGAATTGAATGTGGCATTCAGCGACTACTTTCTACCAAATGGATGACTCTGGCCAGTTGGGGAAACTTTTCATCTTGATCACTTATGATTTATTTCCTGTAAGAGGAGCTGCTAAGGGGTGCAAAGATTTGAGAGTGTTTTTCTTGTGAACTACTAGAATATCTGCTTTGCATCAGACCGACTTAGTCAGAGTTCTGGGTGGTCGGGAAGTTTTCTTTGTGCATCTCTCCAGTAATGCCCAGCACAGAGCATGCATCATTTCAAATTTACGACTCTGATTTGGAAGGAAAAGTTAAGTGCATCACTGTGACATAGGCTTAGCAAAGTATGGTTTTCGAAGTCAGGGGCTAAATCCAATAGTGGACCACACAAATGGATAAAACAGATCCATAAATTGTTTCAGAAAATCAAAACGCGTATCCTGCGTACTTTATGTCAAAATGCCTAATATTGACATAGCACAGTGTTATACAGTATAGTATGTTTATATGTTCCACCAATAGTGGTCTGAATGCTTGCCTGAAAGAATCTGTGTTATGATATGTGGTTCTCTAGTTAAACGCGACATTGAACTTTGTAATCCGTTTATGTAACTATCCTTCACTTCCTTTTTCAAATAAACACATTTATTATTTTTATTCTGGATTTTGAAACATTTGAAAACTGGACTGGGGAATTTATTCTGGGATTGGTGGGCGTAAAATAGCAACACCTTCACATGCAGTCAAAGGATATAATCAAGTTAAGAAACAAAATGGACTATATTGCTGACTTAACCTGTCAATGATTTCTCCCAGGTATGGGTGTGTCGACAGTGTCGGCAGCTCGAATCCTGCGAGGTCAGATGGAAGGCGGCTCGGGGGAGGAGACAATGCTGGCCATGGACACTTTCCCATATCTAGCCCTGTCAAAGGTAAAAGCACCACACTCCTGACCTTTAGCTCATTAGTCACTTTTTCTCAAAACAAACATTAAAGTGTGGACTACATCAACATTTATAATTTGAAGGAGGGGCTTATCGTATAAATCTGTGTTCTATCAAGTATTAACGATTTCTCTGAAATATGAATTATAATTATATTCACTGCATTAAATGTTTCGCCATTTCGCCTTTTGAACCATCTTTGAAACAACTTAACATGTTAACAAATCTGCGCTGATTACAGATTAACATACACATTGTTCTAAATGGACTATTTTGCCATTGAAAATGGAAACGTGCCAAAGTCAAAATGATCCAAATTATGGCTCTGCCTTAACTCACACCCGCACACACAATTATTTCCAAGGCACATGTTTATATGATCATTGTAGGTATAAAAAAAATAAGAGAATAAATGAAAAACAGTTGTGAAATACTATGACAGTAAAACAAGAATACAGTTTAAAAGGGGAGTGATTTGTAAAATATCCATAAAGAAAAAGAAAATCTGTTTACAGTTCTATTTCATATGGGTGTTGAGAGATGTATCCATAGATCTCTTCATGTTGCTCTCAAAGTGCACCAGATTGATTGGGGGAGCATATCCCTGGAACCCCCTGGAGGATGTTAGGTCCACTCCTCACTTATAAAAAAAGCACTTTACCCCTGCTTAAACCTATATGACGTGAGCTGATTATCGAGCCTTCATTGTAACAGTCGCGGGTACGTTGTGTATGCGTGGGGAGTGTTGCAGACCCTAAATGTTTGAGCACCCTCTATGAAACATCAAGCTACCCCACAGCACCCCCAAAAGAAAATCTCTGGCGCCGCCACTGAGCCTGCAACCCCGTTTTGAAGAAATGTACTGTGCAAAACAGGCTCATTGCAGCCACCAATGCTGTGATAAGACACACTTTTTTGCCAAATATCAGCATTTTCTTTCTTTTAATGTTTTTGCACAGATTGCAATGTGGCAAAGTATTATAACTTATTGTTCTAGCAAAGGGATTGCACAATTGTATTATGTATTTATTTTTTCTCCAAAGGGGGGCCTGACGGAAAAAGTTTGAGAACCACTGGCTTAGAGTGTCCAATTTTTGCATTGCTTTGTTCTCTTGACATGTTGCCCTATACCATCCCGCTTCGACATAAGTCTTAAAACCTTTGTGTGAAAAGGGTTTTATGGGATTTAGCTAAGAACAACACTTAAACCAAAATTGCAGACATTGTGGTGAAATTTAAAGTGAAATGAAAGTTTGAATCATTTTCATGGCCAAGTATAATCACTCAATTGTTGTAATGTAACTGACCCTCAGTGAGTGTAAGTATTTAGTGTTACTTATACACAGAGTGTGTTTATTTCTGTCCTTTAATGTTAATTATGCTTCTACTTCACAGACCTACAGTGTGGATAAGCAGGTAGCAGACAGTGCTAGCACGGCAACAGCCTATCACTGTGGAGTAAAAGCCAACGCTAAAACAGTGGGGCTCAGCGCTAACGCAGTGGCCTACGAATGTAACACCACCTTCGGGAATGAAGTCTACTCAGTGCTACGGCGTGCTAAAGCACAAGGTAAAGGACTAATTGTCTTGGCTCATTATAATGTGTGTTTTTGTATTGGAAAAGGCCAGAGGTTTTAATTACATTTCTATCTCAAGAAATGCCATAAAACAAAATAAGAGGAATAAATCAATCAACTGATAAGCCTGTAGCCTACTCATTACTTACTACTGGCTACTTGAGCGTCACCAGCTATAGTTCAATGTTATGAATAGTCTAATAAAGAGATCACATTGACCTTTATAATTGGGTTTATAGTCATGTATATCATATGCACACGGTATATTATACATGCACAACTTTATATGTATCAAAACTTGTTTATCATTCATGTTTGAGGGTTATTTCATTTCCATTATTAGAAAAGGTATATCCATTCTTTCTAGCAAAAAGATAAATGTATTCAAAAGAACTTCCCATAAAGCAATACATCTTAACCCTACAACGCTTCAAGGTTTCTAGGACTTTACTGATGATATGAGCCAGAAAAAAAGTCAAATTTAAAGGCAAGTTAACTGGGATCTTAATTAAATTATTACTAATAAGACCATCAAACACATAACATAATGTAACACCAATCTAACACCTCCCAACTGAGCCATTTTGGCACAAAAAGTCCTCAAATCTTGGCGTTTTGGTTGAAGAAAAAACAGCATTTTGTAATAATGCCACATCCTACAAAAGTACAACCTTCAACGAATACTAGAGGGCTGTTGGGCATTCACAATGTAAAAAGCAGTGATTTCATGTTTTCACTCATTCATTCTGTAGTTAAACGCTTTTCTAAGGAGCGATTACTCATTGTTAACTGGAACCTGCACTTGATTACTTCCAACTGCCAGGAAGGATTGCGTCACTGTGGTTGCTTAATGTGAACTGAGCCAGTGCCATTATGAAAATGTTAAATGACTTACCAATGCTCTAAATGTCATTTGTAAGTTGTTTATTCTGTGTGTTTCTGCATTGTCCAGGTAAATCAGTTGGTGTAGTGACCACCACACGCGTCCAGCATGCCTCCCCGGCAGCAGCTTATGCCCACTCCGTCAGCCGAAGTTGGTACAGTGACGCAGATCTTCCTTCAGGCGCCCGCCAACAGGGGTGCGTCGACATTGCCACCCAACTCGTCACCAATGTTGATATTGATGTATGTAAGCACAATTGTGATTCAAACAGCTTAAAGGTCCCCTATTATACTGTTTTTCATCAATATATCATAGGTCTCAGATACTGTATATACAAAACATGTCTCTGAAGTATTTGGGATCCAAATACCAAACAGATCATGCATTGTAGCATCCCATAAACCCCTCTGTTTCAGCCCTTTTTCAAGAGTGCTGATTCTCTGTCTGTTACTTTAGATGCAAATAAGGAGCCACTCCCAGCGCCCCTGCGAGATATCTGGTTAAAAAAAATACAATGGTGCTCTAGGACAGTGGTTCCCAACCTGGGGGGCGCCAAAGATCGCAAGGCGGGCGCCAGGCCTCAGATGATTTGAGGCCAAATATCATATTTAGACTTTTTTTTTTTACATATAATTGTAAGGCAATACATGATTGTCACTAAAAGCCTTGTCCCTACATTACAATAAAACATAAAACATAGTTGGCTAATTAATTTTAATAAAAAATCAAGTTAGTATTAAAGGCATAAAAAGACAGAAATGTATAATTCTTTCTTTAATAGAAATGTTTCTTCTGCCCGTAAAGTGTCCAAACCAGGCTTGTCTGGATAAACGCATTTTTAAAACATAGTCATTGTCCATGCCGGTTTCAGTTGGATTATTTGTCACAGTTTCTCCAATCAGATTGGTCTCCTCCATTTTGTAGATTATTTACGACTTTTGAATCCACATAAACACATCGGCAAAATCCGGCTTATTTTGAGCATGTGTTTTAAACAGTTTGATCCCTTTGTGAATTGTTTTCACTTGCGCCGCCCTTTAATTTCTTCATACAGCGGGAATCCAAATAAATTAATCCTGAGTCCAATAACCATCAGTCACTCCAATAGTGCTCCTTAATTACGCCAAAATCTGATCAGCTCATTTTCAGACAGGTTTTTATATAAATGGATCAGGACAGAAAGACAGGGGGTATTTTTTCCTGAAACTTTCAGAATCTCTTTACACAAAGGGGACACATTTATGTGTAAAAGACATGAAAAAATAGATTTTGCATAATAGGTGACCTTTAATAAATATACCCTTATCATCTTAATCCTCATGACCCATAACTAGGTTTTCAAAAGTTAGGTGAATGAAGTTAAATCTAGAAAATCAGCAATGCTGTTTATCCAGTGTGCTCTATTGTTATGGCAGGATTATTCTTTACAATGAAAATGATATGCAAAAAAAAGAAGTATAATGATCCCATTCTGACAACCCATTAAAGGTAATTCTTGGGGGAGGCAGGATGTATATGACACCAAAAGGCACTGCAGACCCCGAGTACCCTACTTCCAACTCTCGAAAGGGGGACCGCAAAGACAAAAGGAACCTCATTGATGTGTGGCTAAAGGCTAAACCAGTAGGTTATTAAACATTTATTTGGGATATTTCCACATATTTTAACATATGAGTCAAGGGTTTAAAGTGTCTCTGATTTGTTTTTCAGAAAAAGAAGTCACACTATGTATGGCACAGGAAGGAGTTTGATGAGATTAATGTTAAAACTACTGACAGGCTAATGGGTAAGTACTGTTTATCTGTCAACACTGACGGGAAAGAAAAAACATAATACACAACAATGCACACACAACTTACACATTCAGACCCATAACGTACTTCTCAGGCGTTAACAGATAAACGTCTTATCTGAGTTCACGAAACCTTCTCAGTGGCTCAGAAACAAGAGGATTTCAAGGACTGTTAATCACTTCTGCATCTATACAGCCGTATGATGTGGTTATGACTGCAGTATAAATTTTACAGTTAGCAGGTAAAATCACCCCTAACTACAGTGACCAAAGGGCGTTTTTTGTTGTGATGATGCGCATGATAGTATGTCTTGCCAGTTATATTGCTTTCATGTATGTGTTACAGAAACACGTTTATTGCCTGTAATCTTTACAGGATACAAATGTGCTTCTACACACTTCCTTAATGGCAGCAATAGATATTATAGTTTTTCTTATTAGCATCATCAGAGTATGTTTCTAATCAATGGGAAAGCTTTTCTGAATATGTTGTAATGTCTTATCAGCACCTCTGTTATCAACCCTCCAAAAACAGAAGTAATACATGTCATTTATGATTGATTTATGAATACATTTAATTTATGATTTCTTCTTTTTGGGGGTTCCAGGTCTGTTTGAGCCAAAGGACATGCGATTCGAGGTTTTTCGGAACAGAACACGGGACCCCTCCATCGTGGAGATGACGGAGAAAGCCATACAAATCCTCAGCAAGAATCCCAAAGGATACTTCCTGTTTGTGGAAGATGAGTGCTATATCTAAAATCTTTCCAACTTATCCAAATCATTTTGAATAATGTTAAAGATATATATAACATAATCATACAGGAAATGTGGATTAAGTCTGTTATGTGTGTCGTCAGATGTTTTGGGCCAGGTCTTATTTATCCGTTTTGTGTTGTTCTGTTACGAGGTAGAATTGATCACGGCCACCATGACGGCATTGCCAAACTGGCCCTGACAGAAGCTGTGATGTTCGACCGAGCCATTCAGCACGCTGCACATCTAACCAGGGAATCTGATACTCTCACCGTGGTCACTGCTGACCACTCCCACGTCTTCACCTTTGGAGGAAACACACCTCGAGGGAATCCCATCTTCGGTATGGTCCAAAGCACAAAGACGTGACTGCAGTCCAGATCATTAAGGTTATATACGAGGGCACATAAAAGTGTAGAAAAAAAAAAAAGATCAACAAAGTGGATTTGATAATAAATACCATATGTGGGAAAATAGGCCTAGAATAATTGTTTAGACATTCATGAATGAGGTTTTCAAGACTGTGTTCACACAACAAGTTCAAAGCATTCAATTGTACAATTGTCTCACGAAATACATTTTGAGTCCTGGTTTTGCCTCTCAGTGAAAAGAAAATGTGAATGATGTTTTTTTATTGACCCTTTGTCTTTCAGGCCTGGCACCAAAGAGAGCCGATGACAAAATGCCTTTCACCAGCATACTGTATGCCAACGGCCCTGGTTATGTTCATATAAATGGAACCAGAGGGAACATCACAATGGTGGATTACTGTAAGTACAAACTAATGTCTTTCAGATGTGTCTGTGCTGACGTGTAGAGACAGCGTGAACTCATGTGGTTACGGCTGACTCATGCCCATGTTTTTCTCTGGAATGGGAAGATGGATATATTTATGATAGTGACAGTAATGTCTTCTCCTCCGTTCTCTCAACAGGCCTCATTGTGTATAGTACATGTAACTGTGCTTAAAAATAGCTATTTGTATTTCTTTGTGGAACACTGGACAGCAATGATCCAGCTCCTGCTCCACTTGTTCTGCATCATTCACTTGAATCATTGCATGAGTGTGCATTGAAGGTGGAAATATTTACAGGCATGATTTACCTTTTAAAATCCACAATTTTGTATTTTTGAACGGACTGTTTAATATCTGTGTCTCAAAAGCGCACACTCAACCCATCTGGCACCCTAAGTAAACATGCAATTACAAGTGAGACATTCATTTCTAAAACTTTAAGTATCCATCTGGAGAAAAATGAAGCAATGTAAAAGACAGCATTTATATTCTGATTAAAACCATAAGGCCAAAACACTATTGCAATTTTTTTTAAAGAAGTCGATGTAGTTAGACAACACATTAAGATGGCAATGAGAAATTCACAAAACTGCAAAACGACCTTTCATCTAGAGCACACCAATGATTACACTTTGTTTACATAAAAAAAAGTTCTGGAATCTGTCTGTACACTTTAGAAAGATCAGGCAGTAAATGCTGTCATTTAAGTAAATAACTTAAACAACGTTCTTGGTTTTTTAAATGTTGTAATTAAATGTAATTTGGTAGATTACAGAAGATTTGAAGACACACAAGTTATGAGCAACAGCCAAAGGTGAATGCAATCTTAAAACTATTCCAAGGTGCCCTGTGGGTGGTATTTGAATGACAAACAAAGGGAATCCAGTGCTTACAAGCTAACAGTGACATGGGTTGCTAAGGTATTCTCTGACATCATATTTGTGGTGACATAAAAGCTTCTGTGTTGTATTAACAGTTGATGATCCAAGTTGGTTGAAACAGTGCTTTGTTACAAATTTCTCTCCAGATGATGAGGAGTACATGCAGCAGGCTGCCGTCCCGTTGGATTCTGAGACCCACGGCGGGGAGGATGTGGCCATCTATGCCAAAGGCCCAATGGCTCACCTGTTCCATGGGGTGAAAGAGCAGAACTACGTGGCGCATGTCATGGCCTACGCTGCCTGCTTAGAGCCCTACACAGACTGCCCCCCTCATCCCCACAGCCACACCTCAAGCAGCTGCGTAAACACAACCTCTAGCCTCTTGTTTGGCCTGCTTAGCCTCCTTTGGTTACTCAGATGACCCCATAAACACATTGCATCAACACAACAAAAAGGACGCAAATACGATGTATGCATGCAGCAATCAGACACTTAATGCACTAAACATTGATACATGAGAACATGCACACACAACGACAATGCATTCAGGTCAGATTGCAGGGATAGACATATGCAATGCTTTATGTGTACACATATAACCTCATACATCCTGATCACAAAGTGTACATTCAAATGAGCAAACAGGCAGGGTAGAACATAAACAAATATGCAAACAACTCTTTAAGAAACAGTCCATGCAACGGTTGCTATTACAGAGCTGTCTGTATTTACTTCAAAAGGACTATTTAAAACCTGTATTGCAACATGACTACTAACTTGCACTAACTCGTTTTAGTTAGTTAGATTTCAGTTGTCTTCTTGTTTTCCAAAGTTAGATACTGCTTGATCAGAGCTATTAAGCATTTAAGAGGAGCTGCTTACACATCCTTTTTACACCTCTGAGGATTTACAAGGAATAACTTGAAACAAACAAGCACACTGAGGGCTCACTGTTCAGCTTGTGGACATTTAGAAAGTACACACAGATGTTGATCTTTATGGCTGTGACTGTGTGGATGGAATAAATGACTAAATGATGATATCAGAAACCTGAACTACAGCCATCGTGCCATGACAAGCTGCGTCACCAACAGACCTTACACGAATCATGAAGATGCTGTATACCCTCATGATTGAGAAACATGTAGCTATTCGTTTTTATTATTTTATCAAGTTTGTATCTTGACCTCATTGTTTCCATAAAGACAATCTGTTCTCTTTCCAGGTCACTTGATATTTAATCTATTTAGATTGTACATGAATGTATTTTGTAATCAAAACTTTTGTCAATGTATTTTTATACTGTGTTTTTTGCAAATGTTACTTAAATAAGGATGAAAGAAATCATGCGTTCTTCTTGAGTCACAATTATTTGATGGCAATTATTTAAAGGCCATGTAATGCATCTAACACAGGTGTTTTTTAACATGTAGTTTAGATATCACCAGAATAAAAATAAATAAAAATGTTTAAAGTTTCGTCATAATTAAATGACATATACGTTAAAAACCGATGTTGGTTCCGAAGTTTGCCGAGTACGCCCCCGATCACTCCCGAACGAGCGTTGACGTCACACGTGGCAAACATTGCCATTTGATCAAATCAGTCCAAATGGCAAGCAACGCGATAACTTCAGACAGCGACAGCGACAGCGATCATTCAAGCTCAGATTCGGTGGGTTATCTGGATTCAGTTACAGAAGTAGAGAGTGAACCAGCTAGCCTTTCACTTCAAGGCATCTTGCCTTATAAGTACAGTACGAGCCTCCTGCCCAGCAATCGAACAACGAGGCAGAAACTTGTGAAAGAGAAGCGGATTCCGCAGCCGGCGAGACTCGAGTCGGCAATACTGAATGGTAAATTCTGTTTTATTTAATTTGACCTGCACTAAATGTCGATCTTAATTTGTCATCTGTTCCTCACACGTCCGGCAGATATTGTTTTGTTTTTTAATGTTATGTACAATATTCAGGTGTAGGCCTACATGTCAATGCTGTGAAAGCATGCCCACTGCAGATGAATGTGTATGCTGCAGAGAGATCTGGCAAGTGATGGAACAAATAGACAGTTTGCAACCTACTGACCAGATAGCAGAGTCCTGCATCGGGTCGGGTATCCGCGGGTACCCGACGGGTGACCCGCAAAAAAGGTGATTTGCGGGTGGTATTTTTTCAAACGCTTTTTTCCGGGTTTGCTTCTGGGTAAAACAAAGATGATGCGGGTCCGGTTGCGGGTGTTGCATAATAAATATATTTAAACAATAATAATTTAGTTTAATGTTTAAATCCTCAGACCTCTCCTCCGCGGGACTGAGCATAATCATAACCTCTGCAGCGCATCTATCTGCTGCTGAGCGCACCACATTCTGAATGGCTGAGGTGAAGCTCTCTATAGCGGAGAATAGCATTTTCAATAACTCTTCATCAAGAGCGAAATCCAACGTCTGGGAGGCTTTTGGTGTCATCCTAGATGGAGAAAATAAGCAACATCCCAGGCTTTTTGAGCCAAATATGCAACTGCGTGTGTTAATAATTGCACGTTGTCACTGCTTATATATATGCGGGTTCGGGTCGGGTTGCGGATCATGTGCCGGCGGGTCGGGTCGGGTTGCGGAACTAATTGGCAATATGTGCGGGTAGCGGGGCGGGTTCGGTACTGCACGTCACGGGTGCGGGGCGGGAGCGGGTCTTGGAAATCAGACCCGTGCAGGACTCTGCCAGATAGAAGACACCGACGAGAAACCAAGGTGCATTATTAGCCACCCAGGCTTTAGAGAAGGCTGTCTCAGTGTTTGGACACTGAAAATAGCGTATCTTCAATACAAACAACAACACAGAGCAGTTGATGGCCCACTACACCAGTAAGTAAATATTGATTGACCCAACTGCCTATTGCAGCTTTGCTTTCATATAATACTTTTAGTCGCTACAGATATGGTACACTTTTAAAGATACCATTAAACTCTTTCAAGCAGTCAAAAACAGCTTGGCTTTTATTTTTTCTGTGTATGCAAGTTCAATGTATGCTTGGGAAAAGAAACAACTACACATGTGAGGAAATATATAAGAGGTCTATGATTCTGTCAAGCAGTCATGTATAACCTCATATTTATTTTGTACAAGTGAAATACAAATATCATGTTATAAGCCAATTTGTAACCATTGCTACATAATAGTACTACATAACATTTTATTTTTCTCCAAATATATTTATAATCTGTATACTTTTTTTTCATTAGGAAGTATCGATATACAGCTTATCGACAGTTTGTACGTTGGTGCTGGGGTGTACTCGGCCCAAAAATCAGAGTCCCGCTGCATGTGCTGTAACCGAGATACGGAAGACTTACCCTGAGCCGGGAGGCCGCTATCAGGGATTTCAATGGCCAAATCTGTAATTTGACATAAGTCATGCAGCTGAACTGGTTAAAATGGTTTCGCATGATGTAAATAATTTACAAAGTACATCATTTACAATATTATTTTTCCAAAGAAACATGTAAATATAACAACATTTTCCAAATCACAAATTTGTAAGATTGTATTAATTTACTGTTTGATAAATAAAAAAGGGTTCTTTTGTTAATTTTTCACTTGTAACATTTTATCTTTATTGCAGTGTACATTAGTCTATTTTTGGTATATGTGCGAGCCCACAAATAATTAAAAGTGGTAAAAATAATAAAGATATTCAGACGTAATTCATTTTTGGCCTTACTTATTTCACTTCAACTTTTATATATTTCAGTCATTAGGCAAGTTCACTGTACTCTGGTGACATTTAGCTCAAGCTGGCATAACACCTGTAGTAACTTAATTCTGACCCGAGTTTTGTGCACAATCTTCCAGCACCCATGATCAATGTTTATAGCAATCAGGAAACATTCACAGCTCACAACTACCAGTGTTGGGTGTAACGCGTTACAAAAGTAACGGAGTTACAGTAATATATTACTTTTTGCTGTAACGAAGTAATGTAACGCATTACTAATGAAATGTGGGTAATATATTACCCGTTACAATGCTCAGTAACGCAGTTACAACACATTTTAACCCGAAATTAAATGGTGTTTTGTTTTTTAAGAAATGTATTAACATAGCGAGACATTCCGACACCGGACAAATTGTGCGGGTCGATTAGTAAACCTGGTGTTTACCCTTCAGGCTTCGCGTCGAGATCTTCGGGGAAGTTGAACGTTATGCAACCATTCAAAAAAGAGAACGTAGCGAAAAATACAAACAACAAATTGTGTCAGGTGCGCGTGACCTGCTCCGCTGCGCATGCATCATTTCCAAAGTGCTTCCACAGCAGTGACACACATCTGATCTGTGGATAATCATTTATACGAAAATGGTTAAAGCAACCATCACTAAACGCCAGCAACACTGCATCTACTGCAGACAGTAGCAACAGGTCAGATGCGGACATCACGTTACCCTCCGTTGTGGACACTAGCTTACTCCCGCCTGACTCACCAGCCCCGGAGCAGCAGTCTTCGTCGCCCGAAACTACGCCGCCCCTCTGCGGCCCGCAGGTGCCAGGTATATCTAAACAACTACCCGCCTGTACAGTGGGGTAAGGCGGTCATTTTGCAGCTTGTGGTATAAAAATAGACAATGGCTAGAATATTCATGTGAAAATAGTACCATATTCTGACATGCCTGTAGAAATGTTGGGTCAAAAATAATGCATACAATCGCCATACTTGTCAACCCTCCTGATTTTCGCGGGAGACTCCCGATTTCATTGCCCTCTCCCGGTTTCCTCCCGGGTTCATATTTCTCCCGCATTTCTCCCGATTTCTGACAAAATCTGATTTAAACACGACTGTTTCCACTCCGACTTTAATACAGCTACACCATTGTTTGGTTTCCATGGTAACACGTCTCTTTAGTAGCGTGCGCAACTCAAAGTCTGAGAGGGTGAGGCAGATATTCACAGAAAACAGAACAAGAATCAACAACTACTCTACTCTCTGCTCACTCCTTTCCTGTAAAATACAGGTCCAACCCACACATATGCTCCATCAAGGATGGTGCTACAGGCCGCAAGGCAGTGCACTTACAACTACAATAAGCATGTTAATGTTAATCTAACAGCTCCGGCGATCCACTAGCACCGCCCCCCCCCTCCCCTCCAATTTTGCATTTTGAAATGCTCCCGATTTCTGAGGTCTAAAGGTTGGCAAGTATGACAATAGCACAGATGCCTTCACCACGAATGGCTACAAAAATATCTCATATCCCAAGCTTATTATCAACGAGCTGATGTTGCAGCTGAAATGTTCTCCAGGTCACAAAGTCAACCTCACATAATGATGTGATACCAGTTTTCAAGCACAGTAAATATTCTCTTCCCATCGTATATGATGGGACCAAGGTGATGATGTAGTAGGCTACATGGTTTTAATAATACTTTTGCCTTTCAATGTTTGCCATTTCAAACCATGAGCATGGTTTAAATAATATTTGCCTTGATTTACAATATGTTAACCTTCATTATAGTCCTTGACAGCGGTCTGTACTGCTGTATTAACAACATGTCACATGTTAAGAATTTACAATCAGAATCGAGTATTCAACGAAGCCCTGTAATACAATTTGTTAGTAGCCTTAAGGGCCTACACAGTTGTTATGCTACCACATTGCCCTTCACTGGATGCATAATGAGCTGCACTAAACTACATTTTAGCATTTAAAATACCTAGCTATTCTTTTGCGGTTATTTTGGTGAAAGTAACTAAAAAGTAACTAAAGTAGTGTAACTCATTACATTTCAGAGACAGTAATATTGTAATGTAACTTATTACTTTCAAAAGAGAGTAATGAGTAATATGTAATATATTACATTTTGGAAGTAACTTGCCCAACACTGACAACTACACATCGCTTCCCCATCATGAATTGTTAGATAAAAAAAGTTTAGCGAGGTCCGGTTACACATATGTTGAGCGAAAATAGCGGAAGGATACAAAACAAACAATCCAGACGAGGCTGGTGTTTGCCACGTGTGACGTCACACAGCTGGGTTAATGGCTGGCAAGCTTTTCGCTACCGGAGCGGAATAACACGGGAAAGTGGCACACATTTCATGTTATTTGGGGGGTATTTATGGAAAGAATCATTGATGTTGATATGTCAAATGAAACAGTGGAAAGTGATGAAGCGATTTATTAACACAGAATAACATTTATTTTGGACATTACATGGACTTTAAGGTAACACCTCATTTATAGGGCCCTTAGTTTCATAAATGCTACAGAGCAATTGATATTTGGGACATTTTATGAAAAGGGTATACTATTTTCCATACATAAATATTTCAGGATAAAATAAAAAAATACTGGACAAAATTAAGTTGAATGTAAGCATTACACAACGCAGGGACTTTGGTTTCTATGTATCAATCAATGCAAACATCTGACTCAGCAGATTTACACAATTGTGAAGAGATCAGTTAGAATATGATTGTCACACAGTATCTCTTATACAAACTAAGATGGTCTGTTTCCAAAATCGGATACATGGCCTCAAAGAATAAGCCTCAGAGGAGTAAAGTGCATTTTACCATCAATTGATACACTGAGTACAAAAATCGAAGCCTGCGACATTTCAGTAACACATATTCATGGCGTTAAGATCATACCTGTAGAGGTCATTCTATTTTACCCAGCAGAGCAGTGAAAAGCTGTGTCTATCTTAACCCTTTGATACTCAAGCTATGCATACCCCTTCTAAGGGACAACATGGGTCAAAAATGACAATGTTTTTTCATGCATGGCTGAGTGTTTCTTAGCTATATTTTTGGAAATCCATTTATTTAATCATTTAATATTCCAAGTATTCATTAAATGTGATAACAATGATAAACAAAACATACTATAATAATAATCGTGTTAAAAATAATTATTTTATCAGTTATTTGGACCAAACAATAAATGTGGCTGGGTGGTGTTGTGTGTTTGGTCCTTTTAGCCCATATCTTTCCATTGCCCCTGTAATGTGCTTTTTGAGGTGGGGCGTGCCCTCCATGCGCCTCTTCATTCACTATATTTACAAAAGTATTGGGTCACCTACACATATCACCTACAGGAGCTTTTATGACATCCCATTCCAAATTCTTAGGCATTAATATGAAGTTGATCCCCCTTTTGCAGCTATAACAGCTCACTCTTCTGGGAAGGCTTCTACAAGATTTTGGAGTCTGTCTGTGGGAAGGTTTGCCCATTTATCCAGAAGAGCATGTGTGAGGTCAGACACTGATGTTGGACGAGAGGGCCTGGCTCTCCATTCTAGTTCATCCCAAAGGTGTTCAAGACTGAGGTCAAGTTCTTCCACAGCAAACTCACCCAACCAGGCCTTTATGGACCTTGCTTTGTGGGCCTCAGTCATGCTGGAACAGAAAAGGCCTTCCCCTATGAAGGTAGATATGGTGCAAAATGCGAGAGCGTGTAAAACCTGATGTGAGCACTTGCAGAAGTGTACATACATTTACACTTGTATAAAATATCCACCTATCTGTGAACCAAATTTGAAGTCACAGAAGAAGAAAAAAAAGATAAGGTTATTTTCCATTACAACTGCAACTTGGTTATTGCAACCTCTCAAATCAGTCATTAGGCGAAGCTATCAGAACGACGAGGCGCAAGCTCGGGTCAGTCACACACAATTGACTACTGTGCAGGCAGGGCCCTGCAGTCATCCAGCTCATCCTGACATGGCTGTGTGACTGACCCGCCTCCTCGTTCTGATAGCTCCGCCCCTTCACTCCAATCCCCCTTCCTCCCCATGTTCCTCCCCCCACATCTACAGGTGTAAATTACTTTAGCGACACATTCATCGCAAGAAGTGTAGCAAAAGTCAAGGCCGCCGATTCGATTTATACTGCCACAGAGCAGATTTGTGAAGTTGTAATGACTGATTTGAGAGGTTGTAATAACCAAGTTGCAGTTGTAATGGAAAATATATTAAAATATATATATATTTTTCTGCAAGAGAACATTTCATCACTAAGTAAAAAATGTTTCTACAAGCTACAAAAATGTGTTCTTCTTCTGTGACTTCAAATTTGGTTCACAGATACGTGGATATTTTATACAAGTGTAAATGTATGCACACAAGCTCAGATTTTCTTTCTGCAAGTGCTCACATCAGGTTTTACACGCTCTCGCGTTTTGTACCAAATCTACCTTCATATTCCCCAAGCTGTTTCCACAAAGTTGGAAGCATAGAATTGTCCAAAATGCCCTGAAGCTCCCGGCGCACAGTTTTGGTGCTGATGTTAATGCCAGAGCTGGAACTCTGCAGTTATTGAGTCAGCAGAGCTTTACGCACTATGCTCCTCAGCTCTTTGCCCAGCTCCTTGATGAAACGCCGCCGTACATTGGTCACACCACCCATGTAATCAGGGTGCAGTAAAGATGGAGTAGGCATTGAGGGTGGCAACATCGAGCACATTGTGCCAGAGCACCATGGGCCTCCTCCATGTTCTCCGCTTGCATGTGAACTCCGGCACCAACCGTTCAGGGAACCATCTGATCCATTGTGTCCACTCCTGATTTTGTTATGTTATTATTACTGAATCACTTCTGGTTTCTTCTTTACACTGTTGTCATCCACTGCTCTGTCATCATGCATGGTTCATATATAACTTGTTGCTCACATTAATGGGCTCTTCAATGTGCCCTTTGCTCCTTGACTGCAGCTATAACCTAACCGGTGTGAGGACAGAAACTTTTCAATTTTTTTAAATTCACATATCACCAGCACCATGGCCAGCAAACCATGCCTGTACATCTGTTACCTCATCCACACACATATTGGATACGTATAAAGTTATGTTATGTGTGTGTGTGTGTGTGTGTGTGTGTGTGTGTGTGTGTGTGTGTGTGTGTGTGTGTGTGTGTGTGTGTGTGTGTGTGTGTGTGTGTGTGTGTGTGTGTGTGTGTGTGTGTGTGTGTGTGTGTGTGTGTGTGCTCATATATAACTTGTTGCTCACGTTAATGGGCTCCTCCATGTGCCCTTTGCTCCTTGACTGCAGATATAACCGGTGTGAGGACAGAAACTTTGCCAATTTTTTTAATTCACATATCACCAGCACCATGGCCAGTAAACTTAGACACATTTTTACGGGATTGTTGATTTTGATTTCGTTGCATTGGACTGTGTCTGTTTCAGGTAAGGATCGGTTACATATTGCTGCTCTTAGACAAAAATGTGATATCTGTGATATCTGCGGAAACTAAGACTGCCGACTGCTTTCAGGTTTTACTTTTTACAACTGGATTTCAATGGCAACACAAAGACATGCCAAACTGTCAGCAAAAAAAATAATCAACTAAAAGATAAAGAATAAATAGGTTGGCATCTTTTTTGTCATTTTTGTCATCATGTCATCATGCTGATGCTCTCTTAACCATTCTTAAATATTCACTAGTTATATAACTCATTTGTTACCGAGATGTTTGTGTCTAATTGGTTCTAGCATGGTGGGGAAATGACCTGTCCTGCATGAATTTGCTAGTTTAATCGGCAGTGATGAGCTAATTGGTTTTTACTAGGGCCGGGACTTTAACACGTTAATTAAGATTAATTAATTACACAAAAATTTACGCATTTTAATCGCACTTATTTTTGCCCTGCGGAACGTTTCTCACTGGATGAGTTTCAGGCGTACCGATTATACTGGAGCACCAACTAACGTTCATGACTTCAGACAACAACAAACCACAGTGAACAATAGTCAAACATGAACGAAGAAGCTGATGAGACCGCTTTGGTTGGCCCCGTGGATTGGAAATTTTGTTTTAAAAACGGACGGATGGAAGCGTCGATAAGAGCACGGTTGTATGCAAATAATGCAAAAAGGAATTTGCATATCACCGCAGCACATCAAGCCTCAAGTATCACCTCGCGTGGACGTTAGCCCGACTCCGAGTACAAGGACCCACACCAAAGTTGCCCTCAGAAATCGGGAGCATTTCTAGTGGATCGCCGGAGCTGTTAGATTAACATTAACATGCTTATTGTAGTTGTAAGTGAACTGCCTTGCGGCCTGTAGCACCGTCCTTGATGGAGCATATGTGTGGACTGGACCTGCATTTTACAGGAAAGGAGTGAGCAGAGAGTAGAGTAGTTGTCGATTATTGTTCTGTTTTCTGTGAATATCTGCCTCACCCTCTCAGACTTTGAGTTGCGCGCGCTACTAAAGAGACGTGTTACCATGGAAACCAAACAATGGTGTAGCTGTATTAAAGTCCGAGTGGAAACAGTCGTGTGTAAATCTGATTTTGTCAGAAATCGGGAGAAATCGGGAGAAATGCGGGAGAAATATGACCCCGGGAGGAAACCGGGAGAGGACAGTGAAATCGGGAGTCTCCCGCGAAAATCGGGAGGGTTGACAAGTATGACCCACACTCAACCAGATGACTGGTTTCAGGGCCAGGATAACTAAGTCCACGTCTGAAAAAATAACCAGCTCACTGGATTGCACTCGACTGTAGACCACTTGGAGTGGTAGAAGAGAAGGGGCTGCAAAAGGTACTACAGATTGCATCGTCTGACACAACATATGAGCTGCCATGCAGAAAGACAGTGACAAAAAGAATCCAGCAGCTTTATGACAATGAAAAGGAAGATAAAGAGAATTTATTGGAGAAAGCCGAATGTGTTGCCCTGACTGGGGATCATTGGACCTCGGTAAGCAATTCAAATTACCTCTGTGTGACGGCACACTTTATTGACATCTTCTCACTGTTCTCAGGTCAAATATTTATATGCGATTAAAAATGCGATTAATTAATTACAAAACCTTGAATTAATTAGATTAATTTTTTTAATCGAGTCCCGGCCCTAGTTTTTACATACCTGTTATTGCAGTTCCCAATGGATTGCTCATATGGACTTACAATAGGATTCCATTTAACAAAGCCACTTTTGATGTGGATGACATTATCATTTTGTCTTGATATTGCTTTTAGAGGAAGAACTCCATGCCAGCTACTGGAACAACAAGGCGAGACAGGCTCTCCACACTGCCCTGAATGTAAAGCCTGATGTCCACCAAGCCAAAAACCTCATCCTCTTCCTCGGAGACGGTGAGTCTGACTGAGTTTTCCCAGCATTTCAGAGGGTTCTTTCATTTGTGTTTCCTTTCCCTTCAGTTTGTGTGTTCAGGTAAGAATAGGCCATTATAGCTTGCAATTGTGAGTCTCATCATAATTGTGGTGTTGTTCACCAAGGGAGCGAGAGAATACAATAGAAAACCAAACCGCTATTTGTTCTCCAAAAAGCATGGATTTATGGGAAGAAAGAGATTAATGTGTGACATCTGATCACCAGTAGTTATGACTGCTTAGAAAGCCAAGCATTACAAAATGAAATGAGGCTAAACCACAGTCTACACTGCATGAAACGCTATTTCCACATGTGCCCTAAACTGAACACTCAAAATGATAAATCATTGCAAAGAATTCAACAAGGTCTAATAGATAGCTAAAGATTTGAAAACTATTTGTATATTAAATAAATTTCACGTTCCATTAATACTGAAATCTCTTAACTCTAAGGATGACTGGTTACCAGATGATACTATAATATTATACATCAAGAAATAATACAACAAATTGTACACAACATTTAGATGATAAGAAAAAATTGAAATGGAAAAATAGAAAATAATCCAATGTAAAATGAGCTGATATTTTCTGGTATGACCATTAAACCTCTGCCATGACCCGGAACCACACACACACACATAATTTATAGGTCAATTATAGATTTATGGTTAGTGCTGCCTCCACCCTGAACCCACATCTGCTGATAGCAGCACATTTAAGATTGTATCTAAGAATGATTAGAAGCATTATATGAATACAAGTTATTGGCATTGTGACAATAATATAACGTCATGAGGAAGAATTATATATTTGATTTGGAATTCGCACAACTCACAGTCATTTTATAATGCATTTTGCTGATTTTTGTCAAATAAAATAGCAGATTTTCAAAGGCATCTAACTTGAGTCAACTATGAACATAATGACCTCATACCCAGAGAAAAGTAGACAATTTTAGTAAATGTATAGAGGAATTAAAAAATCTTTCTTATCGGCAGTATGACGGAAATTCCCAAATGCACTGAATATATCATGCAATATAAAATAAGTATAATAAAGTTCTTAAAGAAGAAGATATGTGGAATAATGCTGTTTGCTTGGCATATTTTGTTTTTGTAAATAACTTGGATGTCTTTCAATGCTTTTTAAACTGTCATATCAGCTGAGCCTTATGAGGTTCATGGAGCACAATGGCAGCCCTGTGCCTGCCTTGCCTATGTTATCCAACACTCAGGTGTGTTTCCACCTGCTTCCAGGTATGGGGATACCGACAGTGACTGCTGCCCGGATCCTCAAAGGCCAGTTGGCAGGACATTCTGGGGAAGAGACCAGTCTGGTTATGGATACCTTTCCTCACCTGGCACTCTCTAAGGTGAGCCCACTCTGAAAAACACAATCCAAGTCCTCCTGAGGAATGTGCATTTAAAGGTCACCTATTATGCAAAATCCACTTTTTCATGTTTTTTATACATAAACATGAGCCTCTGTGTAAAGAGATTCTGAAAGTTTCAGGAAAAAAGATTTGCTCTCTTTTTGTCCTGATCCATTTATATAAAAAATGAAAATGATCAGATTTTGGCCACTTTATGATGTCATCAAATTGTTTTGGGTTGTGTAGCCATTAGCCAATCACCAACCAAAGTAACCCCCCCACCTTATCACCTGAATCTCCTCCTAGAGCACCATTGTGTTCTTTTTAACCAAATATCTCTCAGAGGGGCATGGGGAGGGGCTCCTTATTTTCATCTAAAGTAACAGACACAGAATCAGCACTTTTGAAACAGGGCTGAAACAGAGGGGATTATGGGATGCTACAATGCATGATCTGTTTGGTATTTCGAGCAAAACACTTCAGAGACATGTTTTGTATATATCTGACACATGTAATATATCGATTAAAAACAGTATAGTAGCGGACCTTTTAACTCTCTAAATGAGGTTGAGATGTATGGCCTTCTTGTAAGACATACAGTACAAGGCTGTTCAAAGTGATTTACTATTACAGCCTCTCAACAAAAAGGTTGTCATGGTATTGTTTGGCTTGGGCTGACATTTGACAGTTTGATTAGAAATCAACAACAACAACAATGTGAGCAAGCTGCATTTTTAGGTTGGAGATAGTTATGATATGTCATGACCAACATAGAATTCCTACGTGACACAGAAAGCCAGTTATATTTATCTTGACTGTGACTCAGCCTGTAACACAGACTAACATATCTTTTACCAAATCTTGTAAATGGTAAAATAATTCTTAAATGCATGCAGTGTTGTCTGCATGAATAATATGAAAATGACATTTGTCCACCATAGACTGGACATTCAGTATGATGAAAGTGCTAGATTGATATACTAAATGAATGGGAGCATCTACTAAATGCCTTAGATATTTGCCTCTTCAGACATACAACGTGGACCAGCAGATGCCTGACAGCGCCGGCACAGCCACAGCCTACTTATGTGGTGTGAAGGCTAACTACGGCACTCTGGGTGTCAGTGCCGCAACTCCAAGGTACAACTGTAATGCTACCTACGGAAACGAAGTCACATCTATTCTGCACCGCGCCAAGAAAGCAGGTGAGCTCAGGTTTAAACACCTTAACTTTATATTGTTTTATTTCGACTTCAATAGATGCTTCCTTGTTGATGTGTTATTCACGTAGGAGATGTACTCAGATGTACAGATTCGCTCTTTACTTTGCTGGTTTATTCATGTTATGCTCATGTAAGACGTCTGTCACTCACAACATCTATCATTTTTACATAACCATAGATCTAATCTTTAAAAGTAATCAAATGTTCAATGAAAAATATGAATTACAGTGCTATTGATACACAGATTATCTGAACTGAAATGTGCATATTGTTAAAAAATAATTTGCATCTTCTGTGGATCATATCTGTCTTCAAAATACATTTTGTTTCACATTTTGAGCTGCTCTGTTTCATAGGAAAATCTGTAGGAATTGTCACTACAACCAGAGTGCAGCATGCCTCTCCTGGGGCCAACTACGCTCACACTGCCAACCGAGGATGGTATTCTGACTCCCACCTCAGCCCTGAGGCTATCCAAGACGGCTGCCGCGACATTGCTTACCAGCTAGTTCATAACACAGAGATAGATGTAAGCCTTAACGTCAACACATTTCTGTAAATCCTGTGTCACACTGTCCCAAAATTGACACCAGATGTACACACGATAAAGGAAATGTTCAAATTCGGCTCTGATCTTAACAACATCGGGCCATTCGTGAGGGCATCTTAAGCCATCGTATGACCGCCGGTGGAGTTTCTCAGGCTCCGGCAGCAACTTTGTGAGCGGTGGCAAAATCTTTGGCATTCCAAAAAATTGCCGAAAGACCTTACGAAGGTTCATTTTCGTGTTGAATTTGTGTTTCCATTTTGCCCTTCGTAAGGCCAGCGTAAGGGCATCTGGTCAAATCGTGTCATCTTCGTCTTTACTTCGTGTGATCATCGGTGCCATCGGGCATTTTTCGCCTCACGAAGACAATACGAAGGAAACAAGAAGCTGCCCGATTGTCTTTGGAAGGCAACACGACCACGTGAAGCCCTCGCAATGCCGTCCTGTAGCCATCGTATTATAGTCATGGGTGTATAATAAGAACAGGATACAGCGTGGGAGGCGGGGTCTTGTTCTTTCCTATGAGAGCTGCTCATTGGCGCGGGAAGACAAAATGGCCCAACTTTTGAGAGAGCGAAACGTCACAGATTACCCGTCATGCCTGGGCGTCAGAGCAGAAGAACCTGTATGTGCAGTCACAGAGCAGGCCCCCATTAAGCCCCGCCCCCCAAGCTCCCACTCTCGCTCAGTAGAATGAATGGAGAGAGAAAAATAAATCTAAATTCGGCTTTTAGTGCATTTTACAACTTTAAGGACCGAATGATTCTAATAAGGGCTATACAATAGTTCATACTGGGTAGTTTATTTAGTTTAAAAATAAATTATTCACCGATTTACAGACGTCTCTTTCCCCATGTTAGTCAATGGGGAAAAAGTTGTTTTGGGCCGGGTGACGTCACGGACTGATATGTGCAGCAAATCGCAGTACCGCCGTTTGGACAAAACGAATATTGGCACAGAGTCCGGCGCACTTCCTGGGGGCTTGATTATAGTACGATGACATCGAGATGGCACCATGGTGTGCAATGTTTCCTTTCAGATCGCTTCTCTGGTTGTTTTATTGCACAACAAAATTGTGTTAACATATTATTGTAAATAACCCAATTTGTGTTCTGTGAAACTGAAAAGGATATTACATTGTTTGTGTTACTTTTGTTGCAGTTGTTGTATGTCTTAAATGTAATTTAGGTTAACTTCCTGTTCATTTAGATGCTTTTGTTTTGAAGGCGAGTTTAAGCTGTTGACAGGAAGTTGTTGTTGCTATGGAAACAACATGACGGAGTGCCACAGTGACGTGTCCTAAAACCCGGAAGTAAGTTAGCATTTGACCACTTCCAGTTCCTTCGACAAAAACCAATGCAATTTCTCCATAGGATTTTGGAAAATAGCTCGAAATAAGGTCTGTGGTGGACACAAATTGAAGAGACAGATCACCTTTTGTTCAGCCGGATAATATCCACATGTCTACCCTAATTTTATAATGTTCTAATCATAAATCTAATCGATAGATTTATGATCGATTTTAGGACGCGTCACTGTGGCACTCATATCTTCTACATATAAAGACGGGAAAAGTAAAGAACAAAATCTGAAAATATCAGTGACAATTTTTATTATATATAATCTCAAGTTTCTAAAATGTAAAGTCCCATAGTACTTTAACATAATTGTTTTTGTTACTTTCGTTGCAGTTGTATGTCTTAAATGTAATGTAAATTGTTGCCTTCGTGTGTGGTTCGGGCGCCATCGTGTGGCCTTCTGTAGGCATCGTACTTGCTTCGGCTGTTGCTTCGGATGTTGCTTGGCCGTTGACCAAGTTCGGGGCCATTTTCGTGCGAAATTCACAATTCCATATTCGTGTGTCCATCTGGTGTCAATTTCGGGACAGTGTGACGCCCGCATAACAAAATACAAAAAAAACATGTGTGGCTGAGCATATGTTCTAGAATATGTCTGAATCATTAGTAACTAGGGTGACGGATGTTTTGTTCTCTTCTGCATGCTCTGTTCTCTACTATTTCATTATTAAATCCCATCATCCTCACCAACACAAGAAACTTCTCATTGACACAAGAGATATATAGCACGGTATTTTGCAGTATATTAATATTAACTGCTACCATGTCTCTTCATACCAGGTCATACTTGGTGGAGGTCGACAGTACATGTTTCCGGTAGACATGAAAGACCCAGAGTATCCAACTTCTACAGGAGACCGAGAGGATGGACAAAATCTTGTTGAGGAGTGGCTCAAAAACAAAGAGGTAATTTCTTCCAAGGGTACTTTTGATTTAATAATTTTAAAAATGTTAATTGTTTCCCCCACCCTTCCAAAAACTTTGAATTAATTTCTTTTTTATTTATTTATTACCTACAGAAAGCTAAGTATGTTTGGAACAAAGCTGAATTTGATGCTGTCAAACCTGCAAACACAGACTTCCTGATGGGTAAGAACTATTTAATTCAAAGTTTTGATCATCATTCCTGAGTCTTCTAAAGCAAAACCACAATAACAAAAATATATTGTGCTTAAAGGAATAACTGAAATGTCTTTGAGCAAATAGAGTGAATAAAGAAATATGAATACCATCTCCTACACTCCTTCATTTGCGATTTAGCTATTTTCTGCCAACTAAAATTACACATATTTAATTGTGTCTATTCAAAACTGGACAAACCTTTTCTGCATCTAGGTCTTTTTGAGCCCAAAGACTGCCACTACGAGTTGGAGCGTGATTCGTCTATGGACCCCTCCCTTGCAGAGATGACGGAAAAAGCAATTAAGATTCTCAGCAAGAACAAAAAGGGATTTTACCTCTTTGTTGAAGATAAGTGTAATTGTTTTCTGTACATATTTCCCAGACAGCAACCAACCGAAAAAACGTACTTTCAGTGTTTCTGCCCCTCACACCATACATTAACTTAAATTCTGAATAACTTTTACGAGGGAAATACTGCTGATGCTAATTTGTTATTAAATTACTTTATTTTGAACTTTAAGTGGGAGAATTGACCATGGCCACCATGGAGGGTGGGCCAAAAAAGCTCTCTATGAGACTGTTGAGTTTGACAAGGCGATCGGGCGAGCAGCTGAGCTCACCAGCGAGCTGGATACCCTGTCAGTGGTCACCGCTGACCACTCACATGTCTTTGCCTTTGGAGGATATTCTGCCAGAGGAAATTCTGTTTTCGGTAAGAATAATTATATTATAATAAAAATAATAATAACAACTAATAATAATAAATAACTTATAATTTGATGAAAAGAAGAAGCAAATTTTAATAATAAAAAGTGAATTTCATCTGGTGATCCACATTTGTACAATAGAATCCTCATTTCTTCTGTGATTACAGGGGTGTCTCGCTCACTAGCTGAGGACGGAAAACACTACACCACTGCTGTCTATGGAAACGGACCAGGGTACCGCAATGGAACCCGTCCAGATATGAATGAGTCAATTTCATGTAAGTATACATTGATAATATTTCTAGATAAAGCAAAGTAATTTAGTAGCTCCATCTTGTGGTGTAACAACATTCCTACTCCTACAGAGAACTCCATGTAGGTGTTCAGAGTGACACAAATGCCAAGATGAGAACCATGAACAACCACATGCTAACTAATATGAGAAAGTGCTATTGTTCCAAGCTAATGTTGGTTCTTTTTAAAAGGCAGCAAATCATTCCAGTGTAATACATGTATCAATTCTATCTATCATGTAAAAGCTTTGCAGCTGTTTGCCATGTGGCTGTTTTTGATTTGATTTTTGTTATACGCATGTGGCCAATTTAGCTACTATAATTGTCTTTCGTCCCATTCTTCCTCAGCGGGTGATAATTACCATCAGCAGGCTCCTGTCCCGCTTGAGTCAGAGACCCACGGCATAGAGGATGTTGCCATATTTGCCAAAGGTCCCATGTCACACCTTTTCCATGGGGTCCAGGAGCAGAACTACATTGCCCACGTCCTGGCTTATGCTGCCTGCCTGGAGCCCTACGAGAACTGCGAATTGCCCCCGCCTGACCACGCTGGATCCATCCACCCCAGCCTGCTGCTCCTCCTGATGGGCCTCCTTCTCCACTACTTCTGCTCTCTCTAAGATGGCAGCCTTTGTAGAATGTCCTGACCTTGAAATAACTGTGATGGTTGACATCTTGGTTAAACATAACTTATTCTTTACACTTTTTTAAATGTAAGAGCTGTATAGTTGCAACATTTTGAGATCATTTTTATTTTAAATAATTAATAATTGTTCATGTTCCCAAATGCATCAGTGTTATAACCATGGTTTTAAAACTAAAGTGGGTTTATGGGCTGCAGCATCTCGTAACTGAAACATAATTTTGTTTAGAGCTAACCCTTTATTTTTGGTGCATTTTAACCTTTTATACATGCTTAAATACGTGGTTTATAAGAAAATATAATATTTCTGAAATGGTACATTTAAACCAGGGGTGTCCAAACTACGGCTCGGGGGCCATTTTGAATCGGCCCTCATTATAATATAATGAAATATGGCCCACAAATGAAACAGGTGCTTTTCTTATATTGTACTTCTTAAATATATATGTAAACATATATTACACAGTACAGTGATGAAAATTAGTCGCTTTTCGGCGCCTCCCGCTTTTTTAACGCTGCTTTGGGTGACTTGTGTAATTCGTGGAGAACCGAAGAGTTTTCGTTTTGGGGGGGGGGGTGGGTGGGGGTCCGTCAGTTCGTCCGTTAGTCCGTCCGACTGACGGAAAACTTCTCACTTAAAAAAAGAAGAAGAAATCTCGATCGCAAAATAATTAAACAAGCGAGTGCCTGTTTTTCCTGGCCAAGGACAGGTTCCTTGAACACAACACGAGCGTAACGTGTCTTCACCATAGGTCTTCACGTGGTTATGTCTCGTCTGAAAGGAGTGTAGACTAGACTTGAGTGCTTACGGAGGGCACCGGAACGCCGCTCCAGCTCTTCAAATATTGCAGTACCCATAAGAAGCCGTACACACCGCAGTGTTTGCGTGGCTGTGCCTTTAGTTGTAAGCACAGTGGCGATCTGTTGTTATTAGCATCTGGTTAGCTAGCTATGCTAACAAATGTAAAGAGCTTTTCTACAACCAGGTGGAAGAGAGCTCTCTCCTGAGAGGCTCAAATAACCTCAGCTCAGTGAGGTTAAGGCACACCTTGATATGATCATTATAATTATTAATGAGACATTAGAGACTAAATGAAAAACAGGTATAAAATACTATATGACAGTAACAAAAAAGTTTTTAAAAATAACAAGAATAGAGTTTAAAGTGATTTGTAAAATATCCAAAAAGAAAAAGCTGCTTACAGTTCTGTTTCAAATGGGTGTTGAAAGATGTATCCATAGATCTCCTAATGTTGCTCTCAAAGTGCACCAGATTGATGCTTTTAACTTCAATATTTAAAAAAAAATCTTCCCGGGGGAGCATGCCCCCGGACCGCCCTAGAGGAGGTTAGGTCCCCCCCACTTAAATCATGTTCACATGGATACTAAGTACATTTGCACACATCTTGTGTCCATATCTTTTGGTTTTGGTGGTCATGCCACACCGTCCACACATGCATGCGCGAGTCATGGTAAAATAAGATTAAGATTAAGAGGTGGCTTTTTCTTTGCACATCATGAAAAAAAAGGCCAAATGAATTGTCTGTGATTTTAGTTTTTTTAAGCAGAGGTTGAGTTCAACAATTTGTAGGGACCTCGGAGGATGTTGTAAAAATTGAAAGGAAAAAGGTTCCCCACCCCTGCTGTAAATAATAATAAAAACCCTTGATTTATAACTTAAAATATCTGTCTCCTATTGATCTGAGTATATTATAAATAATAGCCAGTTAATTGAAGCATTATAGCACAGGCCTTTGTCAGATGGTATATTACGCTGTTTCTTTCTGCTTCGGATAGTTCTCTCTTTTTTCACCATACCTGTGTTTGCATCACTGACAGTAGTATTTATGTTGTTAATAAGCCCACTTTTAAAATAAATGTAGTCAATTCATGTTGAAAACATTTTCTAACAAATCTTAGTTGATAAAAAATGATTATTATCACTCTGACGCTTTTGTTTTAAGGAATGAGTTGCCGACAGGATAAATGAAACCCTATAGAGAGCTTTGATGTAGGCTTTTTTTTCTAAAAGCATATTCATGTATCAAGCCTAATTTACCTACATGTTGCTAACTTATAACTTACGAGGCAATATACCTCTGTTAGCATATTTGGACCTACACCTTTTGCCTCTCTGCAGCAGAAAGGTGACTATTCTCAGCAGTTCAAGTTTAGCCTTTCATCACAACGTTATTTATTAGATGCACACAGAGACAGAGAAGGGGCGTGACTCCAACAGCTCTGGGGGTTTGCATTGTGCCTTTGATGTATATAAATAATATACCATAACCAAATACGTACAGTGGAAATCAGGTTGCCAGAGCAGGTCAGTCCAGTGTGCATGTTCCTCAAGGTCTCAGCAGAGTTACAGGTGAGGTAAAGAAAATAAAAGAGAAAAAGGTCAGTAACAACGCACTTTAAAGTAACAAAGCTTTGAATAATTATCTCTTTCAATCATTTTCTCAGTAATCACTCAACTACTGTCTTGCCAACAAACAGATTGACTCATCCTCACTATCATCACAATGAAACACGTCCAGAAGAATGTCATGCAAAGCTGCCTGCCTGCCTTCCTTCAACTCTCCCTGAATAATACACTAATGGAAAGCCCGAGAATATTGTATAGAGTAGAAGTGTTAGGGGATCAGTTGGACCTGCATTTTAGTATGCTTGAGTTGAGAAGAGCAATTATTAGTGCTCGTCAAACCACTCCTGGGAAAGATGGTGTTTGTTACAAAATGCTGGAACACATGACAGATAACACTCTAGTCATTGTGTTAAGGTTGTTTAATAGGGTGTGAGATTCTGGCCAACTTCCTTCAGTGTGGAAACAAGCGATAATAGTGGCCATCCTAAAGCCAGGGAAAGACCCTTCATATCCATCTAGCTACAGACCTATTGCCCTGACATCTCATTTATGCAAAATCATGGAAAGAATGGTTACAGAAAGGTTAACATATATCTTAGAAAGTAAAGCGCTGTTGTCCCCATATCAAAGTGGGTTCCGTAGGGGTCGGAATACAATGGATTCTATATTTTGCTTAGAATCAGACATCAGGAAAGCACAGATCAACAAGGAAGTAGTGATTGCAGTCTTCTTTGATATTGAAAAGGCTTATGAGATGCTCTTGAAGGAAGGACTACTAATCAAGTTAAAATCATTGGGAATTGGTGGTAAAGCATATAATTGGGTTATGAATTCTTTACTGGACAGGAAAATACAGGTGCAGAATATTCAAGTGTTTATGCTGTGGAAAATGGTACTCCGCAAGGTAGTGTATGTAGTCCGTTTCTGTTCAATATAATGATACATGACATTTTTAATCAAGTTCATCCAAGTGTGGGAAAATCTTTGTATGCAGATGATGGGGCTTTGTGGGCAAAAGGCCGCAATGTAGCACATGTTGGAAAGAAAATACAAGCTGCAATAGTTGAAGTGGAGAAATGGACAAATAAATGGGGATTCAGCTACTGACAGAGTAGCTAAGACACAGGTCATTTGTTTTACAAAACGGCATAACATTGCTCCTATATCGGTAAAATTGTATAAGCAACCTCTTGAACAAATTAATACAATAAGATTTCTTGGTGTTTGGTTTGACGGAAAGCTAACATGGAGCAATCATATAGGAACAGTTCAAAATAAATGTAAAAAGGTCAACAATGTACTTCGGTGTTTGGCGGGACAGGAGTGGGGAGCAAGTAGATCATCACTTCTGAATATATATTGGGCACTCATGAGACCTGTATTCGATTATGGGTGTATAGCGTTCATGGCAGCAGCAGAAGAATCAAACCTTAAAAAACTGGATGTCCTACAAGCTCAGGCCCTGAGAATTTGTAGTGGAGCTTTTAAAACATCTCCATGCAATACAGGTGGAAATGGGAGAAATGCCTTTAAGGATAAGAAGAGTAAAGTTAATGTTGGCATGCTGGGTAAACCTTCAGGGGCATAGTGATAGTCATCCTGCGAAAAGTATTTTTGAAAGACTGCTGGGAGCACAATGAGTCACATTTAACAAGTTTTGGATGGATTGGCGATCCAATAAGTATAGGTTTGAATCAAATTCAGTATTGCCCCACAATTCCAATCTCGTCCATTCCACCCTGGTTATTCCCAATGCCAAGGGTAGACCTCAATATACAAAAGGAGTTAAAGGAAAAGAAAGAACTACCAGTATGGCGCATAGTCCAGAATTATTTTTGAAAGATATCACTCAGACTCAAAGATCCAGAGACAGGGCGTGCAGGGGCAGCAGTTTATATCCCAGTGAGTAATACACATTTAAAGAAAAGGGTAACAGACCATGTGTCAGTATAAACCACAGAGTTGTTGGCAGTGGTGTTGTCATTGAAATGGATAGAGGAGAAAGAAATACATAATAGTGTAATTGCATCTGACAGCTTTTCAGCATTATCGAGTGTACGATCAGGTAGATCTTCATCTAGAATGGACATAATAAATGAAATATTTATAATTTTATATAAAATGCACAAACACAAACACTCAGAATTATGAACATAGACATAGAAGTTCCACTCAGCAAAGCGGAGGTTAAAACATTCATACAGAAATATGCACCAACAATATGGCAAGATCATCGGGACCTTAGTGATAAACAGGAAAACATCTTTATAAAATTCAAAGGTATGTGGGGGATGGAAGGAAGGTGGGGTTTAAAAGAAGGGAGGAAAATGTCATTTCTCGGATGAGAATAGGTCATACAGGTCTCAATCATACATTAAGTATAATAGGAAAGCATCCAACCGGAAAGTGTATACACTGTAGCCAGCCAGAAACCGTTGAGAATGTTTTACTGCTTTGCAGGAAATATAGTACTCAGAGAAATGTGCTTTTCCAGACACTGAAGAAAGCAAAATTCCATGACTTGTCGCTATCAGGGCTGTTAGGGAAAACATCAGGCAATATGTATTGTGAGATTATTATGTTTCTAAAAGAAATTGATACATTTAAAAATAATCTAGAGTTTTGGTTCTTTGTTTTGTTTTGTTTGTTTTGTTTATTGTTTTCTGCATAGTCTCTTGTCCACACTCCAGTTCAGAGGACATAGCGTGTTAGTCTATCTTTGATAACCGCGAAGTAGCCGAAATACACCCTGCGAACCGGTTTCGAATCCCGCTCAATCCCTTGTATGTCAGAACATGCATAAATGTAAAGGTGGAGCTTATTTATTATTTTACCACACTTTTGGGTAGGTTGTGTATAAAATCAATGGATCATTTAAGTTCTTCACCATAATCATTCGTGATTCATTGTCTGTTTATATTATTGTATTTTGTAACAGAATCTAAATCTTCAAAGTAACTCATGTTATCAAATCAATGAGGTTCAGAGTCAAATCTTTGCCTCTGAAATGTAGTGAAGTATTAAGGAGCATGCACGGAAGTACATCATTGTACAGTACTTCTATAGATGTACTTAATATAGAATAGTACTTAGAATATAAGTAATATGACAAATATGTATGAGGATTATTGTTATGTTGTGCATTTATTATTATAATTACAACTTTTAATAAATGTATTAAAACTTAAGGACAAAGTATTAAGTAAATATAACAATAATGAAATTGAAATATGATGATGAAATATTCAAAACAGAAACATCCATACTTGTTTTATATGTATTTATATATTTAAAACAACAGTAATAATAACAACAACAATTCTTACAATATGTATAGTAAAGTGTAAAATAAAACTATACAATAAAAACAGTGCAAAATATAACAAAGTGAACAAGTTGCACCTGCTCACAACATTTGGTGATTTAAGGTGCATGCCCTCTCTTTTTTTCCCATACCCTCTTTGCTCCAGCATAGCCCTCCAGTCCTCATTGGACTGGGTCTCTGATTCTTTACAGTACCAATTGCCAAAGTACTGTAAGTGGGCTGGTGGCTTCCTGTCTTTGTTGCAGTTTTTGCAAATGATGGCGTTGGTCTTTTGACATATTTTCTTTTGCCTGATCCAGATTGCTCCCTCTCCTCTTTTATTTTCCTGTACTGCTGTGTGGTGTACGGCACGTTACTCTGACCGGATGTTAGCGCCTGAGTACCTGATGGCAATGGCATGTTGAGAAGCATCATCTGAGAGCCTCCAGGCACAACCTGTGAGGGTCCAGGCACTTGAGGAAGCTGCACAGATGGTACCATGTATGGTGTTGAGAAGGGTGGAGTCGGTGCAAGGAAGGGAAGAGCATAGTATGGAGGTGGTGGTGGGACCTGTGAGATGGTCACTGGTTGGGATCTCTTCTGGAGCTTTGCCTCACCAGCAGTGTTTGGTGGCAGAACAAAGGTGTGAGGCTCAGCCAAACTGCCAGGATACAGAGATGTCCCTTTCTGCATTGCCACAAGAAGCTTCTCAGGTCCTGCCATGGGAGCGTCAGGGGCGGGGATACCCTGCTTCAGGATCTGCTCTTCCTGAGACCTGCAACGCCTGCTGAACCTGCAAAAACATGAAACAATCAATATTAGGAGGCGTGTGGTGCAGTGGGTTGAGTGTTGGTGTTCGGATCAGGTGGTTCAAACCCCACTGCAGTCAGCATGCCTTTGTGTCCCTGGGCAAGACACTTCACCCCAAATTGCTCCTGTGGGGATTGCCCAGTATTGAGTATGTAAGTCGCTTTGGATAAAAGCGTCTAACAAGTAACATGTAAAGTATTAATGAACAAAAGGGAATATTTGTAATGAAAAAGAGTTGGGATTATTTTGAACAGTAAATAATTTTATTGGCTGAGTATTACAGTGTAAGTATACATGTTTTGCAGTATATATAGTGTGCTTATTTACTCACCATTGTGTGACAGTTGCAACATTCACTTCTGGGAGCTGGATGGTGGTCTCAGTCATCACCTTGGTCTGGTCTTCTTTTTGGCGGTGCCCTCCCTTCACATTGGAGCCAGTTTGTGCGTAGAACTTCTTGACCTTTGTTGCTTCCAAAGTGTCTGTAAAGTTGAGAATACCGTCCCGTTTTCGAAAGCGTGGTTCCATCTAGAGAATAAGAAAATAGTCATATTTAAAAAAACTGAGAAGTATGTAATTTATAATAAATATTTAATAAACAAGCTGTAAAAGGTTACACATTGATTCAAAGAAAAACTGATTACTACATACAATACAAATTAAAGATGAATAAAAACAAGTACAAAGGCAGATTATGCATTTAAATGTAATCAATCAATCGAAATGTATAAATAGCCTATATTTTGTATGAAAAACTCGACCTTCATACTATCTATTTAATAATTTCCTCTCAGTTATAGTGTATTAAAGTACCTTACAATGGAAACAGGCCTGCCTACTCAAGTACAAGTATTTCATAAATATAAGGTGGAGTTAACTGCATTGTAACTTCCCTTCACTGTCCCCCCCAAACATTGTTTACAGGTGAGGTTTAATATTTAAATTAATGGTAAAATAAAAACAGGTGTCCGGTTACATTCAAGGGCAAGATTTGTTTTGCTCTTGTTTTATGTGTATATCATATCATGCTGTTAAAGCTCGCTTAAAGACTAAATTCACTTTTAAAACACGTCGGTCGCTGCACCACCGGTGACGGAGAAAAAAAAGACAATAAAAGAAGCTCCGCTCGCTCCGGTCCGAGATTCTCTCTAGCTCGTAGTTATGTTAGTCCTTAACTTAAACTCGGTAAAGTCATAAACAGGCATGTTATTCAGCCAGATATGTCAACATTAAATTGACGATATGTACATAATAATCCGCTGCCAGTTGGTGTCGGTAATGCACCTACAAGTTGGTTTGCCAACCGCCAATAAACACTAAAGACGAAGAAGAAGACACCAGAGGGTGGGACTTCCGCCTGCTTGCAGAAAGTAGGAGTTAGGAGGGAATTTCAATAAAAAATAATTGTGCGGATCCTCGAAAACAAAGATTACGTGTATAAACAACGGATCTTCATAGATAGAAAACGATACTAGGACATGTATTCAAGTATTTAGGGAAAACAAACTATATTACACATTGAATGGTGGCTTACTGTTCATAAAAAATATAGTTTGATGTTTGCAGGAACTGTTGCTGCATGTCTTCAGTCGCTATTATGTTAGCTAGCTAGCCTCGATTAAAGGTGATCCTGATGCAGGGACCTCGGCCATGGGCTAACCAATGGATGCAGATACACGATTAAAGATCATTTATAACGGATAACGCTGGTGATGGATCCAAAGAAGAGGAGGCTTGAAAGTCAGCTGTGTAAAGCTGTGAACGATGGAGAACCGAGGTGATGATCAGCCCCTTTTCTCTTTGTTTTGTCCAGACATGCCTTTTGTTGATAAGATGCGACGGCTCTAAAATGCATGTTTTTACGTAACTACCACTACCCATCTTGCATGATCTTAAAGTATTCCTTTCCCCGATATGATAGTATAAGTAAGTGAAGTTTGTTTTGATGAATTAAAAAGTTAGTTTTCTATGAATTGCTATGTTGTACTCACTTCCGTTGTAGGTGCTTTACTACTTGGGTACTTAGGTACTTGGTATCAGGTTCAGGTTATTTATTTGTACCCGTAGGTAGATTCTGTTTACAGAGAAAAAGACAAGGGTTCCATCCTGACACTAAAAACAAACACAAACAACAGACACATCTCTAATAAAAGGACTAGTAAAAGTACAAGTATACCCTGCTCAACCAAATCTCAAAATATTTTAAAAACACTAGTACAAACATGGACATTCAAAATTCACAATTAAATAAATAAACAAAAATATGCTTGAAAACCACCAATCCACACAGTTTTAAATAAAGCGTGATTTCCAGTTGTTTGATCATTGTTTTGAATATATTTATCAGCATAAGGGTATCTTTCAGTTACCACTGTTTCTATACATAAACATGGGGACCTTAAATACAGGGTGTATGATTTTGAGGTTTAAAAAACACCCTATAAGGATATTCCTAGAATAACTATTGTCATTGGGTCAGATAACAAACCCCCTTAATAGTATTCACTCTGTTTAGTTTGTCTATCTTCAACATGGAAGCTATTGCTATGATATAACTCATTTTGCTTTCTTTCCCACCTTTATTCAGACTGCAACATGTTGCAGGACATCGTTTTTTCAATACACTAAAACTATCCTACAACACATTGAAACATATCTTTCTTCCTTGGCAGATCTGTGCTGCTGTTTCTCACACAAGGTGCATCACCTGACCTGGTGGGCAGTAAAGGGGTGTCTGCAGTACACCTGGCTGCTGGAAAAGAGACTGAGGAGAACACACGCTGCTTGAAAATGTTGCTGCAATATGGAGCAGACCCCAATACCAGGTATGGCTAAAAACTGAATAGAAAAGAAACCATGTTAGATATTTTTGCTGCTTGAATCCCAACTCATTTCATAATTGTTTTCGAAGTTAGGCATACATTGCATTTTATCGGTTTTACAAACACAGCAAGTGTTTATAAAGCATGTATGGATTTTTGAGCAATCTTCCATGAAGTCTGCAGTGACTTTTTATTATCCCCAATATCTTCTTCTGTTTATAAACATGTTGAAATACAGACTTGGTGTTGAACATTGTTGAGCATACTGATAATGTAATGTTTTGTAAAGATTTCTTTTTTTGTCTGTATTTCTTCCAGGTCACCAGATGGCTTGACTCCTCTTCACATTGCTGCACTGTGGGGATGTTCTCAAAATCTGAAGCTGCTTTTGTTCAATGGAGGGAACCCAAATATTAAAGATAATGTAAGATTTGTTTTTGAAATGTTATAAATTATTTTCCTTAAGTTCTGCCACACTTGAGCTGTAACACGATATCTACCTTTGTGTTTTTAATTGTAACTTTTTTTTCTCTTTGACATACATATTAAGGAAGGGAATACACCAGGGCAGCTTGCAGAGCAGGAGGAGAATGACAAATGTGCCCAGCTCCTTCAGGAGTACCAGTCCAGCTCCGTCGACACAGAGGACGACGACTGGCCTCAATTCCAATACTGTAAGAAAGTTTATTTTGCCATTGTTTTGTTGGTAGTTATAAAGGATTTCCCCCCCAACATTTGGCTGAGAAGTAGTCGTTTTAATTTTTTTAGGACTCTAGTTAATATGTCGCTTTCTTCCTCCTCAGCTGTGTATTCAGACCAAACAAACGAGTCCAGCTATCCTGAATCAGACTACAGCTTCAGTTCCCATTCTTCTATGATAAGTGACTTTGGTGAAGCCCCATTGAGCAGCACAAGGCGCTCATCATTTTTCAACCTGTCTAACTTTAATGGAAGGCCAAATTGCATTGGAATATCACATAATAGACTTTCTGATGTGGACAATAAGAGTCTTCCCAGTCATGACAGGAACTCTGCCTCCTCACATTGGGCTTCTGAAGGTCCCTCCTTATTATCAAGCACTCGCATGTCTACAGTGGGAACTGCAGCTGCAATGCCGACTCTTAGGGAGGATGATTTATTGACTGAATATGATGTGTTCAAATCAGAAGCAGGTGTACATGCCCCTAAAACTGATGGCAGAATCTCGCCCTCCAGAAGAGACACTCTCCCAGCATGTCCCTCCAGGCGAGCGAGCCGAAAGAGTGTGAGCTTCAGAGATGTAGATGAATATTTCCCTGTTTTTACTCCTGAATCTCCCAAACAGCATCCTTGCGTTGATGGCAACCAGTGCACCAGCAATGTAACATTTGACATGTCTGATTACTCTGACTTTCTGGATGCAGAACGCACGGCCACTGTTCTACACACGCAGGGCATCGATGTCACGTCACCGGATCACGTGTATGTTTTTAGCAGGGAGAGCAGTGAGAGCCCAGAGGAGGAAATGGAGAAAACAGTCATCTGTCACTGTGCTGTGGAAGAGAGTGAGGATGAACAGAAGGGTGAATGTGCTGAAGAGATACAGGTGAATATACCAGTACAACCAGCCCATTCAGATGTTGGCAGCAGTAGCAGTGGGACTGGTGGTAGTAATTATAGTAGCTGTGATAGCGACCATTACACCAGTGCTCTCGATGCTTCTTTACACCCCACACGCCTTCGACTCCACGATAAAGAGGGGGTTTCTCCCTGGGGTGAATCTGCCAGAAACATTTCTACAGACGTTGATTCTAAAAGTACAAGGCCCGATTGTCATCTTCCATTTGTTCAAACAGAACCTCCGATGGATTCAAAATCTGAAACTAAAGAGCATGTACCGGGACTACTTGACAAACTGGCCCTGTCTGAATTCACAAACAATGATGTGTTTGAGGCTAGTAGTGGTCCTGTGGTGGCCACTTCATGTGAAAGTGTTGACCAGCCTGTGAAGGAAACCCAATTGGATGATGCGGCTCAGGCATCACTGGAAAACGTCAACCTCCCGCTAACACCGAGCCCTTTTGTAACAGGCAGGACTCGCTCGAGGTTGAGTCGCTGCTCAATGAGAACAAGCCAGACCCCCGACAGCCTCCTCTTCTCGTCTTCTCTATTTGGAGAGACCCTCCCCACACCAGTACGAACGCGCCGCCAAACGCCCAGATCTCATAGCATTGAGGACTTCTACAGATCACCACACGCTCCTCTCAATACACCATCTTATTCAGGGAAATGCACAGGAGGAGACCCTTGGCCTTCTGATTGCCGGGAACCACAATCTAGCACCCTCAGAGAAGATTCTAGCAGTAGCCAAGCTGACACTTTCATCCTCCCCAGGAGCGTCGCTGATTCAGCTTCTGAATCGCAGACACTGTCCGACACGGTCATGCTGGAGGAAAACCGGGACTCTTCGATGGATGCTTACGAAAGAAACCTTGCAGAGGTTGTACTGGCCATGCGGGCACATGGTCTCGCTGAAGACAGGGACTTTCTGACTGATGATCTGGCAAGTACGGATGAGGCAACCACAAAGAGAAATGTAAATAATGCTGCTGGTGAGGACAGAGTAGACAGCGTAAAAGACGAAGATGTGTCAGTCACTGAGGACTACAGCTCTCAGTCGGAGTACGTTTCATCTTCATCCAGCTCCACCTACTTTTCCCCAAAGAGGTCCAGGGAAGATTCTGATCTTCCTCGCACTCCAGGCACCGGATGCACCCCGAGGTACAGCATGAGCCGGCTGTCGAGCTGCCGCGGGCCACAGCACCTGGCTAACCTGTCTTACACTCCTGGAGGTCGCCCGCTCATTCAGGATCTGGAGGAACCGGTGGAGTACCTTTACACCGATTCAGAGCAGGGCCACGAGCTGATCGAGACCCACGTCCCGCCGACAGCAAACACCTCACTCAGCTCCAGCATGAGTACAAGTAGCAGCGAGGAGACCATCCTCTATGACTGGCGCAGAGAGAAGGAGAACCAGAAGCCGCAGATGGAGCTGCAGGTAAAACACGACGGCAGGGTGTTGCCGGACACCAAAGGGTTGACTGATAAGGAGCTGAGGTTGAGGCTGGTGGAGATGGGAGAGAGCCCGGGGCCTATCAGCTGCCACACCAGGCCGATATACATGCGCAGGCTGCGCCACCTGATGCAGGACTCAACCTCCCAATCACCACATCCGCAGAAGCAGTTAGACCAACCACAAACAGGTAATGTTTGTGCTCTTTATTCAAAGTACTTGATTACTACTTTCCTAACTAAAGCTATCACTACATAATAATAGTTTTCCAGATTTGTGGTTTGGATTGTGAGCAGTTTTTTGGTGGGATATGGAAAGTGTTGAAAAAGATGGAATGTAAAACATTTATTATAATATAATATTCAGTGTTTTCTTATCACAATAGATAATTGTCCTCTGAAGTAGGGAAATAAGTGTGGCATTCAGACCGTATAACCACTCCTAATGAAGCATGACAATGAAATTAGTTATTGGAAATGAATATCACCACCACTGTTCGGGAAGCAGGCATCACTTTGTGGGTGGATTGAGAAGCACCAATGAGGCATATTATTAAATATATTATTATTGAGCTTATTAACACTGTAACTGGCACCATGACTCAATTTATGGTTTTCTCTCCTTTTAACACTTTAGATGTAGGTTATAGCCCCGAAATGCGCTGGGCCCTGCGGACCTTCGAGCTGCCTGATTGCCAGGCTGACGAGCAGGCTCTGTGCCAGCAGTTTGATCAGCCGGATCAGAGCAGAAAGTGGAGGGAGGGCATCATCAAGTCCAGCTTCAACTACCTTCTGCTCGACCCCAGGTCTGCTCTCTCTTGATTTGGGTTTTTCTTTGCTTCCATCTGGGAAATGTCGCTAGGCTCTCTCAGGAAAGATGATCTAAAATGTGCCTCATGTGTCTAGATAATTCCATTATTTATTTTGCATTTCAACAACCCATTGCTTCTAATTAGAACATAATCCTATGTTGTTTATGAACAGCAGCTATTTATCATTCAGGGAACATCTTAAGAAGTTCATACACTGATATGATGTCAACAACCCTAGTTACTTTTTCTGAGATTACATTTTGTTTTTGAAATAATTTCTTGGCAAAACATTTTCAATGTCCATAACGGTGTCTTAATAAAGAGAGTATGGTCAACTCATACTTATATCTGTGTATTTATTTATTAGGCTTCGTTATCATATCACTTCCCAGGAAACAAACAAGTTATTTTGTCCCCTGATTAGAACTTATGTACACATGTCAAAATGAACAGTATTAATTGTATCTTTCTCAAATGGCAAGGTTTAATTCCTTGTGTATGTATGTTTGGAACCAACTTTTTTCTCTTAACTACTACATCTCTGTACGACAGATGAACACCTCTCCCCCTGAAATATAACTCAATCGGTCTTGCTTCTTCTTCTGTGCCAGAGTGACGAAGAACCTCCCATTCCGCAGTCACACCATGACTCCACAGGAGTGTTTCCAGACATTCGTCCATGCTATATTTTATGTGGGCAAAGGAAAGCGCTCCCGCCCCTACAGCCACCTGTACGAGGCTTTAGAGTACTTCAAAGGAGACAAAACATCCAAGGTAAGGCAGCCCACACACACTAACTTTAACTTCATTCAAATAAATCAGATATAAACTGTCTTTCTTTTCTGTGGGACAGAAACTTTGCACCAAAGTGCAGCACATCCTTCAGGTGTGGAAGGCAGAGCAGGGCGTCGTCTCTCTGCATTGTTTCCAGAACGTTATTCCAGTGGAGGCCTTCACGAGAGAGGCCTGCATGGTGGAGGCTATCGGTGAGTACAAGGAGGGCTGAGACTCATCAGCAATTATCTCTGTTCAGTGGCAGTGACCCACATCTGCTTTTTATTAGGGTGATATTGTTCAAGCATAATTCAATAGTTATACGTCGAAAAACTAAAGCCTGCTGCTCCAGAATAAATGCTAATTTCATATAGACTTATAACTCTTGTTTTATTGTTTAAATCTGTGTGACTTCTTACCAATCTTCAGTGTCATTGATGTGTTTTTTCGTTAATATTTTTCCCCATAACCAGGAAGAATCTTAAATGAAGGATGATCAAATTGTTGAGAAATAAAGCAAGATGTTATCTTGTAACATTTATAGACTGTGTTCCCTACACTTCATTTCAATGGTTATATGAAGCACGTTTTGCACTGTTTTGTCTGTCTTCTTAATTTGTCACTATTTTCTATTTTTAAAACATTCAAAATGGCCTTTACATTTTATGTAATTAAGTTAATAATTCATCATATTTGATACGCTGCAGGTTTGCATTTCTTAACTGGACTGAATAAGCAGTGTCTCTTAATCCTTCTAGAGAGGACATCCATAAATAAATACAGATGAAACAACAAACTCAGAGAACATTGATCTTTCAATAGTCCTCGCTGTCAATAACCTGCTGAATTCTCCAATTGTCACAGGGTTGAAGATGCTCACCAATCAGAAACGAGGGGATTTTTATGGCGTGGTGTCCAACTGGCAGGTGAAGAAGAAACGTGAGCTAGGCGTTCACCTGCTTTACCGGGCCATGCAGATCTTCCTGGCCGAGGGTGAGAGGCAGCTCAGACCGGCAGACATCAGGCAGAAGTGACCCCCACTGGAGGGGATATGAACAGCAGCTGAACGCTAACAGACAAAAGGGGGTAATGCCACTAGTTCAACACCCTTGAGCTGTTTAATCATTTAATTATCTTTCTGCTTTAAACACACTCCATCCATCAGCAATATTGTTTGTCAAACATGGGACATGCTTTTCTAATATTAACATCATTTACATTTCATCTTTTTGCATTTTAAAGTGTTTCATGAAAGATTCAACTTAAAAAATATGTCCCAAATGATACCCAATTCAATGTTTGATGAATTCCCTAACTTCACTTTTAATCTGCCCACCTGTGAAACAAATGAATTAAAAATAATATTTCATAAAAAAACGTAAGGGTTCCATAATATTTATGGGTGAATGAACATGTCTTCAAAATATTTACAAAAGAACCCTGGTTTGCTTTAAAAACTGTATCCTGGTACATTTTAGCAGAAGCATGATTTCATGGATTATTAAAAAATGGAAGTGTTCCATTTTTAAAAACCCAATGTCCTAAAATGTGATATAATGTGTTTACATGGTTGGGTCCCATTGTATTTTGTTGTGCTGTCTTTTTTTATAAATTGTTAAAAAATGCATTGCTGGCATTCTGATATGATTAGTGTCCAATAGAAAGAGTCATTGTAAGTGTGTATACAATGTGTGCATTGTATACTTACAATGTATAGATCATTACACTGTTTATTGATTATTCGTGAACTTTCAGATTTTACAGCTGTGTCTCTGTGTCGTATAATTTTGTTAATTCATCAAAAAAATGTTTCTTGAAAATGTGTTAGACAATTTCCTCTCATGGTCTACATCTGTATGTCCAGGCAGCTTTAAGACCATTATCTCCTCAGGTTAATACATGAGTAAATATCTGGAAGCTGAATGTATATATTTGTTATTGTTTTTTTACACAAACATCACTACTAACTATTCATAACAATTTTGTATTTTAGAACTCTAATTTTCAAGCCCAAATACCAGGTTGAAGAACTCATCAGATCACCAAGGGAGTGAAACCCCCGACATGTGGCATTTACTTTTAATTATGAAATTAATGTAGTGAAACTAATAACTATGATAATTAAGCTATAAAACCATGAATAGCACAATGATTAGGACGGTATCCAGTTTTCTTCTTTGTAAAAAAATAAAGCGCCTTCATTGTTTGATATGTTTTCTTCCTTTGCTTCATGCCTTCTCCTGTCACTAATGCATTTTGTAGCCCTAATATGTGTATATAGTCAAAAGAAAAACAAATAACTTAAACCTGAACCGGATGAGTTGTTTTGTGCTTTTCTCGTGTCCTTTTCTTAGGTGTCCCTCTAGTGGACAGATTACATATTGTTTTTCCAGTCCAGTCTCTTTTCTAATGAAGTAAGATTCATTCAAACTTGTTTGGTTTTTATCATGCAAACAGTTATTTCATGATGACGTACATTTTAAATTTAAGTGAATGTAGTCTAAATTATAGAATGAGATATTCAAACATATAAATGTTCACAAGCATCTGTATTTATGTAAATTACTGATAAACAAACTTTTTGTATTTAGCAAACAAGGGCTTCACTTCACCTGGATCCTACTATAAACACAAATTAGCCGTCATTGTGCCAGACAGCCTTTTCGTTGTAAGAATGAGTCAACCTTTTTTAAATGACGCATGTCCTCATTTAGGAACAATGTTCTTCAATTACTGTTATCATGACTATATTACTAGCATCACTGTGGTTCACACAGTAAATGCCCTGGTCAAATGTCAGCCCTGTGGCCTGATGAGACAATGAGCGTCTTGACTCTAAACTATTGGCATTCAATTAGTTGCTGTATCATGCACATATTTCATAATTAGGACTTGAGATAATGGTCTTAAAATGGCAGAATAAATATGTTCTGTAATAGGCAGCAATCAAACAGCAGTATACATATTTAACACATCAGTGTTATACAGCACACCCCCAGAACTTTGTTGAAGGTTATTTTTGAAAGCTTAGAATTACTGATGGGGACCCATGCTGCATAAATGAAAAATACCACATCAATGGGTATTTTCCATGAATGCACCAATACTGTTCCTTATCTCTGCTTGTCATGCAGTGGTGATTATATAGTCTCAAATTGTATTTTGCAAAATGTGTTCTCATCTAGGCAAGCTGGATAAGCAGCCGTCTTTAACCATTTCATATTTATTTTATTTACATTATATTGGTTTAATATAAATGAAGCGCCATTAAACCTGCCAAGGATTAAATAATTATCAATCTTAACATTACATAGCATACTAGTTTACATTAAGGTCTAAAGAATTGAGGCAATGAAGAGGCAAGTGTCATTTGTTTGCATTTGTGTCTATGATTGCATTGCAGTCATGAACGTTTTGTGGGGTTAGTTGACATTGCAACTTATTTTTTATTACTTATTACTCATTGCTTATTAATATTTGGTGACTACTGGTATAATATTATGTGGGTTGTTTGTAACATTATACAACCAAAATATGTTTCTATAAAATAGCTAGACAATCTTTATAGAGAAAAATGTACAAGACCACATACACAGTATTTCAATAATTTACTGTATATTCATATATTGCATTTATACTATGCATGTCAAGAATATGTGTTGATTGATAACAAAACCTCACCAATAGTCAGTAATACTGATTATTATATTTACACTTTTTTTTAATATGCATTAGATCAGTGTCGTGTTCATCTAAAACCAAACCAATGAAAAAAGGAACAAAGAAAGACTCACTTCATCATTTAGAGCAGAACTGGTAACTTTATTTGATAAAATACAACACATGTACAGTAATAGCATGCAGTATTCTAAAAAAAACACAGTTGAGTTTTACCACTTAAGAGTTCTTAAAGATTTGCTTGGTAGGAAAACATAAATGAAATGCAATTGTCATCGGCATTTTATATACAGCTGAGAGTAATATGACGTGTCTAACATTTGAATGTCATTTCAGTATCTGTTTAACCAAACTGACTTTATTTTTTTTAAAACAATGACATATCTTATCTCAAGATGTTTGGTTAATAAAAGTATGACTTTTAATGGCTAAATCTGGATAATTATCCAAAAAGGTCAGTTGTCAAATGGAAATTCATCTATTCAAATTCTACATATTATTTCTGTTCTTTTTCCATGTAATATTTAAAACAGCTAAATAATGTATCATACCCTAGATGCTATACAAGCCATGTTCTCTAAAGGTCATATCCTCCAACTACCTCGTGCTTTTTTTCCCTCTTGGACCCCTAAGCCTTTAGCAAGCGAGATGGAGATACAATCTGAACTGCCTGTCAATCCACCGTGCCTGTGTGGGCCTGTTGTCAGTGGGAGGCGAAGGGGGGGAGACAGGCAGAGAGAAAACAAATGCCATCATCAGCATATCGTGACGCTATTCCTTTTGACGTTCAGATGAGATCTGGGACACAGTTGCATTCATCGTTCAGCGAGCTTTTCTACATAGTTAAACCCACCGACAGCAATGAATGTTAATTGTGACCTTTGTTGTGGTTTGGAAGCTGAGTGTTGACGATGGATGCCGTTCTCTTCATTGGATCTTTCGTTTCTGCTTGTGTCTTACCTTTTTGCCTTCTTTTTTGGGACACTGAGTGACAAAAGGCTGGCCACAGGGTACAATCAACGGTCGATGGTTTTCAATTTCGTTGAAACTCACCGACAGCGTTGAATGTTCACTGGGGCGAGCATAGACCTGATGGTGACCAGGGATGACAGTCTGCTTAGAGATGCAGAGGAAGCAGGACTTCTGTGTGGGCGGAGAGCCATCTTGCTTCGCCCCCCCCCCTCCCTCACTAAATCACTTTTTTATTCTCTGAGCCGGAAAGGACACTAAAAAATGTGTTCTTTGATGATGCTATCTATTCCATTCGGCAAAGAAATACAGACATCGAAACAATATTTTTCTTGAGCTTAACATTAGTAGTTTGCCTTGTTGCCTGCTGATAAACATATTGATATGCATGCTTAAAAAACAAAGAAATTCAGCTTTTTGTACTCTTTGCACCTGATGTTCGCCATCCACATAAGAGAAATGATTCATATACAAACAGAAACATGCTGGTGTGTGTGTGTGTGTGTGTCTGTGTCTGTGTCTGTGTCTGTGTGTGTGTATGTATAAAAAATGCAATTTATGAGAATTATTAAAATAACTGTGGTCCCCTGTGCAAAAAAAGCAGTACCTACTTTGGATAGGATCGAGTGCTGCATGTACTATTAATATCCATAACACATGGTCATTATGTGACAGAAGACGGTGTCAGTGTGAAGGAACACATTTCCCTTTACCGCAAGTAGCAGTTAGAAGAGGGAAGTCATCTCGAAACTCCTGACTCATAGTGGGTTTTTACACGCAGCACCTGGGTGGAGGGTGCAGCCAAAGGCTTTGTTAAAGCACAGCAGCGTGGCCCCTTATAGACACCAAAAAGTCTTTCTGCAAGGTGGAGGATGAGGAAGACTTTGAGTATGAAACTGTTGACTCACCCAAATCAACAGCATATGGTGTTTCGCTATGATGTGGCACTGTGGCTGAAGTCTAGGGTGTTTTTCTTTTTCTCTTCCTGTACTAATACCAGTAAGGAAACTGTCCGCTATCTAGTATGAAGGTTTATTACACATTGCTGAATCATTGTTCATCACCATGAGCATGAGAAACCCGCAGACTTTGTAAGAAGCAGACCAATCAAATACCACAGAGCTGCTGTTGCAATTAGATACGACTTGACAATAAAACTGTGGCAGTGAGTCAAGATGTGGTGGATGATAAATAAGCTACTGGAACTCTTTTACAGCAGGATAAAGAGTGACCAAGATGAAGTGGTGAATATCTCTGGTCCTGCTAAACACTACTTTCACACAGGAAAACAGAAAGTTAAAAATAACACTGTGACTCTGAAAGCCTTTACTATTTAGAAAAACACTGAGTATAAACATGTGAAGATTTTCTTGAAACTTGAATTTCAACTTCACAACTGAAAGCAACGATTGTGTTGTTTCCGTTTTATTCTTTGGATCAAAAGAGCTGCTTTTACTTTGTCAGTTTCTGTTTTACTCAGCCCTCTGAAAAACTTGTCATTTGTGAGCAAAAATAATAGTGACTTCGATCAAAAACCAGTTCCTAGCTGTGACACCTCACCCAAGCTCGGGCCAAAAAGCACAGTCCTTGCTGCGAGGGACACTGCTAACTCGGCCTCTCTCCACTGTCCCGAACAGTGATTTGAGTGACAGTGTTGGAATTGACAGAAGTGGATGAGAAGTAATGTTGATTTATAAAGGTCTTCTCTGGCCGCAGGACGAGGGTGACAGCATACAAAAAGAAAATATCCTGGACACGCAACCAGAGAGAGAGAAGGGCCCTGAGCTGATAATGTGGCCCTAATCTGAATGACAAGGTCTGCACATTAGCCCTCAAACCAGCCTGTGCTGGGTGTGTGTGCGGGGGGGGGGGGGGGGGGGGGGGGGGTGGTAGATGATGAGGCAGCTAAGGGGGGAGAGGAAGACGAAGATAGAGAGTGAGAAGAATGTGAAGAGACAGGGGTGGGGGAGGAGGGAGAGGGCAGGCAAGGGTGTCCTTCCTTCAAACATGCTGGCCTTAATGGCACAGACAGCTCTGACATTTAACCACTGAATCATTTTTAGATAAGTGGATGTGGTAGTTTGTGTGGGCAGAGCTGTGACTTGTAAAGATTTCAGGAGGCGCTTTTATGGCTAAATATAAAGAGCTAAGGAATAATGGTGTTCAAAGAACATGGACAACCGGCCTAATGGCTAAAAGAACTTCAATTCACGGGTTGATAGAACAGAGGAGAAGCAAGTTGGAGACATAAAGAGGAATTCAATTGCTGTACCAGTTGGAAAAATATGTGCAGGACCCGTAACTGATAGTACTCAATTATTTAGTCTTGAGCACTAACATAACTGGCAGTTGGTATGGTGAAGCTTTGCAGTAGGAAGCCAAAACGGCAATGGGCATCACTCAAGGTGGAATTAGTGTGAATGTGACACAGATAAAAATCGTTATATGCTGAGCAAATTGTGGATAAAAGAAAGTTGTGAAAAAAAGAGGAATGTCAAACCTGCTGCAAGGTGCGCTAACAAAAGAAGACTAGCAGAACAAGTTTGTGTAACGGATACTGTCAAAGTGTCACAATTAGTACCGGGACACTGTCAAAACACCTCAGTAATTTCAAAATGACAGATCATTCTGGAACTGATTGAATTACTCCTAAATAACAAAAGAACCATCGCCGCTCGACATTAAAGAAGCGTGTGAATGTGCTGTTCTTTATTAATGTCAAAGGATATCCTTTCATCAACTGCGGTGAAGGGAGAATATTGGGCCAAAAAAGTGACAAAAAGGAGGGGATTTTTGTGCTACCTTTTGCCAACGTAAGAGCATATATTCTTGCTGTATTCATCCATCTCACTAGGTCTATACATTTGTAAGAGATCTGGGTAAAAAACTAAAACTCAAAATGTCCAAAGCCTGTTTTGTAAATGTAGGCTGTGCTGAATTAGATGCCTCTTATTGCATCGGTACATTTGTCTTCACGGCTTTTAATACAGAATTTGGTCTTTTTTTTTATTTCATGTATCTGAAAAGGTTCTTAAAATAAAAATCTTTCTGGGAGATTTTCATGAGACTCAAAATATTCGGCTTGCAAGAAAAGCACTTAAGTGGAATCCTCAGTTTATGTGTGTCTCCCATTCACTCTGTATGTCCCTCTCCCTTTCTCTCCCTCTCAGGAGGGGGAGGACATTCCTGGCGAAGTTGCTGTGAGTTGTTGCTCTCTGCCTGCAGGTAGAGACCGGCCTCCTCCTGTCTGCCTGTCTACAGATATCATACCGCGACGTGATCTGTTTAGCTGCCTGACTTAATGCTCACCTGCTCTCGTGCCTCCGGCTCAGTGTGTATGTGTGTGTGTGTGTGTGTGTGTGTGTGTGTGTGTGTGTTTATGTGAGTGTGTGTTGACTTCTCCTGTCTCCTCACAGCTGGAAAGGCTTCTTCCTCCGTGTCTGCTGCCCTGCAATTAGAGACACAAAAACACATGGAGAAAAGATAGACTTTTACAAAACCGACAAGATCTTACTAATTTCAAAAACTGATCTAATACTTCTGGCAAACAATAAACAGTTTACAAGAAAATGCACACAAGCTGGGCTGGAGAGAATGAGGCTGATTATGATTATAGTAATTGAGGGAATGTAAGTGAAGAAGGCTGTGTGCGCACTGAATCATGGACATGAAACCCCCTGACATTTGAAAAGAAATTACCATAACTAGAAATAATGTGCATTTCTATCTAAGTTCAAAGGATTTGAATCCCGAAAGGTCCTTTGTACATCTAAAAACATAGAAAAGGGGGTTGAATCCCACTTGTGCAAACATTGGCTGCTTTTTCTCTGTGTTAAAATGCTTTGGAAGCCTCGTGTGCCAAGATTAATACTATGTTGTATATTTTTAAGTTATTTCATCTTCAGGTTGTCACGGCGCTGACAGATGCAGGCTGACGTGTACAGCCACGCTCACAAAACACACACGGACACACTTGAGTAGGGTCTGAGTCCAGCTGGAGGTGGTCTCATGCCAAACCTGCAGGCAGGCTGACTGTATTCATATTCATCACACACACTGATTGGAACTGACAGGACACCCCCACACACACACAAGCACACACACAGTGATTGGAACTGACAGGACAAACACACACAGATGGGAAAAATAATCTACTGGTGAGCAAATCAATATTTTATGGGCAATCTGCTGTCCTAAAAAAAGATATAACAAGAAACCCTTTTGCCACCTCTGCTGCATTATTCTTTCTTATTTTTCTGCATTTTTTTTATCATCCCATTGGAAATCGGAACAGTGCGTTCATAAAAGGAGGGCCATTGAGAAAAGAGATATAGAAGTAGGTGTGAGAGAGTCAGCCACAATTGGATGTAGACTAGCAGCAGTGAATAATGTCATGAGAGAGAGGAGCAGACTGAGGAGAACAATCCAGAAGTGAATAATGGCTGGGAGAGCGACATGAGCGAGAGAGATGGATGAAGAGTGCCTCTCTCTCTCCCGCTCGCTCAACCACACACACAAAGCAGAGACTCCGCAGGGCGCCAAATAATAACCTTCCTTGTCATTATCATCGCCCAGCCAAACCGCTCTCCACTCCTCCTCCTCCCCCCTCTGTCTTCAACACAATCATTGCCCTATCGTTTACAGTGTGCTGCTAAATGGGAACATCAATAGACACATCCATTAGCAGCGCAAGTCCTTTCCTCTCTGATTCTCAAGTGCTTTAATAGCCGGCACACACGCACACACTCTCATGCCGCACCTCGGCCGACTGTTAACCAAACTAGCACTGTGCCGGATAAGCCGAACTGATGGAGTGTGTCATTAAAGCCGGTTAGTAACACGGTTGCTGTGAGGGTGGTGCTGCCATTTAACCTAAAGCTGGAAACATCTGGTTTGTTCTTTTATTTCCTTCTCTATAATTTATTTTTTCATTTTGTATTTTGTATCTAAATCTATACTGTTGGCTGAGCGGTTGAGATACATGTTGAACTAATGAACTATTACTGTTATTATATCCATTAGTAATACATTAATAAACACTTATTTGTATAATTAAAGGACATTTAGGGAACAAGACCACCTTTTTAACCTTTGTCTGAACTTGAGTGACTGTACGTTAGCATGGACAGCTGTTTTACAGTTTAATTAATGAATAAAGAAACCCTGCCCAAACCAATCTAAAACAGTAGCGAAATGAGGAAATGATAAGAAGGGACAAGATGGGCAAACGGAGGGAGTGAGAGGGAGGGAAGGGTTTCCCACAATGCCGCCTCACGCACTGTAATTTCAGCACGCATGTTTTCTTTTGGATGGAGGGCGAAGCAGGATGCTGGGAAGCCTGGGAGGGGCACTGGGTGAGTAAGGGGGGCTGGATATGGGGGTTTGTGGGATGTGTGGTGCGGCCGTTAAACTTGACTCAGGATTGGTTTTGACTGAAATAGAGAAAATATGAAGCAGGCTTTGTACACACACACACACACACACACACACACACACACACACACACACACACACACACACACACACACACACACACACACACACACACACACACACACACACACACACACACACACACACACACACACACACACACACACACACACACACACACACACACACACACACACACACACACACACACACACACACACACACACACACACACACACACACACACACACACACACACACACACACACACACACACACACACACACACACACACACACACACACACACACACACACTTAAAATAGCATTGAATAAATAAAGATTTGCACCAGCACCAATATAGTATTTTTAAATGAATTCAGCTAATTATTTTTGTATTAGTCAATTCAGAGCATTTTGGAATAGAAGTCAGCATCCAATTTGTCTTTAAACTACTAAGAGGAGAACATAGCGGTGGATAATGAGTTTGTTTCCTCACATTCACACCGTTACTATTCCCCTAACTCGGTGGTCTCTGATTCTTACCGTAGCAGGCATGTGTGTGTGAGGCAGGGTGGGGGGAGACCGCAGACAGACTCTTAGTGCCGCTGCATGTGTGCGTTTGAATTTGTGTCTCCTTCATGTCTGGACCTGGACAGAAAACAAACAGAGAAGAAGAAGAAAGCACAGGATAAATTCAGGTGTTGTTTGGTAAACCATGTTATTAAAATGTCACACACACACACACACACACACACACACACACACACACACACACACACACACACACACACACACACACACACACACACACACACACACACACACACACACACACACACACACACACACACACACACACACACACACACACACACACACACACACACACACACACACACACACACACACACACACACACACACACACACACACACACACACACACACACACACACACACACACACACACACACACACACACACACACACACACACACTCTCTTTGATGTGCACTTCAATTATTCAACAGGACAGACTGATGTTTGTAAGCGTATTAGCTGTAAGTCGGCACTTTCATGTCATATGTTCAACAAGCCCATTCACAACTAAATTCCTATTTACACTCTGGGTGGTCTTGAGAAACAATGACAAGCAGCCGCCGTGTGTGTACATTATCACATGATTCTTCTTATAATAAAAAACGTTTGGACCTAGGCAGAGTGGATGAAAGCCGACAACTGCGATGCCCAAGAACAAGAGACGCTCTAACAAAAACATATGGAATCAGCCTTTGAAGCCAATTTGTAAAAACAGATCTAGATTAAAGATGCGAAGAAGTGATTGCGTGTCGCAACGGCTTTTATGTCTCTTCTGATAAAGCTGAAATGTCACTAATGTGCTTCTTCGTGGGGCCCTAGCCTAAATAAAAATAATTTCTGTGTTTGACATGCCCACAGCACGGTGAGGCTGGGAGTGATGAGACAGAATGAATTATGAAAGATTATTTCTGATCTTAACATGGTATTCATCTTAACCTGAAAATATATTGAATATACCAACAAAGTGAGCTAACTGAAAGTCATGTCCTTGACTTTCTTTCAATGAGACGTCAAAAGAAAAGCATTATAAATATTATAAAAGGATAAAACATGTTCTATGTGTATGATGTATGTCTGTTATTTGAAATGATGCACTTTTTCTGCCACCTTTTTTACCCTAGCTAAAGAAAAGAAGAGGGAGAAGTCAAATAGGGCAGCAGATGGTGATACTTCTCATGTTTCTTGTTATTATCATTACTAGAATCATTAAAATACATGACTGTTTTTCCATCATAGTTATTCTCCCCTGATGTTTTCTTTGATTCGAGGGCCATTTGGTCTCCCATGTGACTTATGATGAGTGCAACTGTGTATTCTGAAAGCTGTGGGTTCATGTGTAGTCAATAATCAAACACATAAAAATTACTGTACAAGACATATTCATCACTTTAGTAACTACTTTTGCCCTTATTTATGTCTTTGAGCACCTTGATGTTCGTAGTCCTTGTAGTCGAAAGCTGTCATAGTAGTCGAAGGCTGTCATAGTGCTCTTTGCATCAGGAAAAATGTTGTCCTTGGCAAAATCTACATTTGCTGTTTTAGCATTTATGTACTAACCAGTTTTATTTTTGGTTTTGTGTAAACATTGTAAATATGGGAGTCTTAAACCTTTAACGGGATCCAGGACAAGTTTGACGATCCTAAACTACACATCTCTGTGTGTCTGAGTCTAAGGCCAACTTCAACCTTGACATTTGATTCGCAGTAGTAGCATGTTATGCTCTCATCAATCTTCTTTTTCTTTCATGTCATGCAGTGAGTCCCATGTATATTTTTAAACAATCTAGATTCAGCTTTATGAAACACTCGCTAGATGGCTGTAATAAATGGAGCTGAAAATGTCCTAGAAGTACAATCTTAAAACCTATTTGCAAATGAAAAACATCACACAAAGAAGAGGAATCTTTCCAAAGGGTTGTTTAAAGGTGGCTTGCTAACACAGTGAATTATTGTTCCTCTGAATTCCTCTCACCACTCATAGAGAAAGAACAATGATTGACCTTGGCCGGATGAAAGATTGCTTCAATTGTTAATACTTCACTTTGATGTTAAATACAGTGAAACAGCTGAAGGAGAAATTAAACCTTTTATGCTGCTTAAGAACTGCGCCCCTTGTTTCTCTTTCTAAAGTCCCACTCTGTTCAATTGCCTGCATCTGCCAGAATATGCAATTTACTATTTCTGTCTTGCAGAGGAAATGTATCCTTTAGCTACTGCTCTTGCACGTAGCTTCCTACAACTGCTAGGTTTTTATAACCACGTCCTGCATCATTTCTCTCCTACTTCTCCATTTCTCTCATTGTTTTTGCTCTCTCAAACTCCCATCACTCCCTTTCTCTGCTCCAGTAAGCAGACTTGCTGAACCAAGGGAGGGGACCTCAGTCATTAGGGTCCCGGCACTGAGTCACCAATTCATGCCCTCATTAACAGATCCATATGCTGCTCAGTACATGAAAAAAAAGACGGAGGCCACCCACATCTTTAAGCCCCCTCAAAACACGATGCAACAATAAAAGATGTGTGTTTTCTCTGCCGGCTAAATGAGCCAATTCATGTGAACGGAAAATAAGAAGTTGCAAATTAACAGATGTTTGTGGGTTCCATGGTACACATGGTGTTTATGTGTTAACCAGAAGATCACATTAATCAGGATTGTTTGAAAAGGATTGACTGGTCTGCAGTTTTTGTTCGTTTTCCACAAAATAAAGGAAGCCTTGTATAATTAATGTTTGTTTGGAAGTTGGTCAGAAACAATGTGTGCAAGCTAATTAGACATACTTGATGTTATAATATTTAATCCTGCATATCCAGCTACCATTAAAAAACACGTACCTTCAAAAAGGAAAACGAATATTACAATTACCGATTTGTCTTGGGTTCTTTGAGCTAAATATGTGCACATTGAAAAAATATCTTAAATAGTAGGGATGTACATATTTCTACTGTAACGGTATATATAAAATGCTTCTTTTTTTTGTTTACATAAAGATCAACATGAATCTGTAAGGTTAAGTAAGATGTATCAAATATTAAGGGATCCAGATAAATGGACTGAAGTTACATTCCAAATGACTAATTGTTTAGTGATCTCCATGAGTGTACCTACATGGATGTTCTGTACCCACTGTTCTGATCAGTTCATTTGTTTGGTCTGCTGTGCTATCAGACATGGAAACAAGTGACATGGCTGTTTGCATTTGTACCTTTAATGTCTGAACATACTGTATACTGATCTTTGTGCTTTGTCTGTATATGTCTGTTTTCTAACAATATTGTACCTGTTTATAATAAAACTAGCACAGGCATGTAGAGCTAGACCACCCATAGCAGTTACCCAAACACCCTCCTTACTCACAAAAAAAAGAAGAAAAGAAAGTCACTAGTCTTAATTATATCCATTCTCTGGGCGTGTCTTTCTTCCCAAAACAGACATCTGAGGAGCCCCCCCCATCAACAGGCCACAAACCTCAGCGAAGCCTTATGGAAAGAACTTTTTGACGAACACATCGACTTTAGATGAAAATAAACCTATTCAGTACTTTGTGGAGTTATTTTTTACTGAGGTTACAAAGACAATTTGACTTTATATCATTGACTGTAGGATTATCTCCTCCTGTACCCTGAGACCTTTAAATGATCCCAGACTTGTACAGTTCCTGCAGAGGTTGTTTTGATAACAAAATCTGCAGGACGTAATAGAAAAGTGGGTGAGTTGTTAGCCATATCAAAACAAAGAGGTCGTATGAAATGCCATCAATATCAAAATCTGTATAAAGCCAGTCCCTTGGATGTTCACGCACACACACGAACATTGTAATAAAAAGGCGCCTGCTCATGGGAGAAGGTTGTTGTGACTGCACTGTTCTTTTCATGATCTATAATCAAGCTGGCAGTACGAGGGGGGCAACAAAGCGTTGTCCGCATTCAGAAAATAAAGACATAAAGAGATAGAGTCTACAGGCAGGAGCACAGCAGCTATCTGCCAGGTACATCCTCCTAGGGCTTTGATCCTCTGCCAACTTCTCTCTTTGTTGTTTTTTTCAACTACTGTGATGTTTAGTTGAGATGCAAAGAGATTCCAAGCGTCTACTAAGGAGGACTCCTAACATCTGTAATGCTGCAAAAAATAAAAGCACCATCCAAAAAAAGCTAATTTAAGATGGACGGGGCCAAAAATAAACAAAATGGCCATCACCCTGTCTTCTTTCTAATCTTTTCAAAATGATATCGACCAAGGATCAAGGGGTTAATCTGCGTCTGTTGTATTTTAGTGGAGATGCTATCGAAGGCCATTTGTTCCAAGCTGCGAAGCTAATGACCCTGAGCAGACGCTTGGCGTTTGGCCGGAAGAGCAAGGGAAGGTAAGTAACCTCATATATTCTCGGGGGCTGAGCTAATGAGAGGGAATGGGAATATGAGCTACGGTCCATCATCTACTTAGGACCCAGACAGCAGTGCCGTCGTCCTCCCGTGAGTATGTGTGTGAGTATGTGTGCACACACACACACACACACACACACACACACACACACACACACACACACACACACACACACACACACACACACACACACACACACACACACACACACACACACACACACACACACACACACACACACACACACACACACACACACACACACACACACACACACACACACACACACACACACACACACACACACACACACACACACACACACACACACACACACTAATAGGAAACCCAACCATCCTCCTCCTTTTGCACCTAATATTACGCCTGTCTTCTTAAGTAAATGCACGATGTGTAGCGTTTTGTCATCAATAAGTCAATACCACATTAATTCCGAGACATTGGTATTATTACAAGGAGTTCCATCATCAAGACAGCCGGAAGCTTCCTTTGGCCTTTTACCTGCAGTGTGTACATTTTGTCAGTCAGCTGATTGCGCATATCCTGCATCTTTTGGGAATAAACCACCATTAATCTTACAAAGATATGAGATACAAAATCCAACACGTTACACCATTAAAGTTTATTGATTGCTGTTGAGAAGTAACCTAATTATTCTTAATAATAAAGGCCAGTAGAGGTGTGCATTTCAACATCAGTTTCAGGGTTGTGTGCATTCTTTATCGTTATCGAAAACAAAGTGGGTTCAGCTGAGTGTGGATGCCAAGGCAATGTGAGGCTGAGTGAAATCTGCTGTGATGGGAAAGCAGCAGGGAGTCCACTTCTCTGCTTTCATTTGATTCAAGTCGAGTCTGGCTGCGTCTTTCACTCCTCTGGCACGCACACACAAATGTATGCTTATGTTTGTGGAACAAGTGAATGGGGGCAGAAATATATACTATACTGCATTCTGTGTAGATGTATGTGTGTGTATACGTATGTGTGTGACAGTAATACCTCCAATGGCAGACTAATGATAGGTCTTATCGACTCCCAGCAGTGAATGCAGGCCTTTGTCTCCTCTCGGGACGCATTATGGAAAGCTTAGGGGGCTGCCTTTGACTCCTTTTCATTCTGCCATACACTGATAAAACCCAGCAGAAAAAAGGTGACTGTTATACAGCTCCTGTAGCGTGGCAAGTTGAGACACAATACACCTCATTGCCCCTGCTATCAAAATAAGCAAAAGTTGTTCGCACGGCTCATGAACTCAGAATAAGTCACTGACAAAAGATAAGAATGTACTCTGGAATTTTCATTCTGGAAAACAAAAGTCACAATGCCTGAAATTACCATTATTATTATTTTTCTTATATACACCACATAGGATGTCTAGATGACAACCACAAAATGCCAATGAAAAGTGGACAGTTAAGGTTTCGAAATACAATTATAATGATATACAAGCTATATTACTCTTGACTATATGGCATTGTTGTTGTCATTTCAATTTGTTTAGCGGTTATATACTCAAAGATTAAAGAATAGAAAACATGTTTCTTCTTTTGGTGACATTTTTTATTTTTCCATCTACCCATGATGCATCTGTCAAAACTCTAGAATCTGGTTAGCCTACATACAACATATCTGCATGTAGTTAAAGGCTTTCATTTTGAAAGCTATCTTTTATAACTCATGCTCCCAAACATTTCATAAGATATTGATATTAACTGCGTTTTCCATTCAAATCAATCTGCAGTCATGTTTACAATGATTGGAGTTTCACAGTGTCAACTAAATGCATCTTTCCTCTGCCTCTGAAGACTTTAGTAAGTTACTGTGCTTACTTTAGGCTTAGTCTGGGCAGGGTCCCTTAGACAAGCAGTTTATGATATGAAAATGTTCTTTCTCAGTTTTAATTTCCTTATCTCTGCCCCGTCATGCCCATCTATCCATTATCCATCCATCTGTCCATCGTTCAATCCATCCATCCATTTTGAAACTGTTGTGGCTTCAAACTCAATGAAAGCTCTCATTATAATCTTTAATCCTCTGATGGTTGGCGGGTGTCTTGGCTGAGGGGGAAAATACTTTGATGGAGGAGCACTCTGTTGTTCTACGCTTTCCTTTGTGTGGACACAAATGTTAGCATTTTCAACACTTGTCCATCAGGCTTTTATGCCTGTTCCCTAACTAGGGTGTTTTCTACAACCCTCATCATTGTAAATCATCAGCATAATTTGCGGGTAGTTTTGTGTGACCGTGAAACTACCAATTACTCGCTCTGTCCCTGCAGTCATGCAGTGAATCAATATGAGTTGACGGAGTGACTCATTTGCCTGTCATTTCTCATATGCGTTTTTTGAAATATGAAACCGTGTGACACATTGTGACTTTAGCCTTGTAACCCCACCTTTGTATACACAAATGGACACCAACAGTATACCACAGTGGTTCTAGAGTCCAGTAGCTTTTTAAAGCCAGCTTAGACAGACTTGGCTGCTCCTGAAAACCCTTTCCCCCCCGGAGCAAAGGGCAGACACACTTGAGGAAAAAGGGGGGAGAAGAAAGAGCAGTGGCATGTCTTGATTCTTGCTTACAACATCCTCCATCTTTTTCCTTTCACGTTTCCCCAGAGTACGTTTGCACAATTTGACCAGTTCCAAACACGATAAGGGTTATGTGTAGCTGTACAACTTGTGACTCCACTAATCCCTGTTGGTTGAATCAAAAGAATGACGAAAAAAAGAAGGCAGTTCTACCTCGAACGAGTTCAAAATACACCTCCATTTAAAAACAGCTTTGTCAAACTGGGGTGATTTGGAAAGAGATTTTAAATTTAGTGAATTCCCGCCATTACAAATGTGGCCATTTTGTTTTCAAACCATCATCCTGGGCCACGGCAACCCTGACAATGTCTTTTATCATCATCATCATCATCATCATCATCATCATCCCGTCTTTTAAAATGCTGGACTTTGATTGGTGGTTATGAGCAGTAGAAAGATGGGAGCGCACATCAACAATGTAAGAGATAAAGGTCCTATTGCACAGCAGAAGTTGTAGGAAAAGGACATTTGGACTGGCAGGGCACTCCAGCGAGGCAGTAAGTATTATTTTCTGTCACAGCTTGAATTGCATTATTGCCAATGTTACAGGGAAGATATTTAATGTTAATCCTGTTAATGCCCACATATGCATTCCCTTTTGGTTGTATCATGATCGTTTCTTTACCTATATCCAAATAAATTGTTGAAGCTTTTATAATCTGTATTTTAGGGAATGAAGAAAGAAGAGAGGATGACAAGAACTGAGAAAAACACCATTTTATTTTCTCACAATAAATGATTTACTGCTGCTTTCAGGCTCACACAGAGAGATTGTGCTGAGAGACTGCTCGCTTTGGGAACCCCTGAAACACAGTTAAAACAATACGGTGGCTCTTTTCCCAGTTCCAATTCTCTGTTTTGCCTTGTGGCCATGCTGTTCCCCTCAGTGCTTTTTTAACTCCTTGCATCCCGGACATGTTTGACTTTTTTTTTGTAATTGTAATGGAAGCTGAAAAAACCAATACAAAATGGATTCTCTGTGTTCAGAGGCAACAGTGACGGACTTTTATCTGTTATAACATATTCAGAGTTTGTATGCAATGTTGTGTATATTGCCTATTTAATATCAAAGGAATTACAGAAGACAGACAAAAGAGAAGTTGAGGATGCAGTGTATTCAGCCAGGATGGTTGTTTTCACCAGGTGGCTGTGGCTCAACGCCGGGGACACACAAAAAACAAACATAGTCCCATTTAAACACGTAATACATACACACATGCATGAATACACCAAACCCTTCCAGCTGAGTCAGGTGGAAGGGCAACAGAAGACAGACACACACAAGACAATTTATAACCCCTGCAAAAACTGAGCTCTCTTACCTCTCTTTCATCACCTTTGTCTTTTCTCCATTTCATCTTCTGCTTCCCTTCCTTCCCTCTGCGGTGAAGGCTAACGCTGCTAGCGTTCATTCTGTTTCTTCTTCTGCAAGCTCCTTTAATGGACAAGAAAAGGAAGCGGAAACAAAACCATTAAAAATCGGTTAGAAAATGAAGGTATCAGCGCCACACATAAACAAATATAATACTCCATTCATAAAAATAGGCCTTGTGGGATTCCAGTTATTGCTGCTAAAATTCAGTTATCTTTCAAAACAAGTTTCTTACTCCCCATGTTGAAATCATGTGAACCACATTGGGGGAAAAAATCGATGCAGTTGATGACCTAGAGAAGCAAGTGCTTACAGAAATGTTTTAAGTCATTTTCGTATGTTTTTTTTTTATCTTCCTAGGTGCTGGGTAACTATTTTAGAATCCAACCTAAACATCCTGAGGAATGCTGAGCAACAAACACCAGTGTTGTATTTGAAAAGTTGAGCAAGATTCCTCAATGTAAAGAAGAGGTTCAAGTTGGGGTCAGAGAGCACTGACTAGGAAAGCAATGGCAAATAGGAGCCATAGAATGATGAACACGTTTCTGTATGGCGGAATAATTGCCATTTACAGGTTTGCCTAAGTGCATCTGCTTGTTACTGTGTCCGATTCATCCTTCAGTTTTTGTTTGTGGAGGCTAAATGGAGGCGTAAATGTGCTGCTCGGAGAATGGTTTTATCGTGGCCTTACAGCTTCATAAATTGACAGGGTATGTGTTTATATGTGTGTATAGGTGGTGTCTTAGCGCACTGATGAAATTGCTAACAGCTGTGACAGCAGTGATCGTGGAGACACACATACACACCATCTCATTTCTAGCATAAAGCTGCACAGATAAAGCACGCGGGTTAAGCAAATATTGTACAATGGCCAGGAAACAATGAACCATGCCATCCCCCCCCCCCCCCTATCTCTCCCACTCACACACTGTAGCGTTAGCGAGAGTGTGGCAACTGTGTGCTACTGTGTGTGTGTGAAAAAAATGACTGGCACTGCTTGTCCTCTTTATTAATGTGAACAGAACAGACTCCCCTGCTCCCCTCCCATTCATTTTAATCTCTATTCTTAGTGATGAACCTCCTCAGTCACACTCTTGCTCCGTCTGTACCGCACCCCCGCCCCCTCCCCCAGCCTGGTGTCCACCATCCGCAAAACCCCAGCGAGGCGGCAACAGTGCTCCTTTGTTTGCCCTCCTCCCCCTCCTCTCTTTTTGCCCCCTCGCCCTGCCCCGGACGATGCTGGTTGGCGGGGACGGAGGCATGCCTTGACAGGAACGCCGGAGATGAGGAAGGGGGCGGGGGGGGGAACGAAAGATAGAGGGAGGGACTGATAGGGGAGAAACATTTAAAAAGGGAGGAGGAGATCATATTGGGGACGGGGGGGGAATAGGGGCATTAGTCATTTTTCAGTCATTCTTTCATTCCTGTACTTTTCTGTCCATTCAGCAATCACATGAGAGGGGCTTCTCAGAGTGTGTTTGTGGGGAGGAGGGGTTGGGTTTGGAGGGACTACACCCTTCTTGAACCCACTGACTGCATCATACCAAGAAACTGAAGAAAGTTGTTTGCAGAAGTTTATTTCTGGTTTTGACTAGAAGGCTAATTATAACACCAAAGTAAAGAAGGAGAAGAGAAAATTAAATCTGGATTTTGTTATGCTGTGAAGAACAAACACTAAAAAAAAAAAAAAAAACATATTCCTTGGCTTTTCCATGTCATGGTTTGAAATGTGTTTGATATTTCAACAGGCAATTTGTAAAGTACACAACTTGTAATTTCTCATTTATGAAAAGAAAATACTGGAGCTGCCCACTGAGGTTATTCAAGACGTAATTTTAGCCGTTTCATTCTGGTACCACTGCTAGGGCGGCAAACCCAGTTCCCCAATGGCATAAATACTGCTCTTGTAATGGGGCCTGGGGCATGTCTCATTTGAAAGTAGGGAGACAGCAAAGTAGATCAAAACCTTTTCCCCTTGGCCAAAAAAACTTGCACACACACAGATACCCTGGCAGCGCCAAGGCAATCGGATCATTAACCCAAACTAATCTACAAACATTATGTTTATAGAGATCTTTGTCCAGCTTAGGCGTATACGCACAGCCAAGACGTGCTAATTCACTCTCTGTGCTTGTGTGACAGTTATATGTTTTCTTTGTAAGCTATATGTGTGTCAGCACTGCTGTGCATGTCATGTCTCTCAGTGTGCATGCGTGTACACTTTGTGTTTCATGGCTGCCTGTGTCTACAGTGTCTACTGTGACAGACAGAGAGAGAACATGACAGAGAAGGCAAAAAAAGGGTTTGAGCGCAAGTGCAAATGTGTGCACAAATGTGTGTGTGCTGTGACTGCCAGCGATGCAGCACACAGCCTTGATCTAGAATGCGGCTTCTCTCAGAGTACCCGCTGCGTCTGCTTCATCAGTCAATAGGACAGATGAAGTCAGACTCCTGCCGTGCTGTGAAGAAAAACTGTGGCTTGCGTGTGCGATTGTGTGTGTGTTTCTGTATGCAAGGAGGACGAATGCCCTCGGGGTGAACGTGGCAGACATGATGCAAAACATTCAAGGCTTCCTGCCCAAACAATAATCACCCACATCAGATTTGCTTTTCTGTACCACTAGAAATAGTCAGACTCCATTTGAAAGCTGACTTACTTAGGCTGATATTTTTACAAGTGATTTAACCTTACCTCCTACAACTTTTTCCATGTCTCAGAAGATGTCACACAATAAAGATGTTTCTGTGTGTCAGCTAAATTCAATTGACTTCAATCATTTTCACACCTCTTGAGGTTGTGGGAAGAGATGTAACTACATTTGGAAGCATTATCCACCAAAATCCCACCGAGATTGAACTGATTTGATACTACATACTGCTTCTTCTACAATGTAATATAAGACATATTAAAAAAAAGGACCATTAAACACGTTCCATTGGTCGAATCAGACTATCACCGTGAATCCAAGAAAAGTAAATTACGCACAAACATCCCTTTGATGAAAGAAAAAATGAAAGGGCTTATTAAAAAAAACTTGGGGTAAAAGGTTTTGGTTTTGGAAAATACTTAAAAAGTAAAAAAACTGAAATCAAGTCAACTTGTGATATTTTTGTATTGTTTGAAACATTCCCTGTCAAATAAAAATCCTGTGAGAATCTAAACAAAGGCAGACCATAAACACCTAAAACAGCCACTCACAAGTGCGGGAAGGCTAAAATGTTAAAAATACCTTGTTGGGTGTCACCTCCCGGTGTATTTAATCATCTGCAAAGAAAGGTACGCCCTTGAAGAGGTACATTATAAGCACTTGTATATTGAGACAAAGGGATGAGTAACGATTAGTCATTGCAGTGTACGTTTGAGAGTCAAAATGAGCAGCAGTTCGACTTGAAAATAGCTGAGAAAGAGAGACTAAGTAAGTATAGTGTTGCCATAGTTCACAATTTGATTCAGCATAAAGACATTTTGCCAACCTCTTTTTAGAAATATGGTTTAGCAGTAGAGGCTTTGTCCATGTTTGGATGTGTATTTCTCCTAACATTTTTGTAGAAAAGGATTTGAATACAGATCAATTCAAAACACTTTACTGTATTTTAACTAGTGTTTATGGAATTACAGGCAAGCGGTCAAATACACCTTTAATTTGTATTGCATTGGATTTAGGCCAGGATTTAGATTTTTTCCTTTTTAAAATGGTCATTATTTGCAATGCAATCAAGACCATAATTTAATTTCACGATTCCAATTGAAGTAATTAAGATTTTAAAATGGTAAATGTAGCTGTACAGAAATAGTAAGAAACTAGATTTGGGACTATTTTGTCACTGGGAAGAGGAATGTGTGTAATTTCCTGGTGCTCCAAGTGGCTTGAATGCAGCCACAGCAGCCATTTCTCCCACAGCGCCTACATCCTCCAAAACTGTTTTGGGAGCTTTTGCGAGTAGCAAAACTGTTTTATTTGAATTCAATATAACTTTGGATATTTGGCCATGGCTCAGTGCTCTCTTTGTGAGCCATTGTGTGGAGATGAATGAATCTTTCTTCCAAATTTCACAAAGAGATACACTGTGTAAAACCATAGAAACACCTTTGAGACCATTAAACTACATTTACCCTTTGAGACCATTTCAAACTACCTTTGAGGCACCCGAAATAGGCCTCTTTATATAAACTGCTAAAACAAGTATTAAGCTTTAGATTCAATGTAACCCCTACTATACCGTTACACTTGTACAGTATATCACAGATCTTCTTTGATGAATGGAAATATTTTATAACTTTTTTTCTTAAGATTCCTTTCAACAGCCTTTACACGAGAACAAGAGTGCATTCGTGATAGCATTGGAACCAATGCCATAACAGCCCATTCTACAAATTAGAAAAAAACTAGATAAGCAAAGATGTAAGATTTGAGAAATCATGTGACGCAATTGCTTTAAAACAATTTTTGATTTAGTGTTAGAATAGAAAATAGGCAGCAATGCACAAATAAAAACGCAGTGTATGAAAAAATTGGCTTTATAGTTTCTCGACCCTAAAATGAAGTTACTTAAAATAAAAAAAATCCAGACATGAAATCCTGTGTCAGTTCATAATCCGAGATACCCTTATTGCAAAGGCGCATTGTGTGATTTGACATTGTACCAACGCCTGACGCCCAAACAAAGGAACCGGTGCAGGCCTCGAGGGGGCAGATGACAAACACTCCTAAACCAAGGCCAGACATAATCCCCCGCCCTTCACCCCGCCAACTCCGCGAAACCCCACAACAAACCCACAGCGGAGGGGGAATTATTCAGAACATATTAGGGAGGTGAAGGAGGCCAGGCACTGAGGGACTCTCCCCACTTGGCTGTCCTAATCATCGGAGAAAACCTCTCAAGAGGCAGACCCCCGACCAATCCCCTTCCCACCTACAAACCCCAACCCCCTAACGCATGACCCAGACACGTCCAGGAGAGTTTACAAGGGCGGGCTGCCATGAAGTGGGGAAGCTGACCAAAATGAACAGCCCCCCCGGGAGGTGTTCTTTAATTGTCCATCTTCTTGGTCCAAATTAAACAAGCTTGAGCGCATTCAAGTAACCATACTGACACACACCCCTCCCATCACCACCATCGCACTTTTTTAACAGATTGGCACGTTCCATAGAGCATGCCACTGATGCAGAATGATGAGCGGGACCCTATTGTCTCGTTATATTGTCTTCAATTAGGCAGGAGATGATGGGAGACAATGAGAGAAGCATTTGTAATCATGAGCACCCCAAACTCAAGCTGGGAAACAGAACTTCATTATGCCCAATGGTCCCTCGTCGGCGATAAAACCCAGAATATGTTTGGTTCATCCGAAGGAAGTTTTCAAGCATAAATGGCTCGGAAAGAAGTGAGTCACCAGGAAAGACTGTAGGGGGTTCTGAAACTGAAAAGAAACACCAATATGGGTAGTCTGTGCACTTACCTGAACTCTCCTTTTATGCACACTTACCATCATGGCATGGAAAGTTCTAAAAGACAACATAGAGGGTTTTATTGAAATAAAAAGAGAAATGGAGAAGTTATTAAAATAAGCCCCCCGGCTTATACTTTAAGAGGAACAAGAAACGTGGTTCTTTTTGCAGCTTTTCGAGGGATGAACTTGCGAGAAAAATAGTGTAGCAATGATGTCTTTTTATCTTCACATTAATGTTGTACAAGCTTAGCACTGAGAACAGAAGCTCTGGCAGCAGTGGTGTCAGCTCAGAGCCATCTGTAGAAATTAGACTGCTTTAAGACGGAGAAAGAAAAACTCGAGAGCGCATTATCTGCTTTTACCTGGAGAACATTCAGCTGAGACTTGACTATAACCCGACACATTGCCGGCTTTGTCGCTCACCAGGTCATTTAAATCACCTTCCACGGTGGCGGTTAGGTTTTGATAGAACTATCCAACCGGACAAATAGAGCTTTCATAAAAATGTGCAAATGATTTCTTTCAACTGTGATCGCAGCGGTATTGTTCCCCCATCCCTGACCCCCCATTCCCCCACCGCGTCGTTCCTCTCCTCACAGCACAAAGAGATAATCTGAGAGGAACACTCGCACCAGCTACGACACATTGTCAAACCAAAACCTGGGTGATTTTTTTTTTCTTTAAATCATGTAAGTGACGCATGAGGTAAAAGCCATCATCCATGGAGGACAACAGAAGGGTTAGCGAAGTAGCTGCAAATGTCTGCCTATACACACACTGCGGGGGATTACACATTATGCTCCATTTTACTCATCTATTCCTTCAGCTGTTCTACCACATGTACAGTATCACAGAGATGCAAAAACGTTTCGGTTTTGCCCCCATTTGCAGATGAAATCAGTCTGCTACGGGTGCCAGTAGGAGGGATATCCGTCAAGCCGAGCAGCCCTAGGGCCAAACAACCTTTCCTGCAAGGCCCCACTCCCTTATCTGATTCCAACAGACAGGGGGAGATGATGGCCATGCCAGCCAGAGCTTTAGATTTTTTAAACTATATCCCTTAGCTTTCACGCAGCTTTATTGATTGCCCACTCATCTCATTGTATTGCACCGCTAAAAGAGCGATTTGAAAATACTCCATTTGTAATGTGATAACCCAGATTAGGATGGCAGAGAGGTGGACTGACACTTATCCTCCGTTTGTCCAAGTCTCCAGCACCGTCTATGGTTATTCTTGTAGATCAGCCCTGTCAAGTTTCTCCTTGCCTAGAGCACAGATGACCCCTATCTTTCCAATGTTCTATTGTTTATTTTGTATAAAATCGGAAATGGTAAGGATATGGTCCACTCCTAGGCCTCACCTTTTATGAATAAGAATGGTGAAACCAACCACATTTAACATGCACTCATTTATTCCCAAGTGCAACATGGGTAAATGGAATAATGACATGCTACAAAAGCAGTCTGGTTGATGCTAACTGTATTTCTCCAGGAGCTTTCAGGTTCATTCATGATTGTTTTTGACCACAGGCTGAATGTTAAATGTGCTCATCGACCGCTGTGGACATGACACATTCCTCTGTGTTGAACAGCTCCCAGCGACAGTACAGAGTAGGAAGCATCTGCCTCTTTACTCCACCCAGATGGCAGCAGAAAGTATGTAAAGTGGTTCATTAACCTTACAGTGCTTTAACCAGTGGGCCATGCAGAGGGCTCGTTCCATCCGGGTTTTCTTGAATTGTATTAACGCCCATTAATGGCATCGCGAAACTTTCCCTAATAGCCTGAGGTGATTCTCTGTTATGTTATCAAACATTGTAGTAATTATACATGACATCCCTCTGATTAACAGTCCTGTGATTATTGCACCATGTCAGATCATCTTTTTTCCGCCAGTTTTAAAGACAGTCATCCATTTTCTTCCCGAGAACATATTTCAAAGGAAGAATAAAGGGGGGTCTTATATGATTGCAATGCTCCCCCACCCCCAACAAGCAGGCTCGGATCTTTAACCCCTGACAATAGAATGGCATGAAGAAAAAAAACAGGGGGTGAAAATGTTGAGAGGATCTGTGCTTTCACATGGCGTTTCCCCCGACTGCTTGCAGAGTGTGTGAAAAATAAGCTTGCAGTGTGTGTCTGTCAGCGAGCTGCCAGCAGTGAGGTCTTGCACCTGGAGCAGAGAGGAGCATGCAAAGGGTCAAGGGTCACCTCGTGGGCTAAACAGGATTGGAGTTCTCCATCTTCCTAAAAAGGCCAGATGACCCCTGCGGCTGCATAGCACAACCTGAGCTTTTCACACAGTCCTTCCTTCCCTTCTCTTCTTCCTCTCTCGTTCAGCTCTTTTTTCTTTACTCCTTTGGAAAGGCGCAGTAATCCATAATCCACTCAACTATCAGCAGCTCAATTATCCCTCCCGTTTGCCCATTTTCTCCCCTCGGATGGAGATTCAAAAACAATTAACCTCTTCACGGCTGGGGACTTTTCCCAGGGAAGGGCATGGAGGTAATTGAATGACTCCAACATTTACATTCCTGACCATGACTTCACTCCTTCACGCATAAATCTGGTTACCGTAAATCCTAATCGGTGGCTTTGTGATTCTCCAATGTCATTATCATGGATGTTGTATTAGCACGCTATAAAGACAGTATTTCACTTCAAGCAGGATTTAATGGGACAATTTGTTCATGTTTACATAACACCCCTTTGACCTACTTAAACCTTAATATATTGACATCATTTGAAGTCAACTATGTAAACAGATGAATGATTGGGACAATTATGCCTTCAAATAACCTCAAATAGTAATAATTCTGGTTCTAAACTCAGAACACCATGCTCTCCTATAAACTAATACAATTACAACAACAACTATTTCACACCAAGTGTCTATAAGCTATGGCGCATCCCCCCACATCCTCAGCCAATAAAATGTTGTCTTCTCGCCCTTCGTTATGGAGGGGCCCCCTATTCATCTCCAGGTAGAAAACCTCAAAGTGTAGGAGGGAAGAACAGCTTGTTGCACCCATTGAGCTTTTTATTACTTCCCCCTTCAAAGGGTGGTGGCAGATGAGGAGACATCCTCAATCTGTGATACACAGAAAACAAACAAGTTGCAGGATTTTGGTTGAAGCTCTGTGCACATTTTAGAACACTTGTTATTCAAACAATATTTCTGAGAAGATTGCATGGTTAAGGGGAACCGAGAGAACCCATTCCCCGCTGTTAGGGCATAATCTTTCAAAAGTGGTCATCATTGGCAAAAAAAACTCCAAAAATAATTTGGCTATATCATACAACTAAACTTATATATGTCACACAAAGACTCCACTCCAACAAACCATTTTCCATAAAGCAAGCTAGCTTTCTTATCTAGCTAACCCAGAAGCAGCCAAATGATTTAATCCCTAACCAACACACATCGAGGAAACAAAGGCACGTATTCCTCGGAAAACGGAAGACACTCCTAAAGAGGAATTTGTCCATCAAAGAAATTCACACATTCAAACATTTGACCAACTCCAACCTCTAATTAGTGTTTTCTCCATCCTTTCACTACTTCAAAAGCCATATCGGCTTAAGCCCCAAGTCAAAGCCGCCTACACAGATAGTGACGTGATGCGACAGACAGCGTCTGACGGCCTCATTTAAAGTCTGCGGTACAGTAACAATGGAATCTTTGAGTAGAAATTATTTCAAAAAAGATCGCATTCGTTAATAATAAAATGATGTATTGCATTGATCCCAACTGCATTTTTAAATTAAGGTTTAACATTGTAAAAATGGACTTACTTAAAACAGAGAACCCATCAAGCTTGGTAGGACAGAAAAATATCAGCTACAATAGAACAATTAAATGTAACCCTTTAAAGATGAGCCAAGTAGAACCGCAAATAAACCCTAGCTAATTGAACAAAATAGAGACAAAATGAAAAAACCTACAGGCAACATGGCCATAACTATTCTTGCAGACGCTTGCCAGAAAAGCATAGCTGAAATCTCACACTAACACACACACACACACACGCACAGAAGAAGTCTTTGATGTTTCCTCATAAGTGTGTGTATTGCAGCTGTGTGAGTCACCCATCCATTCAAGGTCCATAGGCTACACAGTGGCAGCAACAGAAGCAGTAGCAATGAAACTGCAACCCTGTACCCCCCAACCCCCACACGTACACGAACGAACAATATAGCTTGTCTTGATTGTGGATGGAGAGAGAGAGAGAGAGAGTGAGTGAGGCAGAGGAATGGGCTGTGTCAGCCAGGCCAGGATGGGGTTAATAAAAGAGGAGAAGAAGAAGAAAACCTCAAACAACTGGCTGTGCTCCAGACTGACTGAAACTTCTCTTGATCATTATGTCTAGCATTCAGGTGTCTGGGTTAGGACTGACTGGAGGTGGTAGTTAGGTTGAGGGTGGTGTAGATAACACAGCAGCCAGACAAAGAGGGAATGAGAGGGCTGCCTGCACCAGCATCAAGGAGAGGGAGGGAGCAACAAGAAGAAAAAGGGAGGTTATACAAATTTCATTTGACAATCCTTTGCAGAAGTGACATTCTGTATCGGTTTTCTTTTTTTTTTCAGCTCCCCTCCCTTCTCACCCCTCCAGAGCACCGCCTCAGAGAATGGAGCAGACAGATTTTATAGGTCCTAATTAAAGCCATCTGAAGTCTTTCAAAACATCAAATGGCCCCGGTCCCCCGCTCTTTCCCTCTGATTGTGCAGAAATCATGGAAAATCAGAGGGTACCTTTTCTGCTTTCCTAAATGTACCCACATTTTGCAGCAGCCACCCTTTCTACTGTCTTGACCCCACTACCCCCTAATTTCCAATCTGCAAACTACATGACCTAATTGAGTGTATTTTAAATGTACTGTATTTTTTGACATAAATGTGTATAGAGGAAGAACTAAAAATAAAAATGCATTTCAGCTTTTGATCTTTGCATGACCTGTGTCTACACTTTTCACTTTTTGTCATATCCTGCATTGGATATATGTCACAAAAGGTTATTGAAGGTCCACCCTTATCCTGTCTGGCCAGCTCAAGTGAAGTGCAGCCCTGATTCAGTGTGCTTCAAGAACTCAATTTTTTTCCTCTTTCTCTCCTGTCCCCCCCTAATTGTCCTCATTGAGCCGTGTGGACCGGTTGCACAGCCAGCTGCCTCGGGTCAGCGGTTGTACCGTGTGCTTTTTATCTATATTCCATGCTATGGCGCTGCGCTTAGACAGCCACATATAATGAGAACATTCACAGAGACGCACAAAGAATGTCGAATGTACAAAATTAACTTTTAGACGACTCAAGCATTAAGTGAAGTCACATGTGTTTAGCAATAAAAGCCTATAGACCGTTTAAAAATGTTTAATTCACCTTTAAATGTAACCTAGAAAAACAAATCAGAAAGCACACAGCACAAGTGCCACATGCAGTCACGATTTTAAAACCAAAAAATAGGACTAGATTATAAATAAAACGACTTATTTCTTGAATGGTAGCAGTAAGTAACAGATAAGAACCATATAAATATATTAGGTTGCCTACTTACGATTCATTTCAGTAACTTCTGTGCGTTATTGTCTCGCTTCGTGACTCTCCGGTCTTTTGGAGACGGAAAAAAGTCTGTTCCTCCAGCGAAGGGGTCTCACTCTCGGCGACAGGCTGGTCATCTTCATCTGATGGTGATAAAGTTTGCATAAGATAACACCTGGTTAAATCTGCCGAGGACAGTGGACGTCCGATTCCGCCGGTGTCAAAGTCTTCAGTGATGCCTGCACTCGCCGGGATTGAGTGCTGAGAGGAGAGGGAGCGCACAGAAGGACGTCATGTGAGCAGGGGAGAGGTGCGCCATTCGCCAGTTGGGGATCAGTATATAATAAGGCAGAGCTCTGTACGCCATTGGCTCAGGACATGAGCGGACCTCCCCATTTGGCTGTGCGCAAGAATGTGAGTGCGGCTCAATGTTCATAATTTTCAACAGGGGGGGTTGGCGGGGGGCAGTAAGTAACAAATTGTTCCAAAGATCTGTTTTTTGTAGCCTAACACGGAAGCCAGAGCAGCGAAATTAACGTATTCTGTTTCCTCTCTCAGGCTAAGTAAGGAGAAATGAATGAACATGTCTGGTGAGTCACGTTTTGACCGGCCGTCAACTTGGAGATGTTGGCACTTTAATCTAAATGAGGTTTAATTTGATCTCGACGTTTTCAGCATTATGCCGAAAAGAAAAATGACAACTAAAAATAGAAGCAGAATCTAGAAATACAGCAAGTGAGCGGTAAGTGTCGGTAGCGGTTGGATGTACTGGCAAGATGATTATGCTAGTTTAGCTATCAGGTGACCTTTATCCATTATGGAACAAGTTCACATAGACTTTGATTCAATTGTCTGATATTGCACTGATAGTTCTTTGTTGTGCTTGACTTTTAAATATTATACTCTTACCCCAACACACACACATTAAGGCCTGTCTGATTTGAATGTGATGTAAAAGATATACAGCTTCAATTGTATTAATATAAATGATCTTAACAAAGGAATCATCATGACTCAAATGCAAGGAATATGATGAATTAATTTTCCCACCACATTTTTCTTACACCAAAATGAATTAATGCATTATTTTCATAGTTTGACTTCAAGTTGTTCTGGTGCTTTCTTCCCATAGTGTAGTGAGTTGTTCCTCCAACCAAAACCAACCTCTACAATCAATCAATTTTTGATTCTCACAAGGTCCAAGCCAATGTATTATTTAGGATACAGGAAGCTAATTGAAAGGAAAGGATACAACCTAAAGGTGCTGTGATGGGGAGGTAACAGCGAGAACATCTTCTAATATTCTCTTTAACATGTATAGAAACAAAGGGAGCATGAGCTAATTTACATATTAATGCTGTTCTATACTCTGTTTCATATTTCCATATGGATTTTTCTACACAGTTAGACTTCACAGAGGTCGAAAGCACATAGAAGAGCATCCTCCCATGGTCTCTCCTTGGTTCTCTGGAATGAGAAGGCAGTGGAACTCAAGGTTCTGTATGGGTGGGAAATAGAGCGCATGTAATCTGGACCGTGCATCTTCCCCTGCTCAGGCTGCGGCATTAAATCAATATTCGGCAAAGCTTTCTCTTGTTTTCACATTCACTTGACTGCTGCCGTGATGCGCCGCAAGGGTCGAGCAGCCGCTCCCTGATTTTTGTGGCACTTGCCCCCCCTTTTCTTCCTCCTCCTCCTCCTCCTCCCCCTGCTCCTTCACTTCACTTCATGGCAGACACCCTCATTTGGATGGCTCCAAGGCGATGCGCCCATTCCATTTGTCTTGTGCCTTAACGGGAGGCGGCAGGAATAAGGCAACGCGTTATCTCGACACAAAACATTATCTCCGCCTCGCTCCTCCAACACCATGAAACAATGATTATTAACTGCTTGAGGAGCATGTTCAGGAGTATTCGAAGCTTGTCGCCACACTTAAGGAACATGAAATATATTTCACAACATACCCATTGAACTAGATTTTTTAAATGTAATCTCAAGATAATGCTGCCTCTTTAGTTTCCACTTGTGAATACTTTCAGTACTTGCTTGCCTGTCGCCCTTGTAGAGTATAGCTAACGGCATTATGACTGGACCTGTGACAATAGCATTTTTACCAGAAACCAGCCTTGCACTTCCTTTTCAAAATGTAAAAGCCTGTCGTGCTGCATCATCCCGTTGTAAGATACTGGTTGGGCATTCAAACACACTCACACCCCATCGTTATGAAAGCAAAAAATCCTGCCTCTGCAAAATGGGTCATACACTGCAGTCACTTTATCTTAGCAAATGTATTGTGCCTGTGAGAGTGGTAGACATGCGCATGTGTGATTAAACATCAAAGGCAAGCCTTCAATATTAGAGCATGGGTGCCTACGCTAAAACAGCAGTCGAACCCTTCGATGTTTTCGGGGGTTCCAAGTCTGTATTACATAGTTAGCCCCACAAGCGTACATTTTAATCTTTCTTTAATGCCTTTGAAAAGCCAAGAGGAAGGTCCTCTCGTGCTCCTAAATAAATATCGATAGCGTCATATTTTTATTCTACCGCAGTGCCCTGTATGCCTTACGTCAGAGATTTCAAGTCAACACCATTTTTTCGAATACAGAAAACTCAATCACGCTTGGCTCATGAACGATGATACAAAAACAGGCTAATAGGTACACACACACACACACACACACACACACACACACACACACACACACACACACACACACACACACACACACACACATGCACACACACACACACACACACACACACACACACACACACACACACACACACACACACACACACACACACACACACACACTCACACACACTAGCAGATATTTATCCACTGTGGAGTGAATTTGAGCGCTGGGGTTCAAAGCAGTGCCAGTCAAAGAAGGGAAGACAGCTCTCTACTGGCGTCTTATAGACCCATCACTGTGGAAGCTAATCTGCGTCGTGTTGCAGCCCTATATTTAGACCAATGTTTTGTGAACACTTAGCATAATTCGCTGAGACGAAAGGAGCTTTTCAAAGCTGTTAACCTCATCTCTTTAATATTCATTTGGAGTTTTTTAACTGCACATTCCAAAAGCACCTGTTCTCACTTTTGTCATCCAATGAAATGCTCTCCATTTCAATGGGAAAATAGTTAGTTATGAATGGAAATTATGATGCAATGTGCCTGTGAGAACATGCTGTGGATGTGAGTTGATCCGCTCAACTGCTCATGAGAAAACTGACTTTATCTGAAACCAGTAAAACCAGCCCTCACTCTCTCAATCAGCATCTTCTGATTAATCTCTGTATCGGCTTCCATTATGCTCGTCTTCATGATCACATGATTTTACACTACATTCCAACGATTTTAGAATTTAAAGGAAGCATTATGATCCTGAAATGACACTACACCTGGCAATAATTCAGTCCCTTTTATTATCACCCAGGGATTGAAGGCGGTTTCATGTGTCAATATGTTTGCATGTGCATACCAAATGCTCTGATCTGGTCAAGGTGGGCCAGAGGGAGTTGGTCATACCCAAAGCCTTTACCTCCATCTGCTGTGTGGCCTGCAGAAACACCCTCACTCTCACACAAACACACAGGCAAGATGAACTGTCTGGTTCAAAAGCTTGTCCCTTAAGCATTAAACGCTATTCGCTTTGGCCACAGAAACACGCCACACTGGGGGCCTGCATGGCATCTGCCTCCCAGCTCCCGGAGCCAAGGCATGGGGCCGAGGGAGGGGCCGGGGGCCGAGATAAGCTCTTCCTCCCCTGGTCACCGCTACGCCGTGGGGACCGGACAGGCCTGGAGCCTCAGCTGAGCACCGCTGATAATATCCACATGAGTGTATGTGTGTGGTTGGATGGATGAGTGAGTGTTGAGAGGCTAGGTTTAGTGGATGTGTGTTTGTAGGTGGGTTGGGAGCATGCAGGGATGCACACATTTGCACATTTGCCCAAAAAGTGAAATATCACAGCTAAGACAAAAATGCCTGTCTCTGAAGAATTTGAAATTGTACACTTTGCTGCCAAACGTTCACAGAAGTGTGTACAGATATGTTCGCTCATGAGAAATGCCTTTACTTTCAGAAATTATAAATTGTATAAAAGAATGAGCTCACATATATGTGCACAATTGAAATAGTTTAAAATGTGTTTTTATAAAGTAAGTAACTCTGTTTAAAACACATCTAAAGGCCCGGACACACCAATCTGACAACAAAGAACTGACACAGAAGTGACATTATGCCAATGGTCTTATCTTCCTCATTCCAGTGTTGAAATCTTTACCAAAACCTGCAAAAGAAACAAATTAAATTATCCGATTTGCAAATTGTCTTTCTTCTTTCAATGAAAGACAATTTAACAAAGTATAAAACCCCTGTTAGGCAGGGAAATACAACGCCTGTAATAACACAAGGACATTACACACACTACATTTGCCAATGACATGTAACAATGCTGCTTCCACAATAGTGCTCATTGTATCTTTTTATTCTTTGGATTTTTTTTCTTTACCCTCATTTGCGGTGTGAGATTAATTGCAGTGCTGCTGACAGCAATCTGTTCTTGTTCACTCGCTCTAATTCATTGTTTATTTAACATGAGTGTAATCTAGTCCCTTGTTGAATGACACAAAATGATCCCTTTTTGTTCAGCAGTACTGACCTTATCATTTTAACTTGTCATGTTGGAATACTCATTTACTCATCATGTTAGGAGTCGCCTCACGTAACGAGTCATTGAGGCAAATTCAATTCATTCTGGGCTACTTTTAATTGTGTTGACGTTTCAGATAAAAGTGTCTGACAAAACGGTCTGGATCATGATAGAAACACTACTTGGTGAAAAATATGTTTTTGAAATGGGAGGATAATTCTTTAAATGAAAATATAATATTGTTATGATATTGGACAACATGAGGGGGATGTGATACTTATACAGTATAGTAATAGACAGTCCTTCAAACACCAAACCGTGTGTAAGAACCAGCTTTGTATAACTCTATTGATAATATTAAGTCCATCTAAGAAAAATCCATAAATAAATAAAAATCACTTCCTTGGGGGGTCAGCAGCCGTTTTAATTTTTTTTTTTATTGGTCAGGTTTAGTTGTGTTCTTTTTTTAAGAGGCCACTCACACACAGCATATCTATCCACTAGTGAGATAAACATTGACTGTGGATTATCTTTTCTCTTTTAATACCTATACTAGTGTTTTGAGAAATACAGAGATATTAAATCTGTTTTGGGGCCCTCTATTAAGACTTCCTCCATGCCTGTCTTATCTACTTTACACTTTGTACAGCAATAATTGTATCAAGTAAAAATCCTACACACTCATTTAGCGGTTCTCTGATGTCTAGCCAAGAAGTGTCTGTATTATTGCTCAGACAGTTGCTTTCATGAGACACACAGATGCAACCACTGTAGAAAAAAAACATTTTAGTACTGTGGATGCTTACCACTGCATTGTGTTTGATCCTTAGAGGCATAGCTTTGAAGAAAAACACATTTTTATTCACTTCCTGCTTGTGGAAAGATAACTCCCTTGTTAAGAGTTGGTGTACTCTACTGTCTGCTCCTACTACATCAGCCAATTAATCATTATTAGCTGTAATAAGATATAAGATAATTAAAGAACGATAGTGTTGAATCAAGGGGTGGTAGTTATTAACTCAATTGTGTGATGAATTGCGGCAGTTGCCTGGTTGGGAGACTTGCCATATAAAATGAAGAACAGCGAACATGGTGCAACATAGCATAGCTTATCGTGTGTGTAACCCTCAGAGTTAGAGCATGTGTTTGACAGGGGGAGAGACGAGAGCTAGAGAGAAAGATATAGAGAGAAATATCCAGAGATCCAGGTCAGCTGCGAGGCCTCAGCTGGAGTGGAGGGCTACACCTGTCGTCGCCCAGGGGCCTCTGTCTCTCTCTCTTTCTCTATTTCGTCTTTCTGTCTCTCTCTCTTTCGGTCCAGCTGGACGTGCAGGAGCCTCTCAACCCCCCACCCAACCTCCACCTCCCGGATCCAGGCCAGTTCAGCCCAGCCATGCGTGGCCATCTCTGGGAATTCATTCCGGATGCTTCCTGTTCATTGCACTCTCTCTCTTTCTCTCTTTTTCCTCATTTGTCACTCCTCCCCCATAACCCCCCATGTCCCCCAACTAACTGTCTGTCACAATTTTTTATTCCTCACACACATGCTGACATTTTTTCCTTCCTTATCATTTTTTAAACATTATATAAAAAGTATACAGCACACTATTCAAACGATGAGCCTAGTTTTGTCATCTGTGAACAGAACACATTTAATTTCAACTCCAAATGTAAACAAGTTTTAAACTTTTATTTAAATAAGGTACCGAAATTGCGGCTACATTAACCACTCTGATTTGACTCCCCTCTGATTTCTTTTTCATTTTTCGTGTCTACAGAATTCTGATTAACATGATTAACACCAGAAGAACGCATGGTATCCACATGTAGTATTACAATCCTAAAAGAGTCCTACTGCCAACGTTTGACCTGAATTTGAACACCTAGAAATGGAGTTACATCACACCACACCAAAGGCAAAGTCTCACTTCTTTCCTATCACTGGCTGGCAGCATAATGTGTTGGGGAAGACGGTGGCACGTATATCCAAAGTTTTCCTTTTCCATTCAGTGTGGAGTGCACAATACATTCCCACAACTCCTGACTCCTGCTGTGCACCCAAAGCCTCCTTTCAACACAGTCAGCGGAGACAGCAGCTGGAAGCATTAAAACTCTACAAGCAACTTCTTTATTCAGATCCGTAGCCTACTTTAACAAATAGTGCCTGAACTGTAAAATTATAACACTATAGTACTGCTGCAATGTTGAGTAAGTTTTATGTGTCAGCTGCACAGAAGGAACAATGGCCCTTTATCCAAAGCATATATTGTGGCTAATAATTCTACTTCTGATAACATTTGAGTATTACAAGTTGTCAGATGGTATTAAAGAGAAGCAAACATTATATCAATAAAGTCAGACTTAGTTTGCATTTATAGGTATTTGCACCAGCATCATACCTATTGTGCATTGAACACGCAATATATTTAAAAGAATCAAGAAAAACCCAAGGTCATCTCTGACTTGTGTTTTTTCCCACTGAAATGCCTTAATTGGCAGAATATTGCAAGAATATAAAATGTATTATAGTACAGTTTAGAGCAATCTTGATGGTAGTACAATGCTAAATCAATCATATGATCAAACACAACAGTTGATACTACAAGTGAAGGACTCCAAGAAGACTAGATCTGCCATCAGGATCCCTACAAACCTAAAAGAGTTGACCATGTTTTACAAAAACTAAATCAGAGGCTTTCTGTCTAGGTTTCCATGGGCACTGTTCTGTCCATGACCTTTGGTCATTATGCAAAAATGCACAATGTATATGCATATGTGTTATTAAGCATTTCTCCTTATGCACTGTTGTCTTTCATTGTAGCACAGGGATTACATCACTTCTGTCTTCCACCTGATTGGCCATTCCATTTATGTGCAAAAACATGTGTTCTTTTTTCGTCCTTGTAACCTCAATATCTTTTATTTTATGTATAACTACACCGGCAATTTGATTTTGTGGACATGGAAGAAGTGTACAAATATATCAGCCACAAAGACAGATAACAGTAATTGGTTGGGTTGAAGATGATAGCAGTCAACTGTCAACCTGCAATAAACTATGTAGTTTGAAACGGGAACACCGTTTAATGCTCTATAGCTTGTTCTTTGTTACAAATGATTTTCGCATGAACGGCTTGCCAATGAGTGGTACTGGCATTACAAATAAAACAGCGGCAGGGAGCTGCTGTCAGTCTCTCGTAAATCTAACATAGGTATTTTTCTGTTGCATACCTAGACTGGTTTTATGTCTTGTATAAGCTTGTAAAAATCTTCCATTTAACCACACTCAATCTGCATGTTGTCCCGCAGCAAGAGGCAGTTGATGGTTGAATAATAGTAAGCTTATTCTCCTGCTGCACTCACACCACATCCTATCCTACATGCTGACTACTGAATTATTCAACTGTTTGTACCTGTGAGGCAAGCAGGCCCTGTTCAGGGCTGCCCTGGAATGATCTATAATTAAATATAATGCAACATGAAAGTGCATAAGACATGAGATGAGGGTTTGGACAAGTCACTCAGACTTCCTCCTGGTTATCCTTTTTGTGTCGGTTCATATGCTGACTGAAGCTGTTCTTATTTTTGAG